>NC_045801.1:1200000-1500000 GCF_009873245.2 Balaenoptera musculus
AAGAGCTACCTGGGAGGCACAAACCTGGGTCTTGGCTTAGCATGGGAGTGCCAGGCTTAGCTTTCCACCTTACCTTGGCCCAAGAGTCAGCAGCCCAATAGCTGTGGTGCCACTGAATGCACTCTGAGGGCAACTCTGCCCCTACAGGCTGCACAACCCTGTGGCCTAAGCTCACACCATAAAAGAAATAGGTGCCAACAAGAGCCCTAGAACTGAGCTACTATTTTGGAAGTCCCAGCCAGCTACAGGACCCAAATAATTCAGTCAGTAGTTAAAGTAGAGCAGACAGTTCCCACGAAGTGGCGCCAAACCACAGCTTGACTAGGACGGATTTGGGTGCTGCAGCTGGACCCCCAGGACTTGTGGCCAGGTGACTGCTCATATTTGTCTTAGTCATTACAGTAAACTTTCAATAACATGACCTCACTCAGATTGTTACAGCAGAGTTTTATGATATGTACAGAGTATCATCCCCAACAAAGACACCTCTCCCTTCCTATCTGGCAAATAGCATTTGTAGGTATCTATAACACTACTGTACTGTGATATGAAATATCAGATCATGAGCAGTGAGCTTACCTAGACCACTGTTTTACATACCCTTTTTGTCTAATCTCCCAGCTACGAATTGGAAGGTCCTATGGGTGAGCACATTTCTTATGCTCTTCACATTCCCCTAGTGTGCCCTGACCTTTGCTTTGTACACAACATTTAATCCATCTGCTCAGGAATCCCCTCCCCTGGGTGTTCACCCCAGTTTTCCCCTTGCCCCAGTCTTGTTTACTGCTCTCCTGTGTCACTAGTTTCCTCTATATACTTCTGTTATTGGACTTTTACCTACAAAGTCCTTGAATGCAGCCATCACAGTGGCTTTGTGTTTCCCACAACAGTGGCATAAGAGCCTGGACAGCTAAGTGCTTAGGAAATGTCTGTTGGAAGTACAAACATCTTAAACTTGCTTTATCTTATACTACCTTCCTGAGCCTGAGAAGAGTTCTGTATACTCCGAAATGGCGTGAAAACAAGTGAATCAGTACCTCCTCCTTCCGGCCAAGCCTGTGGTCTTTCCTCTATGCCTGTCTTTCATAAACTCCCCTGCATAGTTCATGTACTTATTTTTTTGTGGAGTGCACATCCTGTATCCGGGGCTGTGCTAAAATAATTCTAGCTACAGGGGCTCATACTTTGATAGAAAGACACAGACGTAAGCATATAGCTTTGATACAGGGTAGAAAGTGATTCTTGACTTTTCAAAAGAGCTATGAAACTGAAAAAAAAACAAAAAAACCCCCAAAACCTACTGATACATGGATAAACCTCAAAAAACATTAAGCAAAGGGAAAAAGACATAAAAGAGTATAAATTATATCACTATTTATATAACGTTCTAGAACAAGCAAAACTATAGTGACAGAAACGAGATCACTGGTTGCCTCTGAGGATAAAGGGCTGACTTGAAGGGGCATAAGGAGACTTTCTGGGGTGATGGAAATAGTCTACATCTTGAGAGTGTGGTGGGCGTAAAGGTCAAAGCACATTGTACTTGTTGAAACTCATAAAACGAAACACTTAAGATCTGTGCGTTCCACTGTATGTAAATTATACTTCAGGAAAAACCCAGTGCTGTGAAAATGAAATAAATTAACTTCCGAGGCACACGTTGCCATCACGTCTCCTTCCCCAAGGCTCCTCTTTCCCTTCTGGTGCTCCTGGCCAGGCGGCGGTAGACAAACTGCAGGCCTCCACGGGCAGGCTTGGAGACCACCAAGACAGTTTTATCCTCTTCCTGTGGGGTGAAGTACACAAAGCTGGGGGCATGGGCAAAAAGTGAAGGGCGTTGTACCCACACTCCAATCTTATTTACTCAATTTTCCACTCCACGTTCACCCCCCAACAGGCTCACTCCGTGCCGTGAACTCGCTGGTGCTGGATGAGATGAAAGCTCAGGCGGAAGGCCCTGCCACACCTGGCACAGTGGAAAGGCTTCTCCCCAGTGTGGATCCTCTGGTGCCGGAAGAAGCCCGACAGGGCCCTGAAGGCACGGCCGCACTCGCCACACTCGTAGGGCTTCTCCCCAGTGTGGATGCGCCGGTGCTCGCTGAGGAAGGAGCTGCGGCTGAAGGCGCGCCCACACTCCTGGCAGGCGTAGGGCTTCTCCCCGGTGTGGACCCGCTGGTGCTGAATGAGGTTGGAGCTCTGGCTGAAGGCTTTCCCACACTCTTTGCATTCGTAAGGATTCTCTCCGTGGTGAATTCTCTGGTGCCGGATGACGTTTGAGCTGTGGATGAAGGTTTTCCCGCACTCGCTGCATTCATACAGCCGCTCACCAGTGTGAATTCTCTGGTGCTTAATGGCGTCTGACCTCTGACTGAAGGACCTGCCACACTCAGCACATTCATAGGGCTTCTCTCCCGTGTGGATTCTCTGGTGTCTAATGAGGTTGAAGCTCTGGCTGAAGGCTTTCCCACACTCCTTACAAACGTAAGGCTTCTCCCCATTATGAATGCGCTGGTGCCTGACGACGTGGGAGCTGTGGATGAAGGCCTTCCCACAGTCGCTGCACTCGTAGGGTTTCTCCCCAGAGTGAATGCTCTGGTGTTTCACCACATCCGAATAGCATTTGAAGCTCCTGTCGCAAGTGCTGCATCGGTAAGGCTGTCCTTTCCAGTGGCTTCTCCTATTGGCCGTGGAGGCTGCATTCAGGGTGACCTCTGACCCGGACACACTGTCCTCATGGCCATTCTGCCCTCCAGTTTCCTCATAAACAACTGGTCCCCGAGGGGAATCTCTGGGCCTCTCTCCAGCTTCCTCATTCCCACAAGGGTCTGGAAACCGCAGTGCCTGGGGAGGCCCCCGTAACAGTCCTGGCACAGCCTGTCCACGGCGTCCCCCTTCTTCTAAGGTTGCCTGCCGTGGCATCAGCCCTGGGCTCTGAGCCCCTTTCTCAGCCACCGAAGCAGCGTAGCAGGAAGCCGGGCCACCACTCGGTGCCTGTGCTAGAAAAGCTGGAAAACAGGGGCAGAGATGCACAATGTAGAACTCTGCTAACGACACACAGATGGCACGGGAGAGCCACATGATGACAGTAAATGGTAAGACGCCAGTGGGCAGCAGACACCCATTATCCCGCCTGTCCTCCTCCTGCCCAGCTCTCCTCCCCGACTTCTAACGCCTGTGGTCACAGGAATGGACAAGGGACTGGGGGAGAGCTAATCAGCAGGCTTCCCTGTGACTCCAGAAAAGGCCCAAGCCTCTAACCTCAGTCTGCCTGGTCTCACGAGTAGGGGGAGACAGACCCCCAGGCTCTGGTGACCCCCTGGTATGGCCTCATGGCCTGGAATGCAGAGAGAAGTGGTTGGCAGCAGAGCAAGCACGTGTGGCCACGTTTGAAAACACTTCCAGTGTCACAGTGGGGAGGGGGCGCTCCTGGCACCTAGTGGGGAAAAGCTAGGGAGGCTGCTCAACATCCTGGAATGCACAGGCTGCCCCCAACAGGCACCTCCAGCCCAAAGTGCCCAGAAGTCTTCCCGGAAGGCAGAACCTGGGCTGCCAGACGTCCTAACCAAGAAGCTCAGTCCCCTGGCACAGATGCTGGTCACCACTCTGACACTGGGACCCCACCCTCAGCCTCACCGCCCTTCAGGCCGTACATCTCATAGTATATGCTCAGGCCAGCAACCCAGACAGGGTGCTTTCTCTTTATTCCTTTTCTGAATGGACTGTTTTTAGTAACCTGTTTTGCTCCACACTCTGTGTATGGTAGCATTTGCTAAAATTTAGCCCCAAGTTGTGAGACTGAAGAGTGCTGTCTGGGCCGGATCTGGTCAGGATTAGGGTCAGACAGGGGAGGGAGACGGTGGTCTGGAAGTACTGGGCCCGAAGGGTGGCTCCATGGCTGCGCCTCTGGGTCATCCCCAACTCACCCCCCAAGGGATGATGTGCAGGGACACAGGGTGGCTGAACCACCTGACACGGGGGTTCTGTGACTTCCCGGGAGAGCAGGTACACGTGTGTTTGGGGGAGCCACGGTCATGTTCTCCCCAAGCTCCCAGTGCTGAACCAGAACCTTAGGGTAGAGTATGATGGGGAAAAGCTTGAAATGGCATGTGTCTTTGCCAAGGGAAGATGGCCTGGTTGTTAGCACAGGTCATGTGACAATTCAACAACAGCAACAACAGGCAACTGAATACGAGCCCTCCCCCAAACGTGGCCTGAACTCTTCAGAACAGAGGGGCCTGGAGCCCAAGAAAGAGGTGGCCAGTGGGTGGGAGGCCAGCCAGATTCTCATCCACCACACACTTCCTGGTCACCAACCCTGAGCCTAGGCCAGTTGACACTGCTGGGCCCTGGTGAGACAAAGCCAAGAATTAATATTCTTGTTCCTCAAAGCTGGAGACATAACCCTCCCAGACTTCAGACAATACTGCAAAGCTACAGTAATCAAAACAGCATGGTACCTACCTAGGGAGACAAAACACCTGTATGCAGAAAACTATAAGACACTGATGAAAGAAATTAAAAATGATACAAACAGATAGAGAGATATACCATATTCTTGGATTGGAAGAATCAATACTGTGAAAATGACTATACTACCCAAAGCAATCTACAGATTGAATGCAATCCCTATCAAATTACCAATGGCATTTTTTACAGAACTAGAACAAAAAATCTTAAAATTTGTATGGAGACACAAAAGACCCCAAATAGCCAAAGCAGTCTTGAGGGAAAAAAACAGCTGGAGGAATCAGACTATACTACAAAGCTGCAATAATCAAGACAATATGGTACTGGCACAGAAACAGAAATATAGATCAGGATAGAAAGCCCAGAGATAAACCCACGCACCTGTGGTCAACTAATCTATGACAAAGGAGGCAAGGACATACAATGGAGAAAAGACAGTCTCTTCAATAAGTTGTGCTGGGAAAACTGGACAGCTACATGTAAAAGAATGAAAGTAGAACACTCTCTAACACCATACACAAAAATAAACTCAAAATGGATTAGAGATCTAAATATAAGACCAGACACTATAAGACTCTTAGAGGAAAACACAGGAAGAACACTCTTTGACATAAATCACAGCAAGATCTTTTTTGATCCACCTCCTGGAGTAATGGAAATAAAAACAAAGATAAACAAATGGGACCTAATGAAACTTACGAGTTTTTGCAAAGCAAAGGAAACTACAAACAAGACGAAAAGACAACTCTCAGAATGGGAGAAAATATTTGCAAATGAATCAACGGACAAAGGATTAATCTCCAAAATATATAAACAGCTCATGCAGCTCAATATTCAAAAAACAACCCAACCAAAAAATGGGCAGAAGACCTAAATAGACGTTTCTCCAAAGAAGAGATACAGATGGCCAAGAAGCACATGAAAAGCTGCTCAACATCGCTAATTATTAGAGAAATGCAAATCAAAACTACAATGAGGTATCACCTCTCACCAGTCTGAATGGCCATCATCAAAAAATCTACAAACAGTAAATGCTGGAGAGGGTGTGGAGAAAAGGGAACCCTTTTGCACTGTTGGTGGGAATGTAAATTGATACAGCCACTATGGAGAACAGTATGGATGGTCCTTAAAAAATTAAAAATAGAACTACCATATGACCCAGCAGTCCCACTACTGGGCATATACCCAGAGAAAACCATAATTCAAAAAGACACATGCACCCCAATGTTCATTGCAGCACTATTTACAATAGTCAGGTCATGGAAGCAACCTAAATGCCCATCGACAGACAAATGGATAAAGAAGATGTGGCACATATATACAATGGAATATTACTCAGCCATAAAAAGGAACGAAATTGGGTCATTTGTAGAGATGTGGATGGATCTAGAGACTGTCATACAGAGTGAAGTAAGTCAGAAAGAGAAAAACAAATATCGTATGTTAATGTGGAACCTAGAAACATGGTACAGATGAACCGGTTTGCAGGGCAGAAATAGAGACACAGATGCAGAGAACAAACGTATGGACCCAAGGGGGGAAAGCGGTGGGGGGTGGTGCGTGGAGGGTTGTGGGATGAATTGGGAGATTGGGATTGACATATATACACTAATATGTATAAAATGGATAATAAGACCCTGCAGTATCAAAAAATAAATAAAATTCAAAAAAAAAACCAAACCCCAGCATGGTATTTGCACAAAAACAGACATATGGATCAATGGAACAGAATAGACAGCCCAGAAATAAACACACACACCTATGGTCAATTAATCTTAGACAAAGGAGGCAAGAATATACAAGGGTGAAAAGACAGTCCCTTCAGCAAGTGGTGCTGGGAAAGCTGGAGAGCCACATATAAATCAATGAAGTTAGAACACTCCCTCCTCACACTATACACAAAAATAAACAAAATGGCTCAAAGACTTAAACGTAAGACAGGACACCATAAAACTCCTAGATGAGAACATAGGCAAAACGTTCTCTGACATAAATTGTAGCAATGTTTTCTTAGGTCAGTCTCCCAAAGCAAAAGAAATAAAAGCAAAAATAAACAAATGGGACCTAATCAAACTTAAAAGCTTTTGCACAGCAAAGGAAACCATAAACAAAAAGACAACCTATGTAATGGGAGAAAATATTCGCAAACATTGCGACTGACAAGGGCTTAATTTCCAAAATATACAAACAGCTTATCCAACTCAATAACAAAAAAAAACTCGATCAAAAAAATGGGCAGAAGACCTAAACAGACATTTTTCCAAAGACATACAGATGGCCAACAGGCACATGAAAAGATGCTCAACATTGCTAATTATTAGAGAAATGCAAATCAAAACTACAATGAGGTACCACCTCACACTGGTCAAAATGACCACCACCAAAAAGTCTGCAAATAATAACTGCTGGAGAGGGTGTGGAGAAAAGGGAACCCTCTTGCACTGTTGGTGGGAATGTAAATTGATACAGCCACTATGGAGAACAGTATGGAAGTTCCTTAAAAAACTAAAAATAGAACTACCATATGACCCAGCAATCCCACTCCTGGGCATATATCCAGAAAAAACTCTATTTTGAAAGGATACATGCACCCCAATGTTCATAGCGGCACTATTCACAGTAGCCAAGACAGGAAGCAATCTACATGTCCATCAATAGATGACTGGATAAAGAAGATATGGTATGTACGTATATATATGTGTATGTGTATATATATATATATAATGGAATACTATTCAGCCATAAAAAGAATGAAATAATGCCATTTGCAACAACATGCAGCAACAGATTATCTTATTAAGTGAAGTCAGTCAGACAAAAACAAATATCATATGATATCACTTATATGTGGAATCTAAAAAAATGATACAGGGACTTCCGTGCTGGCACAGTGGTTAAGAATCCGCCTGCCAAGGCAGGGGACACGGGTTCAAGCCCTGGTCCGGGAAGATCCCACATGCCATGGAGCAACTAAGCCCGTGTGCCACAACTACTGAGCCTGCGCTCTAGAGCCCGCGAGCCACAACTACTGAGCCCGCGTGCCACAACTATTGAAGCCCGCGTGCCTGGAGCCTGTGCTCCGAAACAAAGAGAAGCCACTGCAATGAGAAGCCCGCGCACTGCAACGAAGAGTAGCCCCTGCTTGCCGCAACCAGAGCAAAGCCTGCGTGCAGCAACGAAGACCCAATGCAGCCAAAATAATTTTAAAAATAAAATTTAAAAAAAATTAAAAAATGATACAAATGAACTTATTTACAAAACAGAAACAGACTCACACAGAAAACAAACTTATGTTTACCAAAGGGGAAAGGGATTGGAAGGAGGCATAGATTAGGAGTTTGGGACCAGCAGCTACGCACTGCTACATATAAAACAGGTAGACAGCAAGGTCCTACTGTATAGCACATGGAGCTATACTCATTACCTTGTAATAACCTATAATGGAAAAGAACACAAAAAAGAACATGTCCATATAACTGAATCACTTTGCTGTACCCTTGAAAGTAACACAACATTGTAAATCAACTATAATCTAAAAAATAAAATTCTTGTTCTCAGAGGTCTCCAGGTGGGGGGACCAGAGAAAGGAGAGAGCAGGGTGTAGAGTGTGTCCAGGAGAGCCAAGGAGGGAGGGGCTGAGGGAGCACAGCAGGCGCGGAGGTGGGGAGCTGTGATGGTTAGAAGCTGCCCAAGCCTAGTAACACCTCCAGGGTAGCAGCCAGGCAGATGGACTTGGGAGCCCCGATTCCTAAGCTGTCCCCACGTCCCTGATCCCAGGATGGCCCTCTGGGCCTGGCTGCTTCCCTCACCTGTGCATGTGTCCATCAGGGTAGCCCTCTCTGTGGCGTTCTGCGCACCCAGGCTGGGGCTCTGCTTGCTGCTTCCTGCAGAAACACCAGTAGTGGGACACCTGCCTGGGAGAAAGAGAAAGAAAGGGGAGAAAATGACGGAGAGGGGAGGTGAGGTCAGAGTACCTTCAGAGAAGGGAGGGTCAGAGCCTGCCCAGAGGGCCCTGAAGGAGCCACCTCACTATAAATCAAGGTCTGAATAAGCAGACATCCCAGAAACTAGTGCTCCACGGGACACCCTCTGGGAACTGTCTAGGCCATGCTGGCTCCCCGACCCCTGCCCCCCCAGCAGATCAGGAACAGAGACAGATGTGGCAGCACCTGTTACCTGCCCGCTGTGGTCTCAGCTCCACCAGGAACCAACCAGCACCTTTAGTCAGTCCTCGGATGTCTGGAAAAATTTCTATGTATTTACATTTTTTCTTGATAATGATAAAAGATCTGAATATAAATATATGAAACCAAAAAAGTAACGATCTGAGTGGCGCAATTTTGGAGTGAGGAATGCTTTTGCTAAGCTTGCCACCAAAGGTAAAGTGTGACAGATTTAACTACACAAGGATATTTACTGTCAAAAACAGAAAGAAAAAAAAAAACAAAAAACAAAAAACGGGAGGGATATTTGCAACACAAAGATTCATATCCTCAATATCTAAAACCCACTATATATACATCAAAAAGCACGAAAAACTAGTAAAATTTATGAACAGGTAACCAGCAGAAGAAAATAAACAAGTAGTTGGGACCTCCCTGGTGATCCAGTGGTTAAGAAACCGCCTTCCAGTGCAGGGGACACGGGTTCCATCCCTGATCGGGGAACTAAGATCCCACATGCCACGGAGCAGCTAAGCCCGAGCGCCACAACTACGGAGCCACACACTCTGGACCCCATGCGCCCGCAACTAGAAGAGCCCAGGTGCCACAACGAGGAGCTCGCGTACCTAAGCGGAAGTTCCCCCAAGCCACAACTGAGACCCGACGCAGCCTAAAATAAGTAAAATATTAAAAAAAAAAAAAAAAAAGGGTTAAAAACAGTGGCACCTTATGAGCATATAGACGATTAGGGGAAACTGGCACCTTCATACACCGCTGGAAGAAGAAAAAGTGCACTGGACGGCGGGTAATTCGATGATTTACAAAGGCCTTAAAAATCATACTGTGATTTCACTTCAGGGAACTGTCTGAGGCTGTCCCGGGGCCTTCACACTGGTCGTCACAATGGGCGGGGAAGGCTGTCCCCGGGGCCGTCACACGGCGGGGGTAGGGCCGCCCCCCGCTTCCGCTCTCCTCCCGGATGTGAGCCCTTTCGCAGGGAGAGCCCAGGACAGACAAGGGCCCCGTGCCCCGTAGGGACGGCCCGTCCTTGCGCCCATATTTCTGTTTCCCTCGCGGGCGCGGCCCAGCATCTGCCATCCCCTGCTCAGGCCCCGGTCCGCCGCCACTTACCCGGAGCCCCCGCCGCCCGCCGGAAGCGCCACCTCCCTCCCCCGGGCGGCTCGGGCACTTCCGGTGACGTTCTAGGGCGCCGGAGGACCTGCACTCAGCTGCCCTGGAGGCCGCAGGGGGGGGCGTGAGCTTGCCTTCGCGAGTTATGGGCGGATTCCCTAGCTTCGCGTGCAAGACCCTGGGTTGCTGTCCGGCCACCTTCACACCGACCGCTCCCGCCCCTGCAGGGCTTCACTCCCCGCACCTCTGGGACGCCTCCCGGGCCCCCGCCCTGGGCCGCGTGGCCTCCACCAGGTCCAGGCCTGAGGTCCGGGGAGTAAGCCTGGTTAGGTGACCTTGCTGACTGCGGAATGAGCGAATGCACGGACGGATGAAGTCAGCGCTCTTGGAGAAAGGGGGGAGCACCCCGGGGGAAGAAGCAGGCAGAACCGCAGGGACCGCTTCCCCATGGAGAAGATCCGCCGAGGGGAGGGCGCCCCGAGCCTGCCCGGCCTGGGCGCCAGAGCCTCACAGCGGCTGGTCCTCGGCAGGTGGATTCCCCTCCTAAGCCAGAGGCAGCGCAGAAATCCCCTTCTTCCCGCGCGTCCGGCCGCCGCGCCACATTCTCCGGGGTTCCCTCACCGCTGGTTTTCAATGACCACACACTTAAGGGCTTGAAGCATCATGCGTTTATGATCTCACGGCTTCCTTGGGTTGCACGAGTCCAGGCACAGCCTGGCCGGTCCAGAGCTGGGGTCTCTCCTAGGCTGCAGGCAAGGTGTTGGCCACGACTGGGGTCTCACGTGGCTGTGGGCAGGATTCAGTTCCCGAGGGCGGGAGTTCTTTGGGCTCCACACGTGACGTGGGGCTGCAGGCTTCCCACAGGAACGGCGGCCTTGGGGTCCTCTGCAGAGTGGGTGCTCTTGTGTTTAATCCCGGCTGAGAAACCTTCACAGTGTCTGCCTTAGACACGTGTCGTGGGGCCTAGGCGACGAATGTCTTGTCCCCAGCCCATCACTGAGTTGTCTCTCCGTGCTCTGGGCACTTTCCTGTAGATGACTCCTGTGGTCTCTCCTCAGCCACCTCATTCTAACCTGCTTCCAGAAACCCCACAGCCCAGAGAGCCCTTGAAATGACCCCCTGGTCCCTGACAATGTCCCTCCGCAAGATTCTCCTTCTATGGAAGTCTGCTGCTCTGGCACCCACCCCAGGTTCTTAGCCCAGACAGAAGCACGGGTGGAGACTGGCACCCTCACAGCTGGGCTGGGCCTTCGATGGTGGCCCAGTGCTTGGATGGCAGCAGGCCTTACCTCCATCGGCTTCCACCCACCTGTCCAGTGTCACCGCTTCCTCCAGCTCCCCCCAACTGTGAAACCGGTCACCGCCGCTCCCTGAACACACCAGGCTCATTCCCGCCTCCCTCTGAGCTTTGCCCATTCCCTTCCCTTTCCGCATCACTGGACTCAGGTCACACCTCTCCAGCTGGAATCCTGCAACCACGTGTCCTCTGGGCGTCACGTGGAGGGACATGGTGTCCACGGGCTCTTCACTGGCTAGTGATCATTTTGATCACACAGTTCTCTGGTTTTTTGACTGTGTGGGTACCATTTTCCGCCTTGCAACTAATAAACCACCTCGGGAGAAAAGAAAGGCTGAGGAACTGCTCCCCACTATAGATTCCTCAGGAGACGCAGTGACCACAGGCAGGCTAGGATCCCAGAATGGATGCTGGGTTGGAGGGAAAATGCCGCGAGCACGATGAGAAGCCTCGCTTTGCTGAGCATTGTATCAATGTCCGATTACCTGGATTTGGTACCTGCACTGTGGTTTTGTAAGAGAATATCGTTGAGTATAGGAAATACACACTAAAGGGTTATGGAACCAAGAGACATAATGGATGCAATCCATTCTAAAAAGATTCGGGGAAGAAAGAATTTGTATAGATATAAAAAATTAAAAGGTACATTTCTGCCATGGGGTGTGAACTAGTGTGATTTCTTTCTACTTTTCCCCACTTCCCAAATTTTCTACGCTATATTCTATTTATATAATAGGGAAAATGGGCTTTGTCAAAAGTTTTATCAAAAAGTGAAATCTTGGGCTTCCCTGGTGGCGCAGTGGTTGAGAATCTGCCTGCTAATGCAGGGGACACGGGTTCGAGCCCTGGTCTGGGAAGATCCCACATGCCACGGAGCGGCTGGGCCCGTGAGCCACAACTACTGAGCCTGCGCGTCTGGAGCCTGTGCCCCGCAACGGGAGGGGCCGCGATAGTGAAAGGCCGGCGCACCGCGATGAAGAGCGGTCCCCGCACCGCGATGAAGAGTGGCCCCCACTTGCCGCAACTAGAGAAAGCCCTCGCACGAACCGAAGACCCAGCACAAAATAAATAAAAATAAATAAATAAATAAAAAATAAATAAATAAAAAATAAAAGTAGCTAAAAGGAGGAGGAAATTATTAAAAAAAAAAAAAAAAAAAAAAGTGAAATCTTGACAAACAGCAGTCACTGAAGATCTTGTAAAACATGGAGAAAGCCTGTTTTGTTTTTAAGCCCCAAAGCAGATCATAAATTGCATACTGAGTTTGTTTTCTGATGGTGCAGATGAGGCCGACAACCACACCCCTGGACGCAGGCGGCGAATGGTTTTCTTCTCCACATGTTCCCACATGTCCCAGTTTCCTATCACGCACGTGTCGCTTCTACAACCAGGTGCCCGGAGGGAGCTTTCTTGTTCAGAGGCTACAACAATGGCTCCCTCATGGGACGTGCACTGGCTTTTCTTTTCCAACAGGTTCAGGGGTGCACCTGGGGGCCTGTGCCTTGCTTCTGCTCGGGACCCCTTCCTTCTGGGGAGTGCTCCTCTCCCTTTCTTCCCCTAGATCATTCTGGAACCCCCACCACCCGCTTCTCCAGGAGCTGGGGTGAGAGAGGGCTCTGTACTCTGCAGCCCGGGCTGAGATGGTGTCAGACCTGGGGAAGGCCGGTCAGCGGTTGGAGCCCGAGGCCACATGGGGCCTGCAGAGATGAGAGGCGGGGAGGGGACAGAGACCTCTCTGGCAGGCCAGAAAATCCACATTCCTGGGGCTCCTGAAGCAGCTCCTTAATCCCGCGTGCTGCCCGAGCCAGTGCTGAGGGGTTTCTGTCGCTTGCTTTGTTCATGGGTAGTGGGACCACTCAGCTTCCAGGACCAGGCCCTGGGCACTGGAGAGCTGGCCAGTGCCCAGAGGGGCGGACAGGCTTCAGTGGTGCCAGGGCTGGGCCGGCACGAGGTGGGGAGGGCTGAACTCAGGCTGGCCTGAGGCCCCAAGCGCGCACGTGGTCTGTCCCTCCACTAACAGCCCCAGGGGGACAGTGCAAATAGCACTCAGTCTGCCTGCTCCCAGCCACACCCTCCTTGGACAGCCCTGCACTGTGTTCATCACCTCTTCTGATATTAACCCCCAGAGAGAGACTGTGTTTCCAGAGGAAGGAGCTGGCACGTGGAGAAGGCAAGCACCACACCTCGCTCGGTCAAGCCCGACTGCGCGGTGCTGACAGATGGGCACCGAATCTCCCCGCTGGAAGCCAGAGGTCCCTGTTCACCCCTGTCAGCGGCTCTGCTCTGCCCGTCTTCCTCCATCCAGGGCCAACAAAACACGTGCCACTGGAATGCTGCTGGTCGCTGCGGGTGCAGAACAGAAAGGTGGACGAAGCCCGCCGGGTCTTCCCAGTTCCCTTTTACTGCCCAGAGCAGCTGGGGCCTACAGTCCTGCCACAATGTAGGGGGAGAGATGAGGGGCCGAGCACAGTGGACAGGCCTTCCAGCAGGCGGCTGGGCAGCAGCAGCAGGGCCAGGAGGGGAGGAACCAGGTAGTCTGGACCCCCAACAACAGCCTAAACAGTTACCTCTTTGGGACCAAAACCAGCCTCAGAACGCAAGAGCTGAAGCCAGAGCAGCCCTGAGCCTACTCAGTACGTGCAACCTGCAACCCGCAACCTTCCCACCGCTGGACTCCCCGCCATCCCCGGGGCCCCTCTGGATCCTCTCCCGCAATCCCGCCTAAACGGGGCTCCCCGCACCAGTCTCCTGCCAGCCCACCGTGTGTGCTGAGGCTTTTCACAGCAGAGGCATCAGTAAACGCTGAGTACCCGCCCACCACGCACTGCATTTATTTGTAAAAAATTATAAAAATCATAAAGCACACATAAAAATTAAAACATCTTAAAAAGATGATCTAGGGACTTCCCAGGTAGTCCGGTCGTTAAGACTCCACACTCCCAATGCAAGGGGCCTGGGTTCGATCCTTGGTCAGGTAACTAGATCCCGCATGCCGCAACTAAGAGCCTGCAAGCCGCAACTAAAGATCTGCGGTGCAGAAACTAAAAGATCCCCCACGAGGCAACTAAGATGCCGAGTGCTGCGACTAAGACCTGGAGCAGCCAAATAAGTAAATAAATAAATAAATATTAAAAAGCAAAAAGATGATCTAAAAACTAGAAGTAAGCTTGCCGACGCATCACAAGGGAAAACCTCCAGTATTCTGAGGGCTACTTTTAGCAAAAACAACACTCCGAAAACGCCAGCCCGACTTCCGCTCCTGAACCTTCTATCAAACAAGCCACCAGGCAGTACAGGGGTCTCACCTAGGCGAACGCGTCCGGAGCGCCACTGCGGCCACTTCCCACCAACGTTATACACATCCAGGTCTGTGCTCTACCCTGTTCTCACAGCCCTATAACCGCAGAGAAGACCAACTAAGCTCAACTAAGTTCGCAACCCAAAAGTCTTCAATGGTCACAGGCGCCCCCTGGCGGCGCCCCGCCCCTGGCGGCGCCCCGCCCCTGGCGGCGCCCCGCCCCTGGCGGCGCCCCGCCCCTGGCGGCGCCCCGCCCCTGGCGGCGCCCCGCCCCTGGCGGCGCCCCGCCCCTGGCGGCGCCCCGCCCCTGGCGGCGCCCCGCCCCTGGCGGCGCCCCGCCCCTGGCGGCGCCCCGCCCCTGGCGGCGCCCCGCCCCTGGCGGCGCCCCGCCCCTGGCGGCGCCCCGCCCCTGGCGGCGCCCCGCCCCTGCCGGCGCCCCGCCCCTGCCGGCGCCCCGCCCCTGCGGCGCCCCGCCCCTGCCGGCGCCCCGCCCCTGCCGGCGCCCCGCCCCTGCCGGCGCCCCGCCCCTGCCGGCGCCCCGCCCCTGCCGGCGCCCCGCCCCTGCGGCGCCCCGCCCCTGCCGGCGCCCCGCCCCTGCCGGCGCCCCGCCCCTGCCGGCGCCCCGCCCCTGCCGGCGCCCCGCCCCTGCCGGCGCCCCGCCCCTGCCGGCGCCCCGCCCCTGCCGGCGCCCCGCCCCTGCCGGCGCCCCGCCCCTGCCGGCGCCCCGCCCCTGCCGGCGCCCCGCCCCTGCCGGCGCCCCGCCCCTGCCGGCGCCCCGCCCCTGCCGGCGCCCCGCCCCTGCCGGCGCCCCGCCCCTGCCGGCGCCCCGCCCCTGCCGGCGCCCCGCCCCTGCCGGCGCCCCGCCCCTGCCGGCGCCCCGCCCCTGCCGGCGCCCCGCCCCTGCCGGCGCCCCGCCCCTGCCGGCGCCCCGCCCCTGCCGGCGCCCCGCCCCTGCCGGCGCCCCGCCCCTGCCGGCGCCCCGCCCCTGCCGGCGCCCCGCCCCTGCCGGCGCCCCGCCCCTGCCGGCGCCCCGCCCCTGCCGGCGCCCCGCCCCTGCCGGCGCCCCGCCCCTGCCGGCGCCCCGCCCCTGCCGGCGCCCCGCCCCTGCCGGCGCCCCGCCCCTGCCGGCGCCCCGCCCCTGCCGGCGCCCCGCCCCTGCCGGCGCCCCGCCCCTGCCGGCGCCCCGCCCCTGCCGGCGCCCCGCCCCTGCCGGCGCCCCGCCCCTGCCGGCGCCCCGCCCCTGCCGGCGCCCCGCCCCTGCCGGCGCCCCGCCCCTGCCGGCGCCCCGCCCCTGCCGGCGCCCCGCCCCTGCCGGCGCCCCGCCCCTGCCGGCGCCCCGCCCCTGCCGGCGCCCCGCCCCTGCCGGCGCCCCGCCCCTGCCGGCGCCCCGCCCCTGCCGGCGCCCCGCCCCTGCCGGCGCCCCGCCCCTGCCGGCGCCCCGCCCCTGCCGGCGCCCCGCCCCTGCCGGCGCCCCGCCCCTGCCGGCGCCCCGCCCCTGCCGGCGCCCCGCCCCTGCCGGCGCCCCGCCCCTGCCGGCGCCCCGCCCCTGCCGGCGCCCCGCCCCTGCCGGCGCCCCGCCCCTGCCGGCGCCCCGCCCCTGCCGGCGCCCCGCCCCTGCCGGCGCCCCGCCCCTGCCGGCGCCCCGCCCCTGCCGGCGCCCCGCGTCCATTTCTATGAAAGGGACAAGACTGTTTAGGGTCGGGGATAAGCCCGTAGTACAAGCCCGCAAATATTTCGTTCACTAGTAGGTCGTACATATGTTTTGGGCATATTAATCCTATTTTTTAAATAACCCTTAACATGCAAAGACCGTTGGTCGCCTGATGGCTGTACACAACCAGGCCCCAGTTGCTCTTCCCCAGCGCCTGAGCCCTCGTCTAGGCCTCGGTCAGGGCCGCCATTAGGGGGCCACGGGGCGCTCAGGCCCTACACTTCCCTGCATGTCTGTCAACAGCAAAGCCGCCAGGTCTCCCAAGAAGAGAAAGGGCGTGGCCGCCTTGCCTTGACCTTCTGTTCCGCCCGAGACCTGGACTCTGTTCGCACTTGTTTCACTGGGCGGCCCTGGGGTGGTGAGGTCTGGGGGAGGGTGCGGTCGAGGAGACGAGCGCCGGCATCTTAACTGGGGTGCAGGGACCATCTTCAGCGGGGGTCCGCGTGCTGCTCTCCCCGCGCCCCTAGCAGGGCGCGGCAGGCATCCGTAGCATCCACAGCGCCCTCCAGTGGAAGGTCGGCTTGGCGCGGCACAGGCCCCGGTGGACCCCTGCGGTCCCAATCAGCGGAAATGGTTCTCCCCGGTGAGGACGCGCTGGTGCCACAAGCAGCCCGACAGGGCCCTGAAGGCGCGGCCGCGCTCGCCGCACTGGTAGAGCTTCTCGCCGGTGTGGACCCTCTGGTGCTTCACCAGGTCCGACCTGTGGCGGAAAACCCTCCCGCACTTGCGACAGTAAGGAGGCTTCTCCCCGCTTGGAAGCTGCCACTGCTCCAGAACGTGGGCCCCTCATGGGGAGGCCTCGGGCCGCACGGCCCCGTGCAGTGCTGGGTCGCCCGTTGGGGCTCCCCACGCCTGCTGGATTCTGAGTGGCTCCTCCAGCTGGGGTCGCAGCTACCGGGGTTCCCTCCTGCGCGGTCTTCCTGGCGGGTCACCAGGCTGGCGGTGAGGCAGGCTTTGCTTCTGGGCTCATGGTCATGGTTCCTCTCTTCCTCGAGAACCGCCTGGTGCGCGCAGGCCTTGTGTGGCAGCCCTGCCTGCCCCTGTGAACCCTGATGGCTTCTGCATGGCCCGGCAGGTCCCTGGCCCTGTGGCCCGGGCCTTAGGACCTTTGTCCCCGGGACACCCTGCGGTTCTGCCCCAGAATCTGCTCCTCACTCTAAACTCCGTGCTCATGGTCTGAAACCAGAAAGGGAGGAAGCAAATGACACCAGACTGTGAACCAGAGCATGGAGAGACTTCGGCAAAGGCCGCATCATCTCATTTAAATCAGCGGGGCGGGAACAAAGAAATTAGGCCCTCTGTCTGGGATGGGGTTACGCAGGGATCAAGGTCAGGGAGCGGAAGGTGTTAGAAGGACACAAACTCCCAAAACACTATTAAAGAAAAAGAAATCTGGGAGCACTCCTAACCACTTCCAGTTTGGTGCTGCCTGATTCCAAACGATTTTTGCTCAAATAAACTTTTTTTTTATTTTAAATTTTTATTTATTTATTTATTTTTGGCTGTGTTGGGTCTTCGTTTCTGTGCGAGGGCTTTCTCTAGTTGCGGCGAGCGGGGTCCACTCTTCATCGCGGTGCGCGGGCCTCTCACTATCGCGGCCTCTCTTGTTGCGGAGCACAGGCTCCAGACGCGCAGGGTCAGTAGTTGTGGCTCACGGGCCCAGTTGCTCCGCGGCACGCGGGATCCTCCCAGACCAGGGCTCGAACCCGTGTCCCCTGCATTGGCAGGCAGACTCTCAACCACTGCGCCACCAGGGAAGCCCCAGCTCAAATAAACTCTTAAAGTTAAGACAAAATCACAAAAAAAGAAAAGAATTCTGCTAAAACCTGTCCTCCTTGAGGACTAGCCTTCAATTTCCCCTGAGATCTGGGGCCCGGTCCCTGGGGCAAGGCAGCAGGGCTGGGGGGAGGGCACTGGGAACAGCCCGAGGAGGCTGCACCCTGAATGACAGATGCCAAGGTCAGGACCTGTGGCCCAAGGGACAAAGACCAGGGCTCGAGAGGGGAGTACCATGTCCCTGGGTCCCCGCCTCCGGAAGAGGAGAGCCTGGCCCGGTACCCTCGGCAGGCAGAGTGGGTGACAGCGCTGCCATCGGTGAGATGAGGATTCGTGCTGATCCGTGGGGAGGTCCTGAGGCAAACACACCCCAGCTGTGCAGATGGGGCCGTGCCCAGAGCCAGATGCTCTCCCCAAGGGCACACTGGCCTGGACTTAGCAAGGTCCACCTGGACACTCCAGGATGAGCTTCTCTGAAAGGGAAACCCGGGCTTTCCCGGGATTTTCAAATCTTCCAGCGGACTCCCTTAAATAAGGAGTTGGGAGAAGCATGGTTTGGGAACCTCGCCTGTGGCCGTCCAGGCCCTGGGCCCAGCAGGCCGGGGGCGCCCTCCTCGCGCACGGACGGAGCTCGGGCGCCGGGGGTCGAGCCCGCCGGCCACGGTACCGAGAGCGGCGGGGGGCGCGGTGGCTGGTCGTGCGGACGGCGGGAGGGAAGGCCTGAGGGAGCCGGGCGCGACGCCGCGTCCCCCGCCGGCCCAGCTGCAGGGCCCAGCGACCAGCACCGCGGGGCCTCTCACCCACCGGCCCCCGGGCCCCGGCGGTAGCCGGAGCCGGAAGCGCGCGCCGCGCCCAGAGGGAGCCCCGCCCCGCGCCGCCGGCACTTCCGGGAGCTCTAGGAAGCTGGGGGGACCCTCTCGGGGGACCCGCGGGGGGACCCGCCCAGGGGAGCGGCCGGGGGGAGAGCTCCTGGGGAGGAGTCCCGGGGAGAGGCTCGGGGGACCCGGAGAGCCCCAGGGCCGTGGACCTGCGCCCGGAGGCGTGCGCGCGTCCCTGGAGCTGTCCGAGGTGCTGGGCTGCCCTGGCGATGGGGCCTCGGAGAAGTTGTCGGCGAGGCAGAGACCCTGGGAGGGAAAAAGCAAGGGGACTCGGCGTGTAGGGCCCGGAAGGCCGTAGGAAGGGCTCTGGGGAGGAATGACGCACGCTGGCTTGGACTGAGGTGAGAACATTCCCGTCCATTGCTAAGGCAAGTCCACAAACCCTGCGACCAGCTGAGGGAACTGAGTGCTTAGAAAAGAACCGCAGGGGGGAGGAGATGGACCCTGGCCCTGACCCAGCAGAGCCCTTCCCTGCGATGCTTCCCTTACCCTTCTAGTGGCTAGAAAATCCTGAGGGTTCTTCCTACGAGTGAGTGCAGCCAGGCTACGACTGGCCCAGAGGGCAGAGCTTGGCGCAGCTGGCGGTGAGAGGGCAGATCCTGGCGCGAGCCAGAGCTGTCCAGCACTTCAGCTTGCCTCTCCAGGTGGTGTCTGAGTGGGGCTTGGACCACTGCCTATGCAGATGCACCTGCTTTGAGGGACTAGATGAGACCAGAGGTTCCCAAGCCTGGCAGTGTCAACATCACTGGGGGTGTTGGAACTAAATCCGGATTCCCTGGCTCTACCCCAGGCCTACTGAATCTGTCTTCCCTGGTGTGGAGCCTGGGAATCTGTGTTTTTCAGCAAGCTCTGCCCCCAGGAGGAGCCTCTGATACTCATTCCTCAGGGGTCTGAGACCCCAGTCAGAGACCTCTGAAGAACAGTTTGTCTCACTTTCCCTAGTGGAGTTGGAAAAGTCCTGCCAGATTTGATTTAGCCCGCAGCCTTGGGTTTAAAAGATAAAGTCAGGGGATCTGACCATTGATACACTTGGGTGACTCCAGTGACTGTTTAACCATACAGCAGTGCACAGGCCACCATCGTGCTGCACACCGAGGACAGAGTTGGGTGTGACGTGCTGTGTGGAAAAGCAGCCTCCTAGATGGGGACATGTACAGCCCAGAGCAGGTGCTCAAAAAGGGTTTACTGAATGAATGGGATGGAAATAAATAAGCGTAATAAACTATCATGAGGGAGGATGTATATTTTCCAGGTGGGAAGTGGATGTTAACTTCTGCTTCTGGCCTGTGCTCTGCTGGTTCTTCACATAATGATCTCATTTAGTGCTCACAGAAACCTTGTGATGTATTCAATAGAATCACTATTGCCAACTTACCGATGCAGCTTAGAGAGGATACGGACCTTGCCCAGGTGGCATAGAAGTGAGTGGCAGAGCAGGGCTACAAAGTAGAGTGAAGGTCCTTAGAAGCTGGATGCTGGGAGAGCCTGCCTTCCTGCCCACCTGCTTTGGGGCACACGGCACAGAGCAGATGAGTCCATAGACCACGTCTTAGCTTCCACCTCTGGACCATCATTAATCTGGGGTCTCTCAAAGTCGGAAACCCTTGGGATACTGAGGTAGCCCAATATGGAATGTTGCATAGCAACTGAAAAAGACAAGCGCGTGGACAATACTGGTATTGAAAACGTGTGCAGAGGACCTTATGGTTCTGTTTGCCCATCCCAGCAACCTGCAGCCAGCCATGGGTGTGACCTTGAATCAGGCTGAATGACAATCTCTGGGCCCATCTCCCTGATTACAGCCCTTGGCCCAGGGATGGACAGTGGGTGGCATGAGACCCCAGCAGGACCCAGCAGAGCCCTTCCCTGCGATGCTTCCCTTACCCTTCTAGTGGCTAAAATAGACGCGAATGGGTCTGGGGCCGCTTTGAGCTCTGCTCTGCGTCACGGGGAGAGAGCACATCCAGATCAGGAGGAATGAGGCCAACCCTATGGCATTAAGTACAATCTTATCCTTGCTCGAGATGGTTAATTTTATGTGTCAACTGGACTGGGCCACAGGGTGTCCAGATATTTGATCAAACGTTATTCTGAGTGAGATCAACATCTGAGGCAGCAGACTGAGTAAAGCAGGTTCTCCCTAATGTGGGTGGGTCCCAGCCAATCAGCTGAAAGACTGAATAGGACAAAAAGACAAAGTAATATGGAACTCCTCCTGTCTGACTGTTGAGCTGGGGCGTCAGTCTCACTCTACCTTTGGACTTGGACTGAAACACTGGCTTTTCTTGGGTCCTGGGCCTGCCGGCTTTCAGACTGGACCTATGCCATCGGCGCTCCTGGGTCTCCAGCATCCTGACTGCAGGTCTCAGAACTTCTCAGCCTCCATAATCTCATGAGCCAATTCCTAAGAATACCTACCTACCTATCTACCTATCTCTCCAATTGAGTCTGTTTCTCTGGAGAGCCCTAATACATCTTTTTTTTTTTTCCTAATTAGAAAACAAATTTGGAGACTAATAACTTGTCCAACATTACACTTAAGTGTAGAGTTGGGCTTTAAGTTTCAAAGTCGATTCTCTTAACCATCATGCCACACTGCTTATATTCATGTAAAAATAAAAACCCTTGTATCCAACTGAAAAGCGTCCACATTTAGGCCCAGCTTTGTCGTTATTTCCTGACTCACAGGCACACGCAGCCCGCTCCACACTCTGCACAGAGCCCAAGATGGATTGTCAGCTCCTGGACCCTCTTCCCTGTGCGGGGCCCTGGGAGCTCCTCACAGGACCACCTTTCTTTAGGGCTCAAGCTCCTATAGGGCTTTTATTTACTTCTAGGGCCGAAAGCAGATACTGCCCCTACACAAGTGACCACTTCCTGGGCTCTGAAACGCACAGGGACCGCTTTCCTGGTGCCTCACTCCTTCTCCCTCAATGTTCTTTTACACTTGCCGTGGCCGGCCCTGGCCCCAGGTGGCTTTCTGCTGAGGCTGTCCATTAAGTGTTCCTGACCTGTCCCTGGTTGTCGACAGAGCCTTTCCAGGAGCCCCTTTTATGGGTTTTTGCTGTATGCCTGGTGGCGTGCAAAGGATTCTATAGCCATCCTCCCAATCACCCTATGTGGTGCCAAAAGACGGCTGTCCCTATTTCCAGAGGAGGAAACAGGCTCCGTGAGGGACAGTAAGTGCCTGGGCTGGCATCAGGGCAGGCAGACCCTAACCCTGGTCTCCCGGAGACCAGTGGTTCAGGGAAGAGTGTGAGGCTGGCTGGAGCCGAGGACATGGGCCTGGGTGGGAGGGAGAGCAGCCCATGGGGTTGGAGATAACAGGGTCAGCGGGAGGCGAGGGACAGTGGCCGCTGAGCTAGAGACACTCGCAACCAGGGCTGGATAGAGGCTCCGGAGCAGGCCGGGGCACAGAGCTGGAACTGGAGGATGACAATGGCGGGGGAGGCGGGGCGTGACGCCTGTGCCTGACACGAGGCAGGAGGACAGTGCAGAGACTCCGGGCTGTACCCACGTCCCAGGAGCGGTCAGGGGTCGAGAACTATAACGTCCTGTGCAGCCAGATACTGATAAACCTGGGCAGCCACAACGGGCAGAGAAGATGCCCTGAGGAGTCCTTGTCTGGGTCCTGCTGGGCGTTCCAGGTTCCCGGGAAGTGCTGAATGGATCAGATGGAACCCTCGAGAGAGAACCGGTCCCAAGCCAGCAAACGCAAATGCCATTCAGCCCATCTCAGTGGGCCCCACGCGACAAGGGAGGACACAGAGCCTTTGCTGAGAGTTTACCGCCTGGCACCGAGGAGCTGCAGCTGGGGGTGGTTGATTCCACGCTCCCCTTCTCTGGGCAGCCTTCCTAGCTTGCACGCCTGCTGCTCAGTGGCCTGGGAGCTCTCGCCCTGTCCCGTCACCGAGGGTCTGCCGGGCCACCTCCAGGACAGTCTAGGACAGTGTGGAGGACCGCTGGGCTCTGCTCTGGGGCTGCCCGCTAAGTCCGGTTGTGGTGCAGGTATCCAAGTCCAGCCTTGGTGCCGAGGCTGCAGGATGACCCTTCTGGAGCACAGGCTGAGCCGCCGCTCCCCGGAAAGCCCTGGGGGCTCTGCTCGCCCGCTCCGCGGCCTGGCTGCCCAAGATGGAAGCTTCACGATACCCAGTAGCCGCGTGGTATTAGGGACAGGGGACTGGGGAGAAGGCGGGTGTCCCTCGTCTTCCAGGGCGTCACAGTGCACCAGCAAAGACGACTCAAGGGTGTGTTCTGACCCTCGTGGGGGAGTCCAAAGCACTTGATGGCCTCAGGGCCCTGGGAGTGCAGCCTGGAGAGGCGGGGCAGCCCAACCACAGGGCTCTCCATTGGGGTCACTGGGAAAGAGGATGCGGAGGCGAGGCGGAGTTATACCCTGGAGAGGGGCCGGGCAACTCCTCCGTGTGTGGTGCAGGTGGGGGGGTCCCAAAGCTGTCCAGGAGGGAGCAGGCAGGCAGGCAGGCAGGCAGAAGGCGTCCCCACCCAGCTGGGCTCTCCCCTTTACCTCAGGGGCTGGAGAGCTACCGGGCAGTCATGGCAGATCTGAAGCCGGCTACAGCCAATGCCCAGCTGCAGTTGCCTAGACCTGTCAAGCGGGGAACCCCCTGGGGCCCCCGCTTCCTGGGGCTGGAGGCAGCTATGCAGGCTGGGCAGGGCCACCTTCCACTGAAGCCCGCTGGCCTCAGGCAGCCACCAGTAGGTACAGAGGCAGGGTGAGAAGGCAAACAGAGCAGATCCGAGGGCTTGCTGCAGAGAGAACATGCTACACACATTCTCCCAGATGCATGAGGGAACCAAACCACCAGAGACTACAGCCCAGGGTGACAGCGGGCAGCCCGGCCCCCCCACCCAATCTGGAAACCACCCATCCTGGGGTGCCTGACCCCACCCTGGCTATGGCTCTGGTAAGTCACGATGCCTGCAGGCCTCGGTCGCTAGGGCACACGGTGGGCTCTGCCTTAGGTCCCTCACTCCTCCACCGAGGAGCCCTCAGGGATGGGGGGCAGCCACGTGGCCTTCCTCCCGCGTCCATCAAGTACACAGACTTTATTCGGGACACGCACGAGACGCCGGTTGCGCCAACCAGGAGGCGCGAAGGCAGGAGCCCTCCGCGGGAACTCGCCTCGACCTCAGGCCGCTGACGCGCCCCCTGCGCCCGCTACTCTCGGTAGTGCACCCTCTGGTGCTGGATGAGCTGGGAGCTCTGGCCGAAGGCTTTGCCGCAGGCGCCGCAGGCGAAGGGCTTCTCGCCCGTGTGGGTCCGCAGGTGCCGGAAGAAGTGCGAGCGGCCGCGGAAGGCCTTGCCGCAGTCGGGGCACTCGTAGGGCTTCTCGCCCGTGTGGATGCGCTGGTGCTCGATGAGCACCGAGCTCCAGATGAAGGCCTTGCCGCACTGGCTGCAGGCGTACGGCTTCTCGCCCGTGTGCAGCCGCTGGTGGCGCACCAGGTTGGAGCTCTGGCTGAAGGCCTGGCCGCACTCGCCGCACTCGTACGGCTTCTCGCCGTTGTGGATGCGCAGGTGCTGCGTGAAGTGCGAGCTGTGGCTGAAGGCGCGGCCGCACTGGCCGCACTCGTAGGGCTTCTCGCCCGTGTGGATGCGGCGGTGCTGGACGAAGCCCGACCAGCCGCGGAAGCGCTTGCCGCACTCGGGGCAGGCGTACGGCTTCTCGCCCGTGTGGATGCGCTGGTGCTTCAGCAGCAGCGAGTTGTACTGGAAGCTCTTGCCGCAGGCCTCACACCTGTGCGGCTTCCCGCCCCGCGGGCCACCCCGCCGGGCCCCGAGGCCCGAGCCCCGGCCGAGGCTGCCCGCCAGCTCGGCGGCGCGCCCCGGGCCGCCCTCTGTCCCCGAGGCTCCCTGCAGCCCGAGCGGCCCACGCCAGGTGCCTCTCTTCTGGGCGCGGGGCCCGGGCCCCGGCCGCTCCAGGCTGCACTCCTGCCCAAAGCTGTCCCCACACTTGGGTCTACGGGGAAGGCTGCTCAGAAGGGTCCTGAGCACCCCCGGGTCCTGGTCCGCCTGGTCTTCAGGATTGTGCGGCTGGGGAGACGACGGGGCCTGCTCGCGCTCCAACTCGGGATCTGAAATGGGAAACGGGAGAGGCGGAGAGCGCTCAGCCGCCCACCAGGCTGTCCCTCCGCGGGGACCCCCGTCCCATGCCAGATGACAGGACCGGGGTGAGAGCACACAGGGTGCGTGTGCATGTGGAGGGGGGGAGGCCTGACAGGAGATTCGGACTCAGAGCCAAGCAGAAAAGCCCCTGATCCTGAGGACGCTGCCCACACGGCCCCGAAGCTGCTCCACGGACCCCCAGAGGACACCCCAAGGGCTGCTCTAGGGGAGAGAGGCGGGGGTGGGGTGGGGGGGGAGAGAAACGAGGAGCTGAGGGCCTGGATGAGCGAAGCCCCAGGGGAAGGGGATGGGACCAGAGCCCGACTTAGGGGACAAGTGGAGGCCGAGGGCAGTACACATGGGGGCCAGGACGACTCCCTGATTGCTGGCCAGTGGTGCCAAGTCAGACACTCTAGCCGGACAGGCAGGTGGATATGGGGGTCTGCGCTGCACTCACAGCCCAGAAAGTGTCAGCAACAAGACCGGGACTGAACGGGGGGAGGGGCTGTGGGGGACAGAAGTGAGCGCTGAGCCAGGGACAAGTGGGGCCCCGGGGCCTGGCAGCGGTGGTGGGCGGCCGCAGGTAAACGCGCTTCTGGGCAGGGCCCCGCAGCAGGTTCCGCTCGCTCACCTGGCCAGCAGGTGTCTCTGCCAGTCTGGAGCTCCTCCACGTCCCGGAGATCCTCCTCCTGTGGTGGCTGGGAGAGCACCTCAGGGCTGCAGCCGGGGAAGCCTGGGGGTCACAGTGGGGCTGGGGCTCATCTCCCCCTCCTCTAGAATGGGTCGTACCCCCCAACACACCTCCTTGCCCTCTGGAGGCTCGCTGAGTGGGACAGAACACATCTACCTGGGCCCTCGTCCTGGCTGTCAAGAGCTTATTTGTGTCCTCGACTGTGAGGGGAGTGAGGCCAGGCCTCCTGTGGGACACGGGGCACGGAAGGGACCCCGGACTCCCTGACGGCTGAGTGCGAGCAGGGTCCAGGGGCACCACACACCGCAAGGCTTGGACATCCTCCCCGACCAGTTGTCGGCTATTTCCACACCTGGACACCCCCAGATCCTGCCGGGGGGCAGAGCAAGGCTGGTGGCTCCATCCCTGCAGGTCCCTGGGGGTCCCCACCCAAACCAGCTTGCCCAGAACTCTGGAGACCATTTTCCTGGCGTGGGATCAAAGGCTCGGAGAGGGAGATAAGGTGACTGGCTCCTCTCACACAGGCCTGGCCATCGAGGCTGCTTTTTCTGCACCCCTCATCCCCTAAAGAAACACACTCCAAGGGACTGTCCTCTAGGAAGCCACTGCTCACACAGCTCGGCCCCCAGCCTCAAGCACTGCTGCCCGAGTCCCGACCCGGTGCCAGGGTGCCGGAGCCCCAGCACCCAGTGAGCTGCCTGCCCGCAGTGACGGTGCAGGGAGGCAAGTACCATGTTGATGGCCGTGGAGGTGAAGCTGGGCCTCGTGGTGGTGGTAGGCTCCAGGTGTCTCCGGTGACTCGAAAGTGACAGCGGACAGGACATGAGGGGGTTCCTGACCGTCCCCCAGGGCCGCCATCTTCCCCCAAGGCCTGCTGGAGGAGTGCACACCTGGGAGCCGGGGAGACGAAAACCACGGCGAGATGAGGGGGTCAGAGGGGTGTGCGGGGTGCGGCCGATCAGCCACAGGGGAGCTGGAGGCTCCCCCCCCGGGTGAGGGACTAAACGCCAAGAGGTAACCCGTGGGGCCCACAGTGCGAGGCCAGCGGGGCCCCTGGTGCGTTAGTTCCACCATGTGCACGGCACCAGCGCACCCACACGAACTGAACCCAAGCTCTCCTCCCAGCAATGCCTGCAATGTCCTCCCAACCCAAGGCCTTGCCCACGGAGAGAAGCAAGCTGGTTCTCCCAGAAAAACCTCCCCCATCACAGCTGGGGGCCGCTGGCCCTGGGGAGGGCAAAAAACTGAACCTTGCCTGCCAGAGCAGGAACGTCCTAGGTTAAATCTTAATGAGACATTTCCAGAGAGGAAAACCCCCCTCAGAGGCTGCAGGCTGGGACCCCTCACATCCCAGCCCCGCCCAGGGTGCTCCGAGCCTCCTTTGGGGTCAAAGATACTTTTCTTTAGTCTGGTTAGCAGGAATAGCTTGGTCTAAAATGAGGATTTTTCTTTCACACTTCCATGAGTAGGAGGCCTTATCTGGGAGTGAAAAGGGGCAGGGGAAGGACGAAAGGTAATGTACATCCAATAACGGTGCAGACAGTACCTGCTTCAAGGAAGCAGGGAGGCAGGCGCCACAGGGCTCCTCACCAGTGGGGGCCTCCTGGGTCAGCCCCGACAGACCTGAGCCCCTAATGATGGGAAGGATCACCCGCAGCCAGGTAAGTGGACACACGGTGGGGCTGCAGTCCTGACATCTGGGTATGCCACATCTTAAATATCTGGGAAAGGGCACGGTCACCCCTAGCCGGCCTGTCTGAGGGGAGGTGGCGGTCACAAAGGGACGCCAGTTCAAACGTCCACGCTGCTGCAACAGGCTGAAGGCGGAGGGGACACAAACGGTACCGGCCCAGGAGCAAACCCTCCTCCACCCCCCCTCCCAGCTTGGAGCCTGTGCGCCGCCGGAAAGAACCCGAACTCGGGGCGCTTGGCAGTGGAGAGCAGGGTGCCCCGGCTGAGTCCGGCCACGGACCTCGGGCCAGGGGCAGCTCTGAGCCTCTTTTCCATCTGCAAAGTGGGCATCACCACAGCTCCCGTCCCTGGGGTTCCGGGCGCTTGGGGAGGCGCCCCGCAAACGGACACCCGCGATCGTCAGGGGCCAGTGTGCCCCCTGCGTCCCGCCATCCGCGCCCCCCACGCCCGGCCGAGGCCAAGGTCGCGGCGGCTGCGGGGACAACGCGCGAGCGCGGGCTGGGCCAGGGTCCCCCGCAGCCGCCACCACCGCCGCCCGACGCCCACTCACCTTCCGAACGGGAGGTGGCTGCCCGCCCGCCTGCCGGCCGGAAGTGCTCCCGCGCCCCGCCCGCCCGGCCGCGCGCACTTCCGGGACGCTCTAGGTCCCCGGAGGACCGGTGCCTTGGTGACCTCGGGGGCGGTGGGCGGGGCGCCTCGGGAGCGGCGGGCGTGGGCCCTCGCCAAGCAGGGCCGCCCCACAGGTGTCCGACAGCGTGTCTGCGGCCTTTGACCACCGCAGCCGCGCCGAGAGCCTGGGGCCGGGAAGGTCCCTTCGCGTGCCGCGGACCCGCCTGCGCCCTCTCAGCCCAGAGCCCGGAGCCCGTCGAGGCCGGCCGCCCCTTGTTCGTCTGCGGAGCTCGCGGTCTCCGGTCCACACGCTTCCAGGGCAGCGCGCGTCTGGCACGCATCCCTCCTTGCGGAGCGAGGCTTGGCTCTCACACGTATTCTTTTAGCCCCTGGAATTCTCCCTTCCGCAATATGAAAAGTTCCACCCAAATCATCCTTGGAGAGATCTTTCTTTCCCCAGGATGGACGGCCATCATTTGCTGGGGAACTTGCTGAAGACATTCTTCCCCCCTTTTTTGGGGTGTCTCGAATACCCCCTAAACTGCCCTTTCATTGAAGTGTGCTCCCAAACTCTAGGGCCTGAGGGGTGTGTTACAGATGTTCCCAAAAGCTTTCCGTGGAATTCTTCCTGAAAACAGCTGGAGGAGGATTCCATGAACCTATCCACCAGGGATGGACGTCCAGCAGGGCTGCGTGCCCATGGCTACCCCTGAGCCTGGGCAGGTAGAGGACAGGAAGACAGCAAGGGCGGAGCCACAGCCCCAGGCCTGAGGATCTCATCAGGGAGGAAGAGACATCTGGTCCCAGGGCGGATGCCAAGGCAGCAGAAAAACTGGATGATCAGGGACGTGTGAAGGACCAAGTGTCTGGGGGGCGGCCGTGCTTGGTGGGTGGTGAGACCAAGACAAGAGCTGGGAAAGAGGCTGAAGCATGCCTGGGGCTGGAGAAAAGGTGCCTACACCTGGAGCAGCTGATTCCCACCAAAGACTAGAGGTGGAGATAGTGGAGCTACCTGCTCAACCTGCCCCGCTCCTGGTGGACCCCAGTCCTGTAGGTTCTGTAAGAGTTACCCCCGACCCCCTCTGCCTGACCTGGTACCAGGCCCTGGGCCACAGGCTGGGGTACAGTGTGGAACAGGACAAGTCCCTGCCTCAAAGGGCTAAGGAGGTGACATCAGAGAAGAAAGGGAGGGAGGAGGGCAAGCTAGTCACACAAAGGCTGGAGGTGAGAGCGTTTAAAGCAGAGGAGCATGTGCGAAGGTCCTGAGGCATCGTGGAGTGTCCCTGCGGATTTGGAAGACTAGGCAAGCTGGAGTGTGGTGAGCAAAGGGGGGACAGAACAAGCTGGACAGCGGGCTTGAAGCCAATTTGGAGCCTGGATTTCATTCTTCTTGCACCAGGAGCCACTCAGGTCCCGAGCAGGGGAGTGAGGAGTGCATTTAAGAACAGTTTGGGGCCGTGGGGAGGCAGGAGAGAAGGGGAGAGATGGGCTAGATGGAGAGGAGGCTCGGTGGGGGCCGTGTGGGCGGCAGAACTGACAGTACTCGCTGCCCCCTGGGCTGTGGGGCATGAGGACACCTCGGGGTTCAGGCAGGAGGGAGACGGGGAGATGGCAGGGGAGAGGAGGGGGGTTGTGATGGAAATGCACACAACCTAATTCTCCTTGGATGTGTCCTCCCCGATGGTGGACAGCGGTGGCCGTGGGCTGGACTTTCACCCTTTCTCTTCTTCAGTCTGTCCCGCTGGTTCAGTTTCAGAGGGATGGGGGCAGCCTTCTGTTTCCCATGAGGGTGGGGAGACCTCAGGGGTTCTAATTACTCCCGTGGAGACTTTTAGCCAATCACCCTTTTTCTTACCACCTCTGCCCCACTGTCAGGGTTACCCGGGCCCCCATCCCCAGGCCCTGCCAGCCTTCTCAGCCTGAATGTGCACCTTGTCAAGTGTGTAGGCTTCTGCCGAGAGCTGCTTCTCCTCATTTTCCAGCTTCTGAAACCTCCAGCCGACAGCGCTTACTCTTCTCTCTCCGGCCTCGTGAATCTTCTCTTTAGCCCTTCGCCTGAGTCACGGATCTAACTCGCGTCCCCACCCTCAGCATCCTGGGCTCTTTAGCCCTTCGCCTAAGCCACGGATCTAACTCGCGTCCCCACCCTCAGCATCCTGGGCTCTTTAGGACGCTGAGCAGCTTCCCTGCCCCCCGCAGCTGACAATAGCACCTCCCCTCAGTTGTGACAACCAAAAAAATGTCCCCAGGTGTTGCCAGTGTCCCCTCCTGAGGGCAGAATCGCCCCTCGTGAGAACATCTGCTCTAAGAGAGGCAAAGTGAGCAGGGGCACAGAGGGGAGGACTGACAGAGCACGTCAGAGCTCAGGACCTGAACGGGGTGCTTACAGGGTCTGGGGGCAGGCAAGGGCACGTCACACTGCAGGCATGAAGCAACGACAGGGCCTAACTTTGTTTCCCAGATAAAAATGTCCCCCTGCTTTTTGAAAGTTCGCTTTACACCATTTTGCCTTTACAAGAGACCTATGTTAGTACCTGTTTTCCGACAAATCCAAACAGGATTTTAGCTTTTTTTGAATAAAGCCAAAAAGTGAAAACGGCGCTCAGCATTTGTTCTGCAGCAGCTGCAACCGAGGCAGCGAGAGTGGCCCTGCCAAGCTCCTTTGGAACTACACTCAGCACCAAGCTGCCAGGGCTGCGAACCGTGTCTGGGGGTGTCTGCGCTTCCTCTCGATTTGTCTTGTGTGCCGTGAGCAACATGTGTCCTAACAAGGTAACTAAGTGCCTCTTCGCTTTATGCCATTTCGGCCTTGGAAGGTGTCACAGGAACGCTCTGCTTTTGGATAGCAGGGGAACCTGTATCTAGGCTCAGAGAGGCGGTGTCTATTGAGGGACACGGTATTTTGCTGCAGCAAGGGGTCATGCCCATCCTAAGTTAGCACATTCCTTTTCTTTTCTTTTTTTTAAAATTTTACTTATTTTATTTTTGGCTGCGTTGGGTCTTCGTTGCTGCGGGCGGGCTTTCTCTAGTTGCGGCGAGTGGGGGCTACTCTTCATTGCGGTGCACGGGCTTCCCATTGCGGTGGCTTCTCTTGTTGCGGAGCACGGGCTCTAGGCCCGCAGGCTTCAGCAGTTGTGGCTCACAGGCTTCAGTAGTTGTGCCTCTCGGGCTCTAGAACACAGGCTCAGTAGTTGTGGCGCACCGGCTTAGTTGCTCCGCGGCATGTGGGATCTTCCCGGACCAGGGCTCGAACCCGTGTCCCCTGCATTGGCAGGCGGATTCCTAACCACTGCGCCACCAGGGAAGCCCAGCACATTCCTTTTCTGATTTGTGTGTTGGTCTCTTACAAGTTTGGTTAAGATGAGGCGGCCCCCAAGAGACGCATCCAGAGGCAGTGACCAGCTGGGACTCTGGCTCTGCAGGCCTGGGCCAGACCCTGAGCTGGGAGATGGTCTCTCCCTTGAGGCAGTGGCACCTCCCTGGGGAATCTTGACTGTGGGGAGAGCAGCTGAATGCAGTGAACAGGTCAGAACAGATGTTTATTGTAGGAGAAAACAAGATCCAGAGGCAGCAGGACAAGGAAGCACTGACAGATGCCCAGGGCATCTAGGAAGAAACGTGGGGACCAGCGCAACACCCGTCTGGGTTAAGAGAACACCGCGTGAAAAGCAAGCCCCGGGAAAGCGAGGCGAGAACAAAAGAGAACATCTATCCCAAATGTAGACCACACTTGCTTTCCACGGACTGAAGGATGTGAAAATAAAGTAAAAGTTCAACAAATTTGACTAGTTGGAAAGTTGCATTTCTAGGACTAAAAATAACAGTCGGAAACACTAGACTGGGGAAAGCGTCTGCCCCAGCACAGGCCCAAGGCCACCAGCTGTGCATAGGCGTTTATAGCCCATGGCCACCTCGGTCCACCAGGGGAGCATGAGGAGACCAGCATCCCCAGTGCTGAAGCTCTCCCGGAAACAAACACGCAGTAACACCAAGAGGCAGGACACTAAAGGCAAACAGGACCAGAGTGCTGCGTGGGTGAGGCTGCAGGGACACAGGCCACGCGGGGCCGCAGGGAGCTCGCAGGTGTGTCGGGCGTACCTGACACCGGGGCCGCCCAGTGCCGGGATCGCTGTGGGCACTGGGGCCGGGGCGCCGGCAGCTCACCCCGAGGGACGGCTGTCCTCAGGCCTTGGAAACCCCCGTCCGTGGAGTCTGCAGCGTCAGCCTCGCCCTGTGGCCGGGCCTGGATCCTGCAGGGGCTCTGGTCAAGGGGGGGACCTCCGGCTCCCGGGTTCGCTGACAGGCGGCTGGAGTTTGAGCGGAAGCAGTGAACTCCGAACAGTGAACTCCGAGCTCGGGGCAGGGGTCCTTGAAGGCACCGGCTGCCTCTCAGAGCACAGCCCTGACCCCAGGCAGTGGATCCCGGGTCACTCCCGCCCTGTCCCCCGCCATTTCCCTCCTGGTCCCAACACTGCTTCCTTGGGCCTCGGAGACACCCGCTTTACCCCTCCATCTTTGCTCAGTGAAAACCCCACCCTCACCGTGACCTCTCTCTGTGCTGCTCCAGAGCAAATGCCCAAGTGCCCCAGCACCAGGGGCTTCCATTGCAAGCAGGGCGACTCGGAGCCCTGGCCTTGCCCCCAGGGCCCAGGCCAGCCCAGCGTCACTCTGCAGTGCGTCTTGGTGTCTAGCTCACCGGCAGAAGAAAGGAATGATCACATCTTGGTGCCCAAAACGGGGACAGACATGAGCGGCCATTAGAAATAAAGCCCAGGTGACATGCTGGTGCCCAGAGCCTCCCCAGGGGTGCAATGGACCTGGCGAGGGCGACCTGGGCCGAAGCCCATCAGCCCCGCCTGCTCTGTGGCCCGCACCGCCAGCTTCCCTCAGAGCACAGGATCTGGCACGAAGGACCACAGACGTCACGTCCCCGGGACATCCGCAGGTGTCCCCATGTCCGTTCAAGGTCCTCTGTGCCTTCGCTCTGACGCCAGGTCATGCCGTCCCAGCGCTCTCCGTGCTGGCCCCGGCAGCGGGGAGCCTGCGCGGTGACTCAGGTGCCCTGACGTGTTTCTGCGGTCGCTGCTTTAACAGTTCTCCTGTGTTCAGCGGCGAGGGGACACCCTGAAGGGCATTTGTCGGGACAAGCTCCGAAGCCAAGGAGGTTCTGACTTGGCCGGCAGCTGCTTCCACCTGGAGCCTGTCCTACAGCTGAGGGAGGGGAGCTGAGCGCCTCAGAACCTCCAGAAGGTTCCCTGCAGTTACGTGCCCTTTTCATCTCACTGCTTTCACAGGGCCTCTCAGCCGAAACACTTCCCTCCACCTCCACCTGACCTGATGGCAGGCACTGCCCGAGGGTGGAGTGTCTGCTGCCCGGCCACCTGCCCTGAGGTGACAATGCCTGCCCTGTAGTGACAGCCCTCCGCGCCCCGTGTCCCCGCACGCCCCTCCTGCTGCCTAGCATGTGGACCGCAGGGGTGTCCTTTCTCACCATGGCCTTTCTCTTCCCTTCCTTCTTGATCTCTGTTCCTCCCTGGAGTTCAGGAATGTGGAAGTTTTGCTAGTTTTGAGGTTCCTTTTTATGCATATTTCATCAGGAACTTCTTGCTTTGGGGCTGATCTGCTTTCACAACCGAAAAAGGAGAAATACCTTTTGAATAAATAAAGAAGCGCAATTATCACCTGGTTGATAATTGGGAAATTATCAACAGTTGGGAAATAGCCAACTGTGTGAATAAGGCCATGGCTCTGGGCACATGGACACGCGGACACTGGTATTTGGTGGGGATAACAGCCACGGGAGCTGGAGGAGAGCAAAGTGGGGAAGGGGGCACGGGCTGTGGCTCAACCCGTGTATCCCACCCTGGGTGGCAACAAGATTTCAAGGAAAGTGCTTCAAAACTTGGGACTTCCCTGGTGGCACAGTGGTTAAGAATCTGCCTGCCAATACAGGGGATACGGATTCAAGCCCTGGTCCGGGAAGATCCACGTGAATATTAACAGTGATGGCAGAAACTCTGTACTGCTCTTGTTTTCAAACAGAATGCCGTTTAACATTTAACCTTAAGGTTTAATTTGCTATAGATTTTTTTGTTCTTTGATTTTTATTTTATATTGGAGTATAGTTGATTTACAATATTGTGTTCATTTCAGGTGTACAGCAAAGTGATTCAGTTATACATACATATATGTGTGGGTATATATATATATTCTTTTTCAGTTTCTTTTCCCATATAGGTCATTACAGAGTACTGAGTAGAGTTCCTTGTGCTATACAGTATGTCCTTGTCAATTATCAATTTTTATATATAGTAGTGTGTATATGTTAATTCCAACCTCCTAATTTATTCCTCCCCCCCACCTTTCCCCTTTGGTAACCGTAAGTTTGTTTCCTAAGTCTGTGAGTCTATTTTTCCTTTGTACATAAGTTCATTTGTATCATTTTTTTTTAAGATTCCACAAATAAGTAATATCGTATGATACTTGTCTTTCTCTTTCTGACTTACTTCACTTAGTATGATAACCTCTAGGTCCATCCACGTTGCTGCAAATGGCATTATTTCACTCTTTTTTTATGGCTGAGTAATAGTCCATTGTATATATATACCACATCTCCTTTACCTATTCCTCTGTCAATGGACATTTAGGTTGCTTCCATGTCTTGGCTATTGTAAATAATGCTGCAATGAATACTGGGGTGCATGTATCTTTTGAAATTATGGTTTTCTCTGGATATATGCCCAAGAGTGGGATTGCTGGATCATATGGTAGCTCTATTTTTAGTTTTTTAAGGAGCCTCCATACTGTTCTCCATAGTGGCTGCACTAATTTACACTCCCACCAACAGTGTAGGAGGGTTCCCTTTTCTCCACACCCTCTCCAGCATTAATTATTTGTAGACTTTTTGATGATGGCCATTCTGACCAGTGTGAGGTGATACCTCAGTGTAGTTTTCATTTGCATTTCTCTAATAATTGGCAATGTTAAGCATTTTTCATTTGCTTTTTGGCCATCTGTATGTCTTCTTTGGATAAATGGCTATTTAGGTCTTCTGTCCATTTTTTTGATTGGGTTTTTTGATATTGAGCCACATGAGCTGTTTCTATATTTTGGAGATTAATTCCTTGTCAGTTGCATCGTTTGCAAATATTTTCTCCCATTCTGTGGGTTGTCTTTTTGTTTTGTTTATGGTTTCCTTTGCTGTGCAAAAGCTTCTAAGTTTGATTAGGTCCCATTTGTTTATTCTTGTTTTTATTTTCATTACTCTAGGTGGATGCAAAAACATCTTGCTGCAGTTTATGTCAAAGAGCATTCTGCCTATGTTTTCCTCTAAGAGTTTTAGAGTATCCGGTCTTACATTTAGGTCTTTAATCCATTTTGAGTTTATTTTTGTACATGGTGTTAGAAAATGTTCTAATTACACTCTTTTACATGTAGCTGTCCAGTTTTCCCAGAACCACTTATTGAAGGGACTGTCTTTTCTCCATTGTATGTTCTTGCCTCCTTTGCATTGATTAATTGACCATAGGTGCGTAGGTTTATCTCTAGGCTTTCTATTCTGTTCCATTGATCTATAAGTCTGTCTTTGTGCCAGTACCATACTGTTTTGAGGACTGTAGCTCTGTAGTATAGTCTGAAGTCAGGGAGCCTGATTCCTCCAGCTCTGTTTTTCTTTCTCAAGATTGTTTTGGCTATTCAGGGTCTTTTGTTTCCATACAACTTTTAAGGTTTTTTGTTCTAGATCTGCAAAAAATGCCATTGGTAATTTGATAGGGATTGCCTTGAATTTGTAGATTGCCTTGGGGAGTATAGTCATTTTCACAACATTGATTCTTCCAATCCAAGAACATGGTATATCTTTCCATCTGTTTGTGTCATCTTTGATTTCTTTCATCAGCATCTTGTAGTTTTCGGAGTACAGGTCTTTCACCTCCTTAGGTAGGTTTATTCCTAGGTATTTTATTCTTTTTGATATGGAGGCAAGTGGGACTGTTTCCTTAATTTCGCTTTCTGATCTTTTGTTGTTATAGAAATGCAACAGATTTCTGTGTATTAATTTTTTATCGTGCAACTTTACCGAATTCATTGAGTTCTAGCAGTTTTCTGGTGGCATCTTTAGGATTTTCATGTATAGTATCATGTCATCTGCAGACAGTGACAGTTTTACTTCTTCTTTTACAATTTGGATCCCTTTTATTTCTTTTTCTTCTCTGATTGCTGTGGCTAGGACTTCCAAAATTATGTTGAATAAAAGTAGCCAGCGTGGACATCCTATCTTGTTCCTGATCTTAGAGGCAATGCTTTCAGCTGCTCACCACTGAGTATGATGTTAGCTGTGGGTTTGTCATATATGGCCTCTATTATGTTGAGGTATGTTCCCTCTGTGCCCACTTTCTGGAGAGTTTTCTTTTTCTTTTTTTTATCATAAATGGGTGTTAAATATTATCAAAAGCTTTTTCTGAATCTATTGAGATGACCATATGGTTATTATTCTTCAGTTTGTTAATGTGGTGTATCACACTGATTGATTTGCGAATATTGAAAAATCCTTGCATCCCTGGGATAAATCCCACTTGATCATGGTGTATGACCCTTTTAATGTAGTGTTGGATTCGGTTTGCTAGTTATTTTGTTGAGGATTTTTGCATAATATCAGTGATATTGCCTGTAATTTTCTTTTTTAGTGGTATCTTTGTCTGGTTTTGGTATCAGGGTAATGGTGGCCTCGTAGAATGAATTTGGGAGTGTTCCTTTGTCTGCAATTTATGTCGTCTATGCATCTATGAATTTATGTCATCTATGAATGCAATCTGTCTGGTTAGAGGATTCTTCAGGCTATTTCCTCGAGTTGGCTTCAGTAACTCATCTTTCTTCTATAACCCACTTCATTTGAGTTCTCACATCTCTTGGTTCGACAGTTTATCCTTCTAATCTCTGATGTATCTGCCATTATCCTCCCCTTCTCACTCCTAATAGCTCCTTTGCTCCTTCCTTCTCTCTTTCTGGATCCCACTGCCAAGGAATGTCAATTTTCATAGTCCTGTCAGAGAACCAACTTTTATTAAAAATGCTCTCCATGGGGCTTCCCTGATGGCGCAGTGGTTTAGAATCTGCCTGCTAATGCAGGGGACACGGGTTTGAGCCCTGGTCTGGGAAGATCCCACATGCCACGGAGCAACTAGGCCCGTGAGCCACAACTACTGAGCCTGCGCGTCTGGAGCCTGTGCTCCGCAACAAGAGAGGCCGCGATAGTGAAGAGGCCCGCGCACCGCGATGAAGAGTGGCCCCCACTTGCCGCAACTAGAGGAAGCCCTCGCACAGAAACGAAGACCCAACACAGCCAAAAATAAATATAATAAATAAATAAATAAAAGATTACTATTAAAAAAAATGCTCTCCATGGTATCCATTCCCATTAGTTGTATTAATTTCTATAATTTATTTCCTCCATTCTACTTTGAGTTTATTCTGTTGGCCTTTTTTCACTTTTAAAGTTGGATGCTTAGCTTGTTGATTTTCAGCTCTTCTGCTGGTCACATAAGGCTACAAATTTCCGTTTGGCTTTAGTTGCACCAGAAGTTCTGGCAAGTTGTATTTTCATTATCATCCAGGTTTAAGTATTTTATAACTGTCATTACATTTTTTCTTCTCTCTTTTAAAAAATTTATTTTTTTTGGCTGTGTTGGGTCTTCGTTGCTGTGTGCGGGCTTTCTCTAGCTGCGGTGAGCGGGGGCTACTCTTTGTTGCAGTGCGCGGGCTTCTCATTGCGGTGGCTTCTCTTGTTGCAGAGCACAGGGGGCTTCAGTAGTTGTGGCGTGTGGGCTCAGTAGTTGTGGCTCATGGGCTCTAGAACGCAGGTTCAGCAGTTGTGGTGCACGGACTTAACTGCTCTGTGGCATGTGGGATCTTCCTGGACCAGGGCTTGAACCCGTGTCCCCTGCATTGGCAGGCGGATTCTTAACCACTGCGCCACCAGGGAAGCCCATGTTTTTCTTCTTTGACTCAGGCTACTTAGAAGGTTTTCTTTTTCGGGAATTTGAGTTTCATTTGAAGAGCAATAGCAAAAAAAAAACAAAAAACAAAAACAAACAAACAAAAACCCATCAAAATAGATTTATCTGAAAGATTTGGGTTCAGTGCTTGGTGGTGATGTGGTTTCATAATGGTTAACTCAGAAGAAATGGGAAATGAGCCCGTCTGTCTGCGCCAAAATGACAGGAGGCAAAAAAGACGGTGGACTGATTTTAGTTTGATTGTGTGATTTATTTTCTCATGTCTCTCTTGTTTTCCTGGTTGATTTCATTCTCTTGAGAGAGGGACTGACGGTTGTCTGCTTGCACAGCCACCTCTCATGCCTGTCCCCTCACTAAGGACACTAACACGTGACCAGAGCTGACAGTGGCTGAACTGGGGGTCAGCATGACACTGAGGTCACACACAGTCACTGACCAGGTTGAGCACTGTCAGTGCCTCCGAGTCACCTCTGAGGAACCATAGGCACAAGGAGGTGAAGGACGGGCCCAAGGTCCCACATCTCCAAGGCACGAGGATCGAGTCAGTAACCCCTGGCTTGAGAGACTACGCTCTTTGCCACCTGCTTCCTCTCTAGAAGACACCAGATTAGAATGCTTCTTCTATCAAATTGGCGAGATTAAGACCCATCTGCTGTCTGTGCACTGCTGGGGCACTTATGCAGCACAACCTGGGGGAAGGTATTTGCCAGAATGATCTCCCTGTCAGCTCATTTCTGGCAACTGGTCCTGTTGGCCCTAAATGTGGAAAAGATGTTTACTGCATTGTTTATAATGACCTAAACTGGAAACAGCCTACATGCCTTTGTTAGGAGACGGCTAAGTCAACTTTTAATTTAACGGATCATTATGCAGCCACAAAAAATGCTTCCCATTGGTATTAACGTGGAAACATAATAACATAGAAAACGATAATTTTTCTATAGTACATGTGATGTGTTGTAATTTATGGTACATTTATACAATATTTTATATATAACAATATATCCATCATGGTATATTATAAACCATAATAAATAAAAACCAAACCAAACCGAAGAAGATGCAGACACCCCTGGAACGTGTCACATACCCTTCATCTGGAACCGGCCAAACCCAGCCCACTGTCTGCTTCTGTAAGTAAAGCCTTATTGGCCGTTTCTGTGCTGTGACTGCTATTGCATGTCATGGCTGAGCTGAGTTGTGGCAGAGACCTTATGGCTACAAAGCCAAGAACAGTTATTATCTGTCCCTTAACAGAAATGTTTGTCAACCTGCCAATCTGCATTGTTGTTATTGCTTCTTTGCTCAGCCTTGGAGAGCAAACTGCAGATGTCATGACCCTGTGGCCCTTAAGACCTCAGCAGGCATCTTTCATGACAAGGACGTTGTCTGGGATGGCTGCAGGCCATCAAACCAGGGAGCTTTGACACTGATGTGCCCCCCCTCCCCTGTGGACAGTCTAGACCCAACGTTTGCCAAATGTCCCAGTGACCTCCTGTATAGCAACCTTTCCCCACCCACGATCACAGGTGTGTTTTCCCTAAGCCAGACCCCGGCACCTGTTTGAACAACTTTGCCTCATCACATCTCCAGTTCCGGGGCTGTGAGAGCAGGATCACAGGTCACACCTGGGGCCTGCCTGTCGGGGGAGGAGGAGGGCCTGCCGAGCTGTGAAGCGGAGGTGCCAGCTCAGGCAGAGCTGTTATAACGTCGTAGCTTTTAGAAAGAACAAGAGTAAGAATCTTAACCTGGAGGGATGTTTCCACTGGGAGCACTCTCTCCTGTCTCCTGATGGAGGAGCCCCCAAGACCAAGGCCATTATTAGTTTTCTGGGTCCAAAGAGCTGAAAATGTAGGTATCAACATTTTCCTGATAAAAAGCCCTATTACTTCCTGGATGACAGTCACCTCGCCCCTCTTATACTGTGCTGAAATTCTGGGACAAACCACACCCCCGCCCAGGAGAACGTGGAGGCCCATCCAGACCACTCTTGGAGGGAAGCCAAGGGCAGGCACAGCACGTGGATGTGAAGGGGGTAGGATGGAACCTGGGGGCCAAGCACAGAGAAGTGGAACTAACCTGAACGGAGAGCTGGCCCTGGGGGGCAGGCCCACCGTCTCGTGTCTGAAAGGCCGCACGGCAGGCAAAGGCTGCATCCAAGCTGCCGTCAACATCCCGGGGCCCCACATGGCCAGGGCAGGAAGCTCCCACAGTGGCAGCATTTAGTGTCCTGAGTGGTCCACCTGTTAAGTCAGGCTGCTCAGCTGGGATGATGGCTGATGCGGGAGGACACACAGAGAGCCCAGTTCCTGGGAGCAGGGGCCAAGTTCAAGGAATGGTTCTCCAGAGAGGAGGGAAGGCAGAGGACAAAGCACAGCACCGCCGCCACAGCCAGCCAAGGCGACAGTGGGGTCCCCAGTGCTCACTGCGGAAGCACTGCCATCCAGCTCAGGGCCACAGGCCTCCTGCCAGGCTGCACGGAGGTGGACTTGGGACCCAGTGGGCCAAGGGTCTGCAGCTCAGTCTTCAAAGGAGCCGGTGGGAGGGCCGAAGCCAGCATGGGAGTCACAGGCGGAGGCGGCAGTGGGAGGTGCTGGCCGTGCTCGGGTCTGAAGCCTGTTCCCTGGACGGCAGTTTGTACACTCGCCTCCCTGGTGCCACAGCTGCGAGGAGCTGCCTTGTTATCATGATGTCTTGCCCCGGAGATTCTCTAGACCAGAAAGGTCTCCGGCCACACTGGTGTTTGCTGACCTGGCTGGGGCGGTTTTGCTGGTGACGGCAGGACCCCCAGCCCGATCAGATGCCAGGGGAGGAGGACCCCCAGGCAGGCCTGCCAGGACAGTTCTCGCGGGCACAAAGCTCCGAGTCTGGATGGCTTCCCCACGCTCAGTGCTTCTTCCGTGGGTGACGTTTCCGATGGCGAATAAGACATGAGCTGTAGGCAAAGGTTTTCCCACATTCCTTACATTCGTACGGCTTCTCTCCAGTGTGGGTTTTCTGATGTTTTAGGAGATTCGAACCGCAGTTAAAGGCTTTGCCGCACTCACTGCATTTAAAGGGCTTTTCTCCGGTGTGAATCCTCCGGTGCTTGGTCACGTCGGAGCTGTGCCTGAATGTCTTCCCGCACTGGGCACACTGGAACGGCTTCTCTCCAGTGTGGACTCTCTGGTGGCGAACGTGATCCGTCTTGTGCTTAAAGACGCGCCCACATTCGCTGCATTCGTAGGGCTTCTTCCTCTGGAAGGGAGTGAACACAGGAACCCCCTCAAAGTCATCTTTAAACGAAGCACTGAAGGCCTCAAACATGTGTTCCTCGTCCTCACGACTCAGGCTGGGTTCCTTACTGTGCTTTTTGGCCAAAGTGGATCTCTGGTTTGGCTTCTTTTTCCTAGACGCTTTATCTTCCTTGGGAGAGTCCTTCTGCACACGTACTTCTTCCTCTGGGGTCTGTGCCTTCATTTTTTTGCCTGTGGGCTTTTCCATCCTTCTTGTCCCCAGGAGAGAGGAAGGACCACTGGAAGCCGGCAAGGGCCAAGGAGAATGACCAGCAGCAAAGTTCTCCAGCCTTACGAATTTCCTTGTAACTCCACTTCTTCAGAAAGGTCTTGCTTTAGACACAACACTGTATTTTTCCAAGCTGGTAACTGCAGTTCTGGAACAGAAACTCTGCAACAAAGAGAAGAGCACCAACAACCCTTCTGAGGCTGGAGAGAAACAAGACCATGAACATTAGATTAAACGAGTGTTTGGGAGGAACACAGCCGTGAGGTCTTTGAGCGCTGAGTTATGAAGGGACAGATGGGCAGGGAAGGGGTGGGGGAGGCATGGGAACACGACCCCCTTCCCTTTCCTGCTCACGTATCCCACCTGGACATCTAACGAGTCTCAGGCTGGACATGACCAAATAGAGCACTTATTTCCCAGAAACCCACCCCCGCCAACCTCACTGTTCCCAGTTTTCCTCATCTCAGTAGATGGCATCATCGTTTACTCAGTTGCTAACCAAGGAATTCTTTTTTTAAAAAAATTAATTAATTTATTTATTTTTGGCTGCGTTCGGTCTTCGTTGCTGCGTGCGGGCTTTCTCTAGTTGTGGCGAACGGGGCTACTCTTCGTTGTGGTGCATGGGCTTCTCACTGAAGTGGCTTCTCTTGTTGCGGAGCATGGGCTCTAAGTGCGCGGGCTTCAGTAGTTGTGGAATGCAGGCTCAGTAGTTGTGGCGCATGGGCTTCATTGCTCTGCGGCACGTGGGATCTTCCCGGACCAGGGCTCGAACCCGTGTCCCCTGCATTGGCAGGCAGATTCTTAATCACTGCGCCACCAGGGAAGTCCCAACCAAGGAATTCTTATTCCTCTGCCAGGGGCCGGTGTCTCCACACCTGCGTCCAGTAGGACTCATGTGTACCATGGACCAACGACTGCCGCATGGTCCCCAAATTGGAGTTTTCCCCGCCCTTTACTTCCTCCTTCTCCACTTCTTGTATTTGGGACCAGACAACGTGCTTTTGGAGTTACAGGCTGTGGGAGCCACATGTGACCCTCATGGAAGGTACCTCCCATCACCTGGAGCCTGGATTCTGAGCTGGATCAAACTTGCTCCCACCCTCACGCTGGCCCTCCCTTGGGTCCATCCTCCACAGAGCAGCCAGTGAACCCCCATCACATCTCTGCCCAAATCCCCACTGGCTCCCCTCACACTGCTGCCCCTGTGCTTCCCCACTCCCCCAGCCATCCTTAGGTTTGCCACACATTCCTTCCTGCCTCAGCGCCTGGCTGCTCCTAGAAACAGGTCCTGAGAGGAGGTGTTGGTGGTGCTGGCCCCTCACTCATTCAGAGCTCTGCTCTGAGGGCCCTTCTCAAGCAGTCCTCCCTGACCCCACTCCCTGGTTCCCTTACCCGGCTCCCATTCTCCTTGTGGCACTTAACTGGAGCCAACTCATCCACTGAAGGCCAAAACCCCAGGGAACCATCAACTACGATCTTGCTTGCATTGTCTAAAAAATCTGACATTCTCTGTCTCTAATCCCATCTAAAAGAATCCCAATTTCACCACGAATTCAAACAGGAATCGGTCGGTCCCAGTGATAGGTCAGGTCCAGGTGCTTGTAGAAGCATCACCAGCATGGCTCATGTTTCATTGGTTAAGAACCTTCATCTATTTCTTTTTCGTATTATTTCTGAGCTTCGTTGACCTGCCTCTTTCCTCAGTGCTAACTAGTGCAATTCCAGGATAAAGCCTTGACAAACTTCAGGCTCTTTAACCGCTAGCAAAAGAAATCCTCCTCAAGATTAGGAGAAAGCACTTTCCAAAGAAAGCAGATCGTGTTCTGAGTCCTCAAATCATCCCTGAGAAGACCTCCCACGGCCTGTGCTGGTTACCCGATCTACTGGGAGGTCCATATCCTGACAGGCTTGTCTCACCCTAAAATGTGGTGCTCTGGGTGATAATGTTCCAAGTGACATACATTTTGAGGTACAAATGCTTTGAATTCCCTTTAAGTTAAAGGGGGTACTTGGGCTTTCATCCACTCTCCCATGCATAGAGGCAACGCATAAAATGACTGGACAGGTTTCCCAACTTGACAAGAGTTTGAGAGTCTGGCTTCTTCTAAATGCAAATGTTTAGATACACCTGACTTGGTTTCAGGTAAACGTCCTTCTCTGAAGGCTCTGTTGGAGGGAGCTTCTGGGAGGAGGCTGCTCTCAGCATCAGGTGAGAGCCAGAACTGAGGGTGATGGAAGGCCACCTAGGCTGAGCGAAGCATGCACAAATACGGGAGCATCTCTGCTGGGGAGGTAGGCGGAACCAGGGCAGAGGCTCACGGCCCCAGTCAGCCAGGCTGGAGTTTGAGCTCAGGTGTAGTGTTAGTAGGAAACAGATGAAAACCAAGAACCAACAGGAAAGTGCCATCAACCCTCTAGCCCACGGCTCTCCAGGGAAGGTGTAAACTCAGCTTGGCTCTGTGCTGACCCACTTGATGGAGAGGGGTGGTCCTCGAACCCACTGAGCCTGATAGCTGCCGGCTGTGCTCCAAGAACTGTTCCCCCATCAGGACTCCTGTCACTCCACGTGTGGCTTGTCACTGATGCGGCAGTCTCCCGATGAGGCGAGGGCTCTTCAGGGCAAGGATCGTGTCTTTTTCATCCTTGAATCCCTAGTTACTTGGCTGTAGCCTGCACATACTGCTGCTCAGGAAACATTCTAGATAATCGTCTTGTCTGCCTAACTCAAGCTGGCAGGTGCTTAATGGCAGAGACTGGACGTACTCACTTCTCTAAGTCCCGTGCACACCAAGGAATAAAATATTTAATTATTAACAGCGGCGTAGACCTGAGGTCATTGTCTTGGTCTTTTCATATCACAGGCCTGTAGGCCTGGTGACTGCTACAGCCAGGCAGAAAACTCAATCCACCTTGCCAGAGCAGACGAGAACCCTGGCCTAAAGGCCGGGGTGCTGGTACCTGCTGTGCGACTTCAGTGTAGCTCCCTCACTCTCTGTGCCAGGCCTCTTGTAACATGAAGCTTTGGGTATCCCCCTGCAGCAGGACACTCCGCGGTAACCTCACTTGTCCTCAGAAGCCGGGGTCTCAGGGAGAGACTGGATTACTAGTGGTGGGAGATCCAAGGGCAAATATGCACCCAAGCAGTCTGTGGGCCCCGGGTCCGCCTGCGGGCCCGCAGCGGTGTCGAAGCCGAGGAGAGGGCGCCTGACAGAGCCTCGCCAGCCTTGGGCCCGGGGACTCCACCTCGATCCGCACGGAGCTGGTCTTCGAGCCTCGCCCTCCTCCCCGCGGCGCCCAGGAGCCGAGAGAGGAGTGCCGTTGCTCTGGGCGGGGGGCCCACGCGACGCCAGAGGGACCCAGTGAATTCCTGCATGGAGGTTGGGGCGGGCGCGCCCGTCGCAGCGTTCCCGGGCCGGGAGGGACGCCTCGTCTCCGAGCCCCGCCGCAGCCCAGCTACCCAGTGCCGGGAAGCTGCACAGTCGAGCAACCCCACCCATGCGCCGGCCGGAAGGGCCCGCCTCTGGGCCCGCCCCTTCCTGCGTCGCTCTAGGAGGCGAGGGCTCGGGCCTCTCTGTGGTGCTCCCGGGAGGGCTCCGCCCCTCAGCTGGTTTCCCATTTCAGGCGATCCCCGCTGGCCTGCCCGCCCTCTCGCCTTCGGTGCCCGCAGGAAGAGCCCGCTCCCAGCCGGCCGTTTCCGGTGCCGCTCTAGGTGGCGAGGCCCCAGCATCTCGGTGGTGCGCCACGGAGGACTCCGCCCCCGAGCCACCTCCTCCCGCTCTGCTGGGGTCCCACACGCCCCCTCACGCAGCCACCGCCCCGCATTAGCTGCACCTCAGTCACCTCTGCACCCGCTCCCTTACTCTTGTGCCCCCTTACTCCTGTGCTCCATCACTCACTTCAGCCCCCCTCGCTCTCCCCGCACCCCCTTCCTTCTTCTTGTGGCTCCCCCCACTCCCCCCAGCCCCCTCCCTCACTCGTGCCCTCTCCTCCAGCCACCTGTTTGAGTTTCTTAGAGGCAGCAGGCACGCTATGGCCTGCGTTCAGTTGCACTGGCCACTCCCTCTGCCTGGGACTCTTGTCCCCAGCTGTCTGGTTGGCTCACTCCCACTTCTGCCTGCTGAGAGCTCACCTCCTAGAGGGAACCCCTGACCACTGACTACCCTGTGTGTATTAGTTTCCTGGTTATCACAAGGTTACCAGCTTAAAACAATACGTGTTTGTTATAACACAGTTCCTGTGGGACAGCAGTCCAGCGAGTCTTAGGTGGTCCTCTGCTCAGTCTGTCAAGGCTGCGGTCATGGTGTCCGTGAGCTGTGTTCTCAGCTGGAGGCGAGACTGTGGAAGGATCTGCTTCCACACTCATGTGGTTGTTAGCAGGCTTCCTTTCCTGGTGGCTGTGTGACTGAGGGCCAGCTTTTTCTGGGCTGTTGGGAGGCTGACCTTAGGTCTTAGAGGCTGCCCACAGTTCCCTGCCATGTGGCCCTCTTCATGCTCCTTCAGGGTCAGTGGAGAGCCTCTGGCCCCGGTCTACTGGGGTGGAGTCTCATATGACCTAACGGTAGGAGCAGCCTTCTGTCACCCCTGCTGTAGTCCGCTGGCTAGGAGCACGTCCTGGGTGCTGCCTGCACTGTTGGGGGTCACATTCTGTAATACCACAGCATTCTGCCTCTTTCTCCACCTTCTGGCCCTCACCCTTCCCTGCATTTTTTTCATAGCAGATTCCACTTTCTAACATACTATGTAATTTCCTTATTATTGTGTTTATTATGTTCATCTTCCCTTCCCACGCCAGAAAATCAAGTCTTTGGGGGCGCACGGTTTTGCTTTTTCTGGTGGGGTCTCATGATGTGCAGTGCAACGAATGGGCACTTGACCCTGATGTCACCTAGATACAGCCTTCTCCCACGTATCTCTGTTTCTAGCCCCTGCTGTCCAGCTCTCTCCTGGACTTCACCCTTGCAGGAGCTTTAGGTACCTCGATTTCAAAATATTCAAGACCAAACTCAACTCTGCTTCCTTCTTTGTTGCTACTGTCAACTTCAGTAATATAATAATAGCCAGGTATTTTACCAGCAAAAGCAAGTTTATTTGGGAATAGCCAGAGGAATTGCAATTCAGGAAATGCAAGCTATGGTGGACCATAGGCAAATCTAGAAGGAAGGAAAAGGGGGGAGTTGGGAGGAGCTGGTCCCACAGCACAAGGGATGGGATGCTGGTCCCACACACGCCGGGCGTGAGAGCTCCCCCTACAGGCTTGAGAAGTCCCCTTACCTTGGCCCTCCAGCAACCTGCTGGCCACCCTCTTGCCACCGCTTGCCCTTCCATGAGACCCTAGCAAGTAGTGTACGTTTCTGCAAGGCCCGGGCTTCAGGCCCTGAGCTCTCCAGCACCTGGCATACCCTCCCGCCTTCCTGCACCTGACTGACCTGTCCTCCAAGACTCTGCTCAGTTCAGCCCTCAGTGTGTGCTTCTGTCCTACTTTTGCAACTTTATGTGGAGTTGTTCTGCTTGTGCGTCTGTCTCTACACATTACATACCACCTATGACTTGGATCAGCACCTGCCTTATTCACCTTTGTATCCCCAGGACCCCAAACACGGCCCAGCCCAGAGCTGGTGCAGAATCAATATTATTGAGTGACTGATGGCTGGACAGAGAGAATGCGACTGAGAAGAAGCAGCACAGCGGAAAGAAAGGCGTTCTCCTGTCTCTGAGGAGAGACACAAAGCTTGGCCTCCTGGTGGCCCTGGTGGCTCCCTCCAGCCCCCCTTTGGTGGCCGAGTTGGTCCACCAGGAGCTCCAGGTGATGCCAACAGCATTGGTGTGTAAGGTCTGGTCAGAGGCCATTTCCCCAGCCAGGAAGCCCTGCTGTCACCCAGACGGTCCCCCCCTTCACCACCAGCTGCCCTATAAATATGTACAGCAACATTGGGGGATGAGGGAGGAAGGGAGTCCTCTTTCCATGGGGGCAGCCTCTGTGAGGAGGAGAGCTGGGGGACTTGGAGTTTTTTCTGGGGCATCCTCTGCTCCAGGCCCCTGCCAAGTGCTCAGAATGCTCACCTTCCAGAATATCGGCTTCCTTCTCGGTGGGGCGCTGTAGCCCGGGCACCTGCATACAAGGCGCATGTGTTCTGATGTGGGGGTCATGGGTGGGGGGCCAACAGGGAGAAGAGAATTCTAGGACACGAAATGGCACATGGGAGGCAAGCTTGGCTCAGCAGGAAAGAGCTGTGCTCACCTAGATTGAATGTTATCCTAACTTGTACTGTCGCCGATACACAATCAGGGAGATTTCCCAGCTCCCTCTCTCCCACCTCCTCACATTTTAGAAGTTACGTTATTTCTACTTGGTCAGAAAATACATATAAAGTACGTTCTTCCACTCACTTTTTTTTTTGGCCACGCCACATGGCTTGCGGGATCTTAGTTCCCCAATCGGGGATTGAACCCGGGCCACAGCAGTGGAAGCGTGAAGTCTTAACCACTGGATGGCCAGGGAAGTTCCACCACTCACTTTTTTTTGATGTTAGACCCAAGGTCAGGGCATTAAATGATCACACCGTCCATCTTTTTTTGCTGAAGTTCCTGTCATCTCTTGGTTGGATGAAGCTTCTGGTACATCCCTCATGTTGGGCTCAAAGGTACAGGATCCCTGAGCTCCTGTAAGATCAGAGTGTGAGTGGATACACAACCCTTGGTTCACAGTTTCCTTTCTTGTTTTTTTTGAAACTTCTGCTCCATTGTCGCTTTGCTTACTGTTGTGGATTTTGAGAAATTTGATGCTGGTCCAATTCTTCTGCTCCTGGAAAGTATTTGACCTTTTTGCCTGGGAACCTTGACTTTTTCTTTATCGTCAAAATCTCACAGTTTTTGTAGGCAGTCTCAGACTTGGTCATTGTGGCTTATGTTTTCCTGGTACCTAGTGATCCCTTTCAAGATGTAGATTTAGGTCTTCTTTTATTTCCAGAAACTTTTCTTGGATTATAGTTTTAAGTCTTAGTTCTTTTCCATTGTTTTATTTTCTTCAGGAATTCCAGTTTTCCATACATTATCTCTTCTTTGCCTGTCTTCCATTTTGATCACTTTCTCTCTAACACTTCTTACTTCTTCATTTTTAAATTCTCTTTGTTATTTTCCTGCTTTCCTTATTAATTTCATTCAAATCTGTTCTCCCTTGTGCATCTTGTCATTCAGTCTTCATTTCTGATTGGTTATTGATTTTTCTTCTATGTTTTCCTGAGTTCCCTTATTTCTTCCTGCTTTTTGTTCATTTCTGTTCTGATTCAAGTTTTTTTCCCCCTTTGTTTCCATATCTCCAAATACTTGCAGATATTTGATTCAGTTTGGAGTTACAGTTTCCTTCTATTTTGCTATTGGTTATTTTGGGAATTTTCATGAGCTGAATTGTTTGATCCCCATTTTCTCTCCCTTTGCGTAGTGGTTTTAGAGAGATGGTGAGCTCACCCCTGCGTTTCTGTGTACAGAGGTATGGGTTGTTTTACAAGATTCCTAGCCCAAGAGGGACCTCTTGTGTCAATGTAAAAAAAAACATAGTTTCGTTACCTGATGCCTTTTGTTTGTGGAAGAGGGGTGTCAGTGGGGAAAGGATGTGTGATGTTTGATTTTTGAAAACTTTCTTTTGTCTCACAGGATCTTAAATAATTCCCCTTCTTGCTTCTTGTTTTACAGGTAACTCAAAGTTCGGATGTTTTCTGTCTTATAGTTACGCCCAGGGCATGAGTTTTCTGTCGTTTTATTTGTTCTTTATTGATATTTTGAAGGAAATGTTAGAAGATTCAGATTTATGCTGCTGCTATTACTTCAACTATGCAGAATTTCCTCAATACATATTTTTGAATGAACAATAATAGCTGATGTTTACTAAGAGTTTATTGAATGTTCTAAGCATTTTACTTGTGTTATCTCATCTAATCCTCACAGCAGCCCGATGATTTAGGTACTATAACATCTCCATGACATGGCTGAATAAATTGGGGAACAGAGAAGTCATACAATTTTCCAGAGGTCGTAGAGCTAGTGCATGCAGAGCCAAGCTTCTGACTCCAGAGCTTGCATTCTTAATCATCATACCACACACACACACACACACACACACACACACACGCACAATGACTGTCCTCAAGATATTGTTAAGTAAAAAGAAAGCAAGTTTTATTATAAAAGCAAACAATGGCTAAAACAAAACCTATATTCATGTATTTGTTTCTATACGTCCAGATGAGAATGGAGAAATGTATGGAGGCACACACACCAGTCTAGGGGCCAGCAAACTTTTTCTGTGAAGGGCCATCTAGTAAATATTTTAGGCTTTTCAGGCCAGATGGCTTCTGTTGTAGCTATTCAGTTTTGCCCTGGAAGTGTGAAATTAGCCATAGACAAAATGTAAACAAATAAGGTGGCTGTGTTTCAGTGCATCTTTATTTACAAAAACAGGTAGCTGGCCGGATTTGGCCTGCAGGATGTAGTTTGCTGCTCTATTAACTTTGGCTACCAGATGGGGTATATGGAGATGAGGCAAAATGAGAGGGAAGGTGAATGGAGAAATAAAGTTGTGCCGAAGTGGAAAAAAGACACACTATAATATTAAAATAGAGATGCAGAATTAACTGTGACGATTCAAAACTTAAGTAAGCATATGGATGCATGAAAACGTAATTTGATTAAGCAGTGGGGTTGTGGACATATTTGGTCTTAGATTCCTGTTGTTATTTTAATACTGCTGTGAAATTTAATGAACAGAAACATCATTTAAAATGGAGTCAGGAGGCCAGAACGGGGAGCTCTCACACCCTGTCACTCCACCTCAGTTGCAGACCCAACAGGAGGAAGGAAGATTTTCTCCCCGCCTGGCAACAGCTCAGCCAATGAAAAACCACTAAACTTCAAACTCCCAGTTTCCTCCAATGGACTCTGTTTAGAACAGCCCCTCCCAACTCCCCTTTGGTTATTTTGGGAATTTTCCCAACTCTGAGGCTGTGTTCTGTCCGTACAGCTTCTCTTTCATTGTAGCTGGTGGTTCACAAGCAGTCTGGAGCTGAGGGCTTTCCTGCGGCCGCCGCACTCAGCGGTTTCCTGCCCGAGGCTGTTCTGAGGTTGGGGCTTCACGAGGCTGCTCCTCTCCAGGACGCCTGCTCTGCAGGGCTGAGAGCCCACGTGCCACCGCCCCTGCCACGTACCCTGGGTTTCTTTCTGGGAGGATTATGAGGCTGAGTAAGGGGGCACCCCGAGGGGAGGTTTTTCCACGTTACTCCAGCATAGCCCCCGCCCCAGTTCTCCAACTCTGGGTGCCCAGAGCCACCCTGGTCCCATGGGTGAGGGCGGCTCTGGTCTGGTCAGCATCCTTGACACTGAAACACATTTCTGCATCCCCAAGTGGGCCTCCCCCCAACCCGCTCTCAGGCAGGAGCCCTTGATGTGTGCAGGCCTGACGTCTTCGAGTGACATCGCTGTGACTCCCCTCCCTTCCGGAGAGTTCCTGGTCGGACTGTGTGCCTAGGAGTCGGTGGTCTCGCTCAGCTCCCACTGCTGACCAGTCCCCGAGTCCATCGGCTTCTGCAAACCCCGGTGGTCATTGGAGGGCGCCGCTGGGTCTGTCCAAGGCCGAAGGCCGGGAATCTCTGTCCTCAGGAATGTCCTGCTTTGGGGTCACTGCTTCGTCCTCACCCAGTTCTCATGGTCGCGAACAAGGACAGGAAATGCGACCATGGCCATCTGCTTCCTGCGCTAAGAGAAAGGAAGTCCCAAAGAAAACACCATGTTAAAGGAGCTGGGGCGGGATGCCCAGGACTGCCCACTGGGACAGGACTCCCGCAGCCCCTCGTCCAGCTGGCAGCTCGGGTGAGCCCAGAAAAGAAGGGAACACAGCATTCTGCCTGAGCTTGCTGCCAGCGCCAGGGCTGGGTGGGGACACAGGGCCTGAGGGGATCCCAGGGGGTGCAGAAGGGGTCCCTCTGCCCACTGGGTTCATTTGTTCCCTTCTCAAGGGGGCCAGGGGGTGGGACAGGGGCAGGGGACCTGGAAGGGAGCAGGGCGAGTGGGTCCACCCAATGCTGGGAAGAGAGACGGAAGGCCTGCCTCCAAAGGCCAAAGTGCAGGGCCCAGAGGAACCCTCCCAACCCAAGGGACAGCAGCTCGGAGCTCAGAGCAGCCCCCCAGGGACAGCTCCGGGGTCAGAGCAGTGACCATGGCATTCACCCCTGGCGTTGGTGGTGCACCAGCGCCTGGCAGCCGGCACCCCGCCAGCCTCCACGGGGATGCCAGGAGACGGGCTCCGTGTTTCTGCAGTTTCGTGGGAGAGACAACTGAGCACAGAGAGGCCGAGCCTCTTGCCAAGGCCCCTCAGCCAGTTCAACCTGGAGGCCCGGCAGGCATCTCACGCCTGGTCCCCCACGTCACACTGGAAAAGCCGGGAAGCCTCAAGGGCGTCTGAGCTGCAGGGCAGAGCCCTTACCTCGGGCCACCAGGCTCCGGAAGTTTCCAGCATCAGGCTCTTGAGGGGGGCCCTCTGGGGGGCCGAGCGCCTGCACGTGCCCAGGGGGAAGGGCCTGCTCTGGAGGGTCCCGAGGCCTGAGCACCGAGGCCCAGAGGCTGGCCCACCGCCCGGGGCCCCTCCCGCTCCCGTGCCCTGGCCTCTGGGACAGCCGTGCCCCTCCTTGTCCACGGGCGGGCAGGCCGGGCGCCTGGAGGGGCCCCTCACGCCCCCTGCTCTCGTCCAGAAGGAGGCACCTCACAGAGCCGCTGCCGTCACCGGCTGGGCATCTGAGGAACCGCCGGGTCAGCGGGCGTCCTCTCCTGCCTGGCCAGTGCTGCTAGAGGCCCTTCAGCGCTGTGCCCACGGGAAGCCCACGTCCAGACTCCTAGGAGGACGAGCACCCTCACTGCTTTGGCGGCAGAAAGTTGTGCCAGGCTCGGTCACCCGCAAACGCCACAGGGTCCCCGAGGCGAGGGCAGCGTGCGGGCCGGGGTGAGGGGCTCCGGCGAGGCCCCCAGACGGCCATGTGGGGGGCCCTCAGTGGGGCGGGCGGGGGGGAGCTGCAGGCCGTGACAGCACAACCTCTGGAGGCGAGAGGCAGGCTCAAGGTCACCACAGGTGCGTGCCCTCTGCGGGGCGGGGACAGCCTGGGGCGGGTGTGCGGGCGGGCAGAGCCCTGCCTCTGTCGTGGGGGACACAGGCACCCTGAGGAGCAGAGGGGCCGAGTGCTGAGGAGGCCACCAGCCGTGCTCGTGAGGGCCACAGGCGGGCCCGGGGCTCGTGAGCCAGGCTCGGAGTTGTGAGCCGCGCTCCAGCCCTCCCCCGCCCACCGCGACCCGCCCTCCACCCCGTCTGCCTGCAGCTCCCCCGCCCCTCCTCCCCCATCTCCACCACCCTGGCGAGCACCTCCTTTAAATTCAGTTCAGGGCTGTTGCCCCCCTCTGGGCCCCCCGCAGAGCCCTGTCCCCCTTGCGATGGGCTGAACTGGTGTCCCCCAAATCCATATGCTGAAGTCCTAAGCGCATGACCTCAGAACGGGACTGTGTTTGGAGATGGGGTTTTTAGAGGCGATTTAGATACATGAGGTCACGAGGGTGGCCCCAAGCCAATCCGACTGGTGCCCTTATAAGAAGAGGAGGTCAGGACACAGACACGCACAGAGGACTGATTACAAGAATTGGGTCACGTGGTCCTGGAGGCCGAGGAGCCCCGCAACCTGCTCTCTGGAAGCGGGAGAACAGGAAAGTGGTGTATATTCCCTCTGAGTCCCAAGACCTGAGAACCAGGAGCGCCGGTGTCTGAGGGCAGGAGAGGATGGGCAGCCCAGCTCCAGAAGCGAGAGTGAGTTTGTCCTGCCTGCCTGTTTGTTCCCTCGGGGCCTTGGATGGACTGGGTGACGCCCACTCACCTGGGTGGCGGTCTTCCGTTCTCAGGCCCGCCATTCAGATGTCAAGCTCTTCTGGAGACACTCTCACAGAAACACCAGAAATAATGTTTTGCCAGCTACATGGGCATCCCTTGGCCCAGTCAAGTTGACCCATAAAACTGACCATCACAGCCTCCAAAAGGGACACAGCCCTGTGATACCTTCTGACCTCCAGAACCATAAGATAATTCATGTGTGTGGTTTTAAGCCACTGAGTTTGTGGTCATTTGTTTGGGTAGCCGTGGGGAACAGGGGCAGTGATCTAGATGGACATGCTCCCCGCCAGCCTCCTGGGAAGGCGCAGAGGGGCTGTGACAGGGCCCTGGCTGTGACTGTCCGCTGACACCTCACACTGGACTTGGCCTGGGGACCCAGCTGGGTCTTGGCCGCCATCTAGCCACTTCCAACCTCTGGCTCAGGCGCCCTGGAGCCACTGCCCGCCTGGCCTGTGGCCCCCCGGGAAGGTGGCTGCTGTCGGCGGGAAGCCCCCAGCTGGGTCCTGGACCTGCCACCACCAGCTGCGTGACCTTGCGCAGAAGTGTCACTTCCATCGGAGGGACTGTTGGGTGCCAGGACAGTGAGCTGGCTGGGCGGCGGGGAGGGGCGGTGTTCTGGGACGGGGTGCCCAGCAGGCACGTCAGGTCCCCGCCCACAGCTGGACCTGCCCGCTCAAGGCACCACTTGCTTCTTCCTGTGCCCTCGGGCAGGGGCAGGTTAAAGCCCCAGTGAGGGGTCAGGGCTGTGCTTTCTGCTCTCCAGGGCGGGAATCGGGGGCCCAGCTGCACGCAGGGCGCCCGGAGGCCCGAGAAGAGGCTGTCGCCAAAGCAGGAGCCCAGGGCAGGCCCTTCAGCCAGTGGCTTCAGACTGAGCCCGACCTGGCTCCCTCCTGCTGTCAAGGGCCGTGAAGGAGGTCAGCTCCAGAGGCGCACGGGGGGCGGGGGCGTCTGTGCACTCAGAGCTCTGGGGGCTTCAGGGCGGAGGGTTGAAGGGAATCCTGTGAACGCAGGTGATGGCGCCCAGTGTTTCTACAGCGGGTGGGTGCGGCTAACGAGGCTTCTTGTGATGGTAAAGGACTCGGGTGGGGCGTCTCCCATGAGCTTGCACACGAAGGTGGCACACAGGGGCGGGGCCATAAGGGTTGCCCTGACAACAGTAGCTCGTGTTTGCTGAGCGTTTACTCTCTGCCAGGCATGGGCTACAAGCAGCCCCCTCGGCGCTTCAGTCAATTCTCACTGCAGCCCTACAGGGAGGGGTCTCTTACTTTCCCACTTGGCAGATGAGGAAACCCAGCTGCAGACGAAGGGGCTCACCCGGGGCCTGGAGCTGGAGGGTGTGGGCCTAACATTTGAACCCAGGCAGTGTGACCCCCGAGCTCTGCTCTTATCTGCTATGCTTTTGTAGGGACTGTGTGTGCAGATGTGTGTGTCCATGAGTGTGTGTGCGAGTGGGAGTACATGTGAATATGTGCACATGCATGAGAGCGTGTGAAAATGCAAGAAACAGAGAAACCCAAAATAACTAGCTTCAAGATGGCAGAGGTTTATTTCCCTCCCAGGTAAACGGGTCCTGAGCTAGGCAGTGCAAGGCTGGTATAATGGGTCCAGGCCCCTTCCTCCATGCTGCCCTGCCATTCTCAGTGTGCCGCCTCATGGTGCAAGGTGGCTGCTGTGCTCCAGCCATCATTCCAGCCACCGGAAGGAGAAAGGAGAAGAGAAAGATATGCCATCTCTACCTAAAGGATTTGCCCCCCATCCCCAGCTAGGCCTTGAGGTTTCTATTAGTAAGGAAAGGGGAGAATGGAAAGTGGGAGACTACTCTGCCTGCTGGGATACTTGACAGGCAGGATAGAGTTCTGGGCTTCCCAGCCCAGGGGATGTTGAGCTGGTGGGGATCAGGGGTCCTCTAAGCCTTGTTCTGTACTGCTCTGATGGGGAAACTGAGGCCCAGGCCCAGGCCCAGGCCTCCTCCCTCCCACTCCAGGGCTCTGTCCTGTCACCAGTCAAGAAGGCCAAGTGCCCAGCAGCCAATGACACCAGCCTAGCCAGAGCAGACGCTGGGGAAGCTGAGGTTCTCCTACCTGGCCCCCTCCCACTGCTCCTCTCCTCTTCTCCTCAGAAGCCCAGAGGCCATGTCACCCCTCCCTGATGCTGGTGGCCTGAGCGCCCCGTTCACTGCCCCTATGCCCTCGGCACCCACCAGGCTGAGCGGTCGGCTGCAAAGTCCCATCTTGGCCACCCCTCCTGCCTCCCTCTCTTTTCTCTTCTTCTTCCAGCCCCTCATTAACTCCACCCCTAAACCCCAGCAGCCTCCCGGGGTGGCGGGGTCCTTCCTCCTATAGGCCAAGGAAGCCTTCCTCCCAAAGTCTCCTCCCCCAGATGGGCTGCCCATCACATGGATGGAGGTGTTTTGTTGGTGGAAGTTGGGGAGCAAATTGGGGTGGTCTCCCCCCTGGCACACGGAGAGTGTTTTCTCTGCCAGGGGCGGGAGCTGTGTGGACCCACCCTGTGAGCAGCTGAGGCCTGGACCTAAGGCCCACGTGCTGGCCATCCTGCCACACACAGGCAGGGAGAGGAGGCCAGGGTGCTAGATGGGGAAACGGAGGAAAGGCAGACGTGGCTGTGAGGAACCAGTGCTGGCCGGATCATTACAGACGCTTCCAGTTTATTCTCCAAAGCTGGGGTGGGGCAGGGGAGGGGAAGGGAGGGGAAGACAGTGGACAGAGTGCTGGCCAGCCAGGTGTAAGCCGGGCCGGGGGTGGGGATGGGACGCCCCCCACTCAGACCCCCACTGCCTGAAGGCCGGCGAGGAGGCTGAGCAGGAGGGTGGTGGCCGCGGTTGAGGGTCTACCCTGGGGGCCACCTGCCCCACTCCCCTGGGGGTCCTGCCAGGGCGGGATGTTGCATAGGCTGGCCTGGCAGCAGGATATGGTCGTCAGGGATCCGTCCACCGTCCTGCTGACGGGTTGACATGTGTCTGCACACCACCCCGAGTAGGTGGTCCGGGGACCTGACTCTGGGTGGGAAGGGGGTGGTGGAGAAGGTGCGTCACACTGTGTGGACGGGGCAGGGACGAGGCCCCTCACAGACGTGGGTGGTGGGCTCCTCCTGTCCGGCTGCCCCCGGGTGGCCTACTCACCAGTATTCCAGTGGGAGACGATGGTTTTGCACGTCTTGGGGAGGGCGCAGCTCTGCATCTGTTCGCAGCTCTCATCCCTGTGCAGAGTCTGGCAGGAGTAGCACCGCAGCCGCACTGGGAGGCCAGGCGGGCTCAGTCCCCAGAGCGCCCCGCTCACCCACGCCTCCCACCTCCCACCTCTTCACCTCCGACGTCTCTTCCCAATTCCTGTCCAACTCACCCATTCTCAGCTGGTCCCCACCAACCCTGCCCTGCTGGAGCCTCCCTGCGCCCCTGCCTCAGCACTGGCCCCCTTTCCTTCCCCTCACCCTGCCCCACCAGTGCCAGGATGCTCACGTCTTTCTGAACAGGACTCCACACCCAGGGCCTCTGACTCTCTGGTATCCCCATCCCGGGACTCTGCTGTGCTCCTGTCTGCTTGGTGAACTCCTGTTTAACCTCTCTGCCCCGACACCATTGTCCCTCCCAGGAATGGCTCCTTCTCTAGGCCTCCCTACTCTGGATGGCAGTTGAGGGTCACGGTCAGGGTGAGAGGTGAGGGTCTGCTGAGTGTCAGGGGCCCCTCCTCACCCCTTCCCCCACGAGGGAAGGGAAGCTCACAGGGGGAGGCCTTGGCCTGTCGTGTCCTCGCCGGCAGCCTCGCGGACCCTGGCCCTCGGTGGTACCCATGCCTGTGTTGGAAAAGGGGGACGAGTGCCCCACCTTGGGGTCGGGGTGGGCAGGTACCTGTGCCGCTGCTGCCTGCAGCCACGCTGGCCTCCTCATCCTCCTCGTCATCCTCGTCGTCATAGCCTTCGGGCCCAGAGTCCACGTCGTCATCCTCGACCTCCTGCGCCCGCCCTCTGCCTGGCCGCGCAGGGACGCCTGTAAACCTCCACTACCCGGGCACAGAGGACACATGCTCGGGGTCCAGTGCCACGCCCCCACCCCTCGATCCATCAGCCCCCTTCCCAGTCCCTCTGTCCTCCCTGCCGCCTCCCAAGCTGGTGAGGTCGCTGCCTGGGTCTCCGAGCCCTGGCCCTGCTTCCTTACCTGTGTGTAGCCTGGCATTGTCCTTATCGGCAACAGTAGGGGTTGTGCGCTGGCCCTGTACAGCAGCTGGCCCGTAGCCGTCAGGATGGCCTGTCCATTTCACAGAAGAGGAAGCTGAGGCTGGGAGAGGAGAGGGCACCCCAAAGCCTGCCTCTCTGAGAGGCTGAGCCGGGGTTGGGTGGGGAGGGAGCCCGCACCCCCAGGGCCTGGCTGGGCCGGGGCTGGAGGTTCAGGGAGCCGTGGGGACCCAGGACAGCCCCATCCACCTCCCTCTGGCCTCGGCCTCCAGCTGCACTGCCTCCTTCTTCCCAAGCCATGTCTTGCCCCCAGGCTGGACGATCCTGGGGGCCCTGTGCGCCTGGCCGGTGCTGTCCCCCTCGCTGCAGGCTCTCCCCTCGCCCCGAGTACCTTGCTGCCCGCACAGCAGGAGGGCCAGCAGGACAGCCGCCAGCACCTTCATCCTGTCGGGGCTGCCGCGCGTCTGCTCACTCGGGTCCTCGCTGGGCCTCTGGATTTGTGGGAAGTGGGACAAAGGACATTGCCGGGGGCTTCCCGGAGGCCCTGGACCCCCCAGCTCCAGCCTCAAACAATGGGCCTCACACTGGCCCCCAGGCCAGGCACTGGGCCAGGGATGGTCATTTCCCTCCCTGACTCCAGGGGCTGGGTGGGGGAGGGGAAGTCATTGTGGTTGGCCCCGGGGCGTCCCGTCCACCTGTGTGGCTCTGCCCTGGCCTTGAGGCCTCAGCCCAGTAGTGCGGGCCGGCCAGCCCACTGCCCCATGTCCGGACCCCAAGGACCCCGGCCCAGGCCACACAGCCCCGGGAGCCTGGCCTCACGGGCCCTCCAGCTGCAGACCACTCAGCCGTGAGTCATCATCGACATTCCAGGGGCCTCTTGTTAAGAGGATTTCAAAGGAAAGCACAATCGCAGTCCTCCCACTAGGCCTGCCTGTCACGCCAGCACTGCGCTCGCCTACTGGCCGCCGGCTGCCTTCCCCCCACCTCAGGGCCTCGTCCTGGCTGTTCCCTCTGCCTGGAATGCTGTTCCTGCCGACGTCCATGAGGCTGTCCCACCTGCACAGGTGTTACCTCCTCAGAGAAGCCTTCCCACCATCGCCTCACACCCTATCCGTCCTTTGCGTTTGGCCCCTGCCCTCCAGAGCTCCATGCCTGCCATCCAGGGTGGGGTGGAGGCCTCCTGGGGAGCCGCTGGGAGCCTGCCTTTTCCGGCCACTGCACTGTGTGTGGGCCTGGGCTGCCCCACTCTCCCGTTCCTCCCCTGCGGGCCGCAGACCGAGCACGGGGGCTGCTGAGAAGCCCCTTCCTGGAGGCCATGGGAAGGAGGGGGCGGGGGCAGGAGGCTAGATTGGGGCCTGGAGCCAGGGACGCGAGCCCGCCCACTGTTTGCCTGGCCCACTCCCTGAACTTGCCCAGCCTGAGTTTCCCCAGTGGGTGGAACATTCTCAGGGACCCCCTGCAGCAGAGGTTGAGAGCTGGCTCTGGGGTAAGACCGCCTGGGCCCAGTCCTCTTCTCCCTGGTTCTGTGGGCTTCAGTGCTCTCACAGTGGTCGTGGCCATCAGGAGCCAGTGCCCGCTGGCGTGTACGGCGGCTCCCGGCACAGTCCCCACAGGGCCGGCTGGGATGACATTTCTCCGAAGTCTCAGCCACCAGGCGTCATCGTCCCTCCCCCGTTCCTCTGGACCAGTGCACTCTCGCCTTCCAGCGGGCACTGGGCCGGCCTGGCCACCCTCAGCTTCTGCAGGAAGCTGCCTGGCCTCCGTGTTACCAGCTGCCCCCAGCCCTTCCCCGCCTGGAGGCCAAAATCACTCTCCAGCCAGGGTCTCACTCAGTCTGGTGCTCACGGCCCTGGATCTGCCCTCTTCATTCCTCAGGCCTGTGTCCACGGCCGCCCCACCCAGCTGCCCCCACAGACCCGGCTTCCTCCTGCAGGTGCTTTGATCTGGGGTCACAGGAGCTGCTCCCAGGAAGGGCTCCACAGGGGTTCTCAGAACTGTTAGGGAGCAGGGAGTCTTCACCCACCGCCTGTGCCCCCCAGACAGGCCCAGCTCCTCCTCGGCCGGGGTGCAGATAATACTAGCACATTTAATTCACTAAGTAAAACTAAATGTCATTTTACTTGTTCTCAACAACTCTAGGGCCGGGTAGTGTTACCATCACTGCTTTACCGGCAAGGAATTACTGCAGAGGTTCAGCTCCGCCCTGACTGCCCCCCCCACCTCCCCGCCCTCCCTGCCCCAGGCTGCACCTCACCCCTCCTCCCCCACAGCCAGGGGGTTGGGGGCTGGTCCCGCTCACGGACGCAGTCACGTGGCCAGGCCTGGCCAAGGCTGGTGGCCCACAGGAGTGCATGAGGCCCCCAGCCCTCAGGTCAGAGTGAGTGTGGGCCCCCCCCTCGCCCCCCCGCCCAGACATTCTGGCCTCGGACACGCCTGCTGGTGGCACTCTCTGACCCCAGGCTTCCGTGACAAGGGCCACCCCTGAAGACTTCCCCGGGTGGGGACATGGCTCCCTCAGAACCCAAGGGCCAGGGTTGAGGGCAGGTGGCCCTGTGGGCACCCGAGATCCACTTTAGAGCCTCTGCCCTTCTACGTCAGGGCTTTCTCCCTCAGCCTTGTGCACGCGCACCAGTGCTCTTCTTGGGCAGCCTGGGGCCCAGCTTCCTGCCTGCAGACCCCTGCCTGGTGTGGGCCCGGCCTTGCCTGCTCTGCCCTGCTCGGTCGGGCTGGCTCCCGTGAATGGCCCGTGGGCGCAGCTGGTGTGGGTCCCCTCCCTGCCAGGCCTGGCCTCCCTCTGGCCCAGTGAGTTGAGTGGGTCACCTTGTTCCTCCTGGCGACAGCAGCTTTGTCCTCAGACCTCGGTGCCGGCCGGGGAGAGGGCACACTGGCCGTCCACACCCCGTCCTGCCCGGGCAGAGGGGGAGGTGGTAGGGGCAGCGCATGAGCCCTGCTCTCTGGGGGGCGGCGTGGCCCCGGCCTGCGCTGTGAACCCACACTCTGGGCCTCTGGGGTCAGCAAGGTGAACCGGACCCAGACCTGGGGAGGGATGGACAACGCTTCTGATTGAGGGGTGGAGGTCTGGCGCTTGTGGGTGCGGGAACGGCGTCTGCCCTGCCTGGCAGCACGCAGCCACGGGCCAGTGGGGCCTTTGAGGGCAGATGTGGCTGCAGATGCGCTGGCCCTCCTGCCCCCCCCCTGCTCCGGGCTCCTTCCCACCCTCTCTGCAGCGAGCCGTCTCCACCGCTGGGAGCAGAGGGACGGCCTTCCTTCTTAGATCAGAGTCCAGACCGTCCTCCCGGTGGGCAGGGGGCCATGAGGCGTCTCTCGTGGGCTCTCTCTCTGCTTCTGATGGCCCCCCAGTGACTGGCCAGGCAGGCAGCTCCCAGGGACTGTTTTGAGGCACAGCCTCTTTCCTTCCTGAGATCCATAGCTGAGAAACAGGCAGGTGCACATGGGCCGGCCAGAGGCAGCAGGCTCCGGGTGGTCTCAGGGGGCCGACTCCCCTGTGCCCTGGGACCCCGTGACGAGACACATCAGGGTGTAAGGAGTCATCTGTTGATTCCAGGTCCCCATCCTCCATATGTTCAACCTGCCCCCGTCCCTCCTCCACACGTCCACACCCCAGGTTAATTTCCTCTAACCCTTGGACACTCTTGGCCCATCCACATTAACCTCGGAGAGTCTCACCTCCCCTTGCCCCCCAAGCCCCACCACGGATCCCTGGTGTCCGGCGCCAGCTGCGGGGCTGCCTGTGGTACCCCCCTCAGCCCACGGTGCCTGTCAGCACCCCATGCTCCTGCACCCTCAGATTACCCGCCCCGCCCCCACTTCTATGAGAAGCCAGGCCTCTGCGGGTGAGGGCCCCGAGGTTGCCACCCTGCCCACCCTGTGCCCAGCGTCACCCACCCTCTGGATGTCCCCTCTTCCAGCCTCCCCATCCCCGGCATCCTTCTCCTCTCCTGTCCCTTCAGCTCCCCTCTCTTCTGTCTCCTGGTTCTTCTTTCTTTTTCCTCCCATTTTTTTAAATTGGTAAAATACACATAATATAAAATTTGCCATTTTAACCATTTTTAAGTGTACAGTTCAGTGGCATTAAGGACATTCACATTGTTGTGCAGCCATCACCACCATCCATCTGCAAAACTGAAACTCTGTCCCCATTAAACACTCATTCCCCATCCCCCTCCCCTGCGTAAAGTCCTCGAGGTTCATCCATGTTGTAGCTCGTGTCAGAATTTCCCCCCTTTTAAAGGCCGAATAATATTCTGTTGTATGTAGAGACGACATTGTGTTTACCCTCCATCTGCCGCGGATTGCTGGGCCGCCACCGTGTTTTAGGCACTGCGAATAATGCCGCTGCGGACACGGGTGTGCAGACATCTTTTCCAGTCCTTGCTTCCAATTCCTCGGGGTCTGTGCCCAGAAGTGGGATTGCTGGATTGCATGGTGATTCTGTGTTTAATTTTTGGACTGGTTCCTCTCCTTCTGCATGTAAACACACTCAAGCGTCTCTCATTAAGAAAATAAAAACAAGTCCCTGAAAAGCCCCCCTTTTCCTTAATTCTCCACCCAAACTTCCTCCCATCTCCTTGCTTGTGCAGCTCTCGGACGGCGATGTGGGGCCATCTCCACGTGCCAGGAGCTGCGCTCTCGCCCACGGGTGACCCTCTAACACCACCACGGACCCCTGGCCTCCGCGCCGGCACGAGGGCCTGAGTACCCAGACCCGGGGTGGGGGGGGGGTGGGGGGAGGCTGCTCTGGCCCCGCCCACCGTCGGCCCCGCCCACCCCTGCCGAGGGCTGCAGGCCTTGGTGTTGGCGCCCCCTGGGGAGAATGCGCTGGCGAGGGGCACAGCCTGCACGGCATTCATTTCCTGGCAGTAGGGACCCACCTCCCCTGCACTGAGCTGTTACCGCTGAAAGTAGTTACGCAGGGATTCTCTGCAGCCGGAGGAAGGGATGAAGACGCTCTTCGTGTCCTGCATCGGGGAGCGGTTACGCGGGCCAGGCGGGGCTGCGTGGCAAGAGCGGGGATGGGGGTGCTGGGCACTCTGTGCAAAGACCTCACGTCTGCACTGCGCCCGCCCCGCGCTGCCCGCCCCGCAAGCTTGGACCTAGGACGCCGGGAAGAAAGGAAAGACGCTGATGGCTGAGCTCGGGACGGGGGTCTGCACTTGGCGGGGGGGGCGTCACTTAAGTCAAACTTGGCGGCAAGTTTGGGGCTGCGGCCCCGGGCGAGCAGGCGCCCCTCCCCGGGCCGTGGGCAGGGCCCTCAGGGGTCGCACGGGCCCTCCCGGCCGCAGCGCTTCTCCCGCACAGGGAGAGCAGTGGGACCCGCGTCCCGGGACGTCCCGCCTGGACTCCCGGCAGGTGTGGCGGCAGAACTTCAGGTATAAGGCTTTTGCCAGCAGTCCTGCTGGGGAAGGGGGTGGTGGGAGAGGGGCGAGGTGAGACCCCTGGGGGGAGTGGGGAGGAGGGGATGGGGGAGCCCATGGGGGGGCGTGTGGATGAGGAATCTGAGACTCAGGGATGGCCCGACTGGCCCAGGCCCTGAGCTTGGAGGGGTAGAGGCAGGGAGTGCAGCTGGGGTGCAGGGCCCTGCCCACTGCCTGAGGAGCTCGCTGAGTGGGAGGCTGTGGCTCCAGGATCCCGTGGGGCGGGGATGGGGCAGGGGATTCTGGGTGATGGGGGCCGGGACACAGAGAGCCCTGGGGAAGGTGGAACTCAGGCAGAGCTGCTTGCTCCCAGGGAGCTGGGGGTCCTGTTATGCAGCTGGGCCCCCTGAGCCGCAGGTGTGAGACTCCAGGGCCCAGACTTGGAAGCAGGCCTGGGACGGGAGGGGTCAGTCCCCTTGATCTCCAGCCCAGGTGAGATCCCGCCTCTGTGCTCGTGCTGGAGCTGCCTCCCTCCTGGACTGCTCCTCCTCATCCCCCCAGCCGGTGCCTCTTCTCATTCTGGGCTCACCAGGATCCCCGAGGAATTGGGGGTCTGGGATTCAAACCCAGGCTTGGCTCAAGACTCACATCTCAGTTTAGCGCAGGCACTGGGAGGGCGAAATGAGGAGCCGCAGGTGAAGGCTAGCAGGTGCTGGTCCGGCCGCCCCACAGGTTTCCGTCTGGGCACGTTTGGGGAGGGGCAGTTGAGAAACCTGGCCCCCCCCCATCTCTCCAGGCGCCTCCTGACCCTCCCTACGGTCCTGGCTAGTGAAACAAGGAGGTTCAGAGGGGCTCCCAGCTTGAGCTGGGCAGGCCTCTCCACCTCTCTGCCTTGTTTCTGCATGTGGGTGACGAGGCGGCCGCAGCCTCTTTCCATCTGCCGTTCAGATCGGATTAATGCACGCAAAACAGTTGACCCTGCACCGGAAGGCGCTGTCCTGCCACGGAGCAGGCCCGGCCTGGGTACAGGCACTGGTGAGCACCCTCAGACACAGGCCGGTCAGGACGGACTCCTACCCGCGGTGTCCCTCGTCCCCCTCCCTCAGAGCAGGGCAGCGGGGCCCGCCTCCTTGTAAAGGCAGGAGTGGGCGGGCCTGGGGGAGGCACCTTGTCACGCTGCTCAGAACCTGTGCTCCCACTCTCTGCTTCTAGATCCTTCTCCAGAGCCCTGCCAAGGCCGACTGGGAGGGAGAAATCCATCCTCTGAGTTTTTCAAATGGGCAAACACGTTGCAAGGAAGAATGTGCTCAGGGCCACTCTCAGAGCTGGAACCAGAACTTGACCAGGCCCACTGGGGTCCGAGGAGACCCCACCCCAATCAAGCAGTGAGGTGGGGGGCACCGTGCACCTCTCAGGGCAAGGGGTGGCCTCAAGGCAGAAAAGGGGCTGGTGCTGAGGACAGCAGTGACCACCCCTCCTCTGGGCTGGGGGAACCAGTGTCCAGCCCTCGGTGCTTCTCCACCCATCTGGGTGCAAGGGCAGCACCCACCACTGAAACGCCAGACCTCTTCCCTGTCGTGCTCTGTGGTTCCCCCAGCGGACGCGGGAGGGGGCTGCTTTGGCCAGAAGGCGGGCTCGGGAGGGCGGCATTCAGGACGCTCCTGGAATCCTCCAGGCGCTCTGTTTCCAGCTCCTGATCCATGTTCTAACCTCACTTGGAGCACCTGGTGGGTGAATCGGCTGTTGTAAAGCAGAACCTGCGTGAGCAGCTGCGCCCCTGCTGTTGGCTCGCTCAGCCCCCAGAAGCAGGAAGCCAGATCCCCGCAGCGAAACCCTGGCTCTCAGTCTGCGTCATGAGTCAGAGGTTTGGGACTCAGAACTTGCCGTTCTCCTTCTTCAAGCGTCCAGCGCGTGGAGAGCAGCCACCCCATCCGTGGTCCTCGGTTCCGCGTGCCCCTCGTGGTGGCGCTGCCTCCTCGGCCCCAGCCTCGCCTTCAGCGGGCTCTTCCTGCCAGGTGACCGCTCGGGATCACCGCTCTTCTTCTTTGACCCTCGTGTACCCGTAGGCTGCCGCAGTCTCCACGAGGCAGCTCAAGCATCTCAAGGCTGGGGTCAGGGTCGGTGGCGATCCCACAGAACCGCTTCCACCAGACACTGGATGCTGCAGCTCACGCCCCTGACCCGAGTGGGTGCCTGGCCACCCCAGCCCAGTCACTGCGACCAGGGGGGCCCGAGGCCCTGGTTCTGCAGTCGGAGTCCAGGGTAGACACATTTGTCCTCCCAGCAAGGTCTTGAAGGCCCTGCTGCCCTGCCGGCTGCAGACGGGGGTCACGGGGAGGGTTCTTCCCCTCTTAGTCTCCCAGGGCTGTGGAAACAGCACCACAGACGGACAGCAGCAACTTTATTGTCTCCCAGTTCTGAGGCTGGAAGTCTGAGATGAAGGCTTCGGCAGGGCTGGTTCCTCCTGAGGCCTGTCTCCCTGGCGTGAAGATGGCCGTCTTCTCCCTGTGTCCTTGTGTGTCCATCCCTCTGTGCGTGTATGTCTCAGTTTCTCCTTCTTATAAGGACACCAGTCACACTGGATTAGGGCCCACTCTCGTGACCTCACTTTAACCTGATTACATCTGCAAAGACTCTATTTCCAAATAAGGTCCCATTCTGGGGTTAGGGCTCCAACATCTTTTCTTTGGGGACACGGTTCAGTGCAGGAAGCCCCATGACTGCCGCGGTCCTCCCAGCCTCGGTGCAGGTACACTCCTACCTCTGTCCCCTCCGCATGGTCCCTGAGGCTGGGACGCGGCCCTGGAGAGTGAGGTGTCCAGGCAGCTGTGCAGAGCGAGGAGGCCTGTGGGTTGCGAGGGTGGGCTGTGGGCGACCCCGAAGCTTGTGCCCCAAACTAACAATAAGCCTTCCCCCTTCTCAGTGGCTGTTTTTCTGTCTCCTCCGTCCACTCCCCAAATAAAAGGTTCTGATCACCAGTTCAGATGTGTGTGTGGGGTGGGTTTCCCTATACTCTCAAGCAATTTCTAGACACCAGCTGGCTGTGTTACAATTCAGCTCAGTTCTGACTCTGTCCATCGGGGGTAGCATCAAATCCTACAGGTTAAGGGCTCAGTCCCACAAGACTGCACCTCCACACACTGCAGATGCCAGTCACAGGTCCCGGCTGTCACCTATGCTTCTGACTGACCATCTGCAGATGGGGGGTTCCCAGGGCCCCCGCCTTGGGTGTGATTAATTTACTAGAGTGGCTCACTGAACTCAGGGGAATATTCTACTTACTGGGTCACTGGTGTTGACCAAAAAAAACCTAATCAATAGTTGATCTAAGAGAGAAGTGGAAAATTTGAGCCAACCTGAGGGTGATAACCCGGGAGACGGCCTTTCAGAAAGTTCTGAGGTCCGTTCCAGGACTGTTAGAGGTCAAAGCACAGTTATATACGTTTTTGAGGCAAAAGGTTACACATCAAATGATGTATTATTGACAATTTACATGATCCAGATCTACTTGTACAAAGTAAGCAGGGGGCCATGGGTCATCGTGGCCCCTTACAAAACTAAGAAGGAAGGTTATCTCCTAAGGAGGTCTGGTTCATACAGATGCACAGCACACACTAAAGGTGGCGGAGGAGGCCCTAAAGGGCAAAGAAAAATTTTACGTTTAACTTTTTCTCATCTTGCCGTAAAATATGAATTTTATTTCATCACTGGTTTATTATAGGAACAGTTCCCTCAGAGCTACTGAGAGGCTGTCTCCTGGGCTATAGTCCTCAGCAAGTTCTTCGAATAAAACTTAAATTCACAGCTCTCATGTAGTGTGTTTTTCTTTAAGTCGACAAGAGGCATAGGGCGAGTATAAGGAAGGGCCCATAGCTTCCTGGGTCTCCCTGTGTACGCCACTCTCCTCAGATCTCCTCCAGTGTGGAAGCTCTCCCACCCCATCCTTTTAGGTTTTAATGGAGGCTTCATTACATAGACAAGATTGATTAAATCATTTGCCATTGGCGACTGACTCAACCTCCAGCCCCTCTCCCCTCCCTGGAGGTGGAGGTGGGCCTGAAAGTTTGAACCCTCCAATCACAGGGTTGGTTTCCCTGGCAACCAGCCCCATCCTTAGGTGACAGAAGGGCTTTTCAAAAGTCACCTCCTTAACATAACAAAAGACACATTCATCCCTCTCATCACTTAGGAAATTTGAAGGGTTTGGGGAGCTCTGTGCCAGGACTAAATATATATTTATTACAAATCACAATATCACAGCAGCTGACCATTGTGGACCACCAGGATTAAAGACAGGTGTCCTGCCTGGGGAAGCCCAGGAGCTGGTTCTGGTTCTGCCTGCGATCTCCAGGCTTTCCGCCCTGATTCCCGTCTCCACCGTCAGCTGGTGGTCATAATGTAGGCAGGTAGGGTAGGGGGTCCCTGGAGGAAGAGAACCAGATATAACTTTCTTGCCACAGTGGGGCAGGAGGTAGCGGCCCCAGGCTGAGCAGCTGGAGTTTGTCTCCTGTTGACACTTCAGATAAAGACAATGGCAAGAGCAGCGAGGAGCTGGGCCCTGTTTGCGTAAAAGATAAGGAGGCCACATTTTTCTCAATCTAGGGGTCAAGTAGACCTCCCAGACCACACATGTGCAGAAAAGTTCCTCGGGAGTCAGGGAAGAGAGGGGGCACCAGCCCATAATATGTCCTGCCAACCTCTCAGAGACCCTTGTGCTAGAATCCAGCTTGGCTAAATGATGCGTGTACACATCAGAGAAGGCCCTGATTCAGACCAAGTATGGGCATGAAGCAAGACGCAGCAAGATGATTGGCTAGAGGGATCCTGGAACACTGCCTCCTTGTAAGTGATTTAAACTACCCCTTTGGCACATGACTCTCTCTCTGATCACACTTGTTTGTTCTTTCACACGTACTTTGCTTCTAATAAACGCTTTACCTGCTTTGCTATGTCTGTCTCTTTGCTGAATTCTTTCTTCAAAGAAGACAAGAACCTAGGCCCTGCTTTAAGCCCGCTAGCCCTTTTGGTCTAGTGCTAGGATTCAGCGCTCTCACTGTCATGGCCCTGGATTTGATCCCCAGTCAGGAAACTAAGATCCTACTTCAAGCCACCGTACCCTGCAGCCCCTCAAGATCAATAAGAAAAGCCATTTTAGGCCTAAGCTATTTTGTGATCTAAGCAGGGCCACAGTGCTTGCCCTTGACCAGGCCAGGGATATAACCATAACAGAGACAATAAATCAGTCACCAAGACTCCCAGTTCTGCTTCAAATGTAAAGAATAGCCTGACACACATTCTTGAGCTACATTACAGGGTGTGAACCCTCTCGAACAATCAGCCACCAGACTAACTGGAGCCAGAGAACTGATGATGCTGACCTTTGCTGGCTGTTGTGACTTCAATCAACTAAGACCTGGCCTCTGCCAACCCAGGATGACTCTTGAATTCAATGACTCAACAGCACAAGAGTTTTTGCATCTCTTCACTCTGTAATCATCAGTTTTAGGAATAATGCCCCTCAAGCTCACAAGGTGGTTGCTGCAGTTCCAGACATCACATACTAGCATGACAACCCAGAGAAGGGGACTCATTTTTCATGCCATGATTTTGTTTGTTTTTAGTTATAACCAACATAGAGAAAAGTGCTCCAATCACAAATTCATGTTGATGAATTTTTACAAAGTGAAAATATCCATGTAATCAGCCTCTAGATCAGAAAACAGTTCACTAAGAACACCTCAGGAGGCCCTGTCATGTCCCCTTCAGTCACCCCCAAGGGTGAGCAGTATCCTGATGTCTGATGTCGTGGATTAGTAGCGCCTGTTTATATAATTGGAATCATATTCTTCCCTGTCTGGCTTCTTTTACTCAAGTAGGCTTCTGAGATTCATCTGTATTGTTGTGGTCGGGTATCATTTGCCTCTTTCAAGTGCTACACAGTATTGTGTCATGTGAATATACCACAAGTTATTTATCTACCCTACAGTGGATGAGCTTTGGATAATTTTCCGTTTTTGGCTGTTTCAAATAGTACTGCTATGAACAGTCTTGTATATGTCTTCTTGTTTCCTTCTTGAAAAGAATTGTGATATAATTTACATACGGCTAAGTATATAAACTTTAAGTGTACAGACTGATGAAATTAGAGATATATAACATATATGTAGCACATATATATGCAATGTAGCCACCACTCACACAAGATACAAAGCATTCCAGAAACCCAGAAGGCTCCCTTGTGCCCCTCCTGCCAGAATCTATCCCCTGAAGTTCATCACAAATTGTTTCTTTTTAAACCCTGTATAAACGGCATCAGCTCCTTTGTGTCCCACTTCTTCCATCCAGCCTTGTGCTGTGAATCAGCCACACAGCTGCATGTACTGGTAGCCCATCCACTCTCATTTGTGTGGCTGTGCTGTGTTCCATTGTACGGAAATACCAGGGCCGTTGCCTAGTCTACTGCTGGTGGCATTTGGCCAGTTTTGGCTTTTATGAAGGACACTTCATAAAAGTGGAACATATTTTCCACTGGACATACTTTACACATGTTTTGGTGTAAATAAGCCCTCATTTCCATTGGGCAGGTACCAGAGGTGGAATATATGTATGATTAGCTTCAGTCGGTATTGCCAAACATTTTCCCAAAGTGTTTCCTCCATTATTGCAAGAGGGTTCCGGTTGCTCCACAACCTTGCCAACACTTGGAATTGTCAGGTTTTAAAAATTTTAGCCCTTCTGGTGGGTGTGTAGTGGTGCTTCATTGTGTTTGTAACTTTCTGGGTGTGGAAATTGATGAATGGATTCTAAAATTTGTATGAGACCAACCATACATTAGAGACCTCTCGACTCTCCAGTTTTGTCCTTCCCGCCCTGCATAATTGCCAGAAACTCTGCTTGTTTCCTTTCCCCGTAGGAGTGGCCTCTCCCTTGACCAGAGCCAGATCCACAGGCTCCCGGCAGCCCCAAGACAGCGGGGGAGGTGGTGGTGAATTTTCTGGTCCAGCCTACAGGTTTCCCATCTCGGGAATTTTAGTCCCTCTTGCCCTTATTGCTTCTCCAGCTTTCTAGTGTCTTAAAAAATGGTTTCTGTGATTTATCCGACTTTTCTTGTCTTCCGTGGGAGCATGAACCTGCCACAAACGACTTTGTCCTCCTGAGAGCAGGGTCGGCCCAGTTTCTCCTTTAGGGTGAGGGACCTTTTCCATAAACCCTCCCTTCAGACATCCTCTTTGGCCAGAACTGCTTTCTAAGCCTTTGACTAAACTAATTACCAACCGATGTTTCACCCCACCTGGCTGACACTAGGAAGGATTTACCCCTGGGCAGAGGCCACCTTCACAGAAAGGTGCGCACCTGAACAAAATTTGGATTCTGTCCAGGAAAAGGGTGGATGGACATTAGGGAAGCAACGGGGCCCGGCGGCGTTCACGGTCACTGTGCAATCAGAATGGCTAGCCTTGCACAGCCTCCGCGGCTGGGTTAGGGGCGCAGATGTGGGCGAAGTGTCGGGAGAAATCGTCTGAGCATTTATGCAGCCTGACACTTTACCAAGGTTTCCACCTGCATCCTCTCACTTAGCCCACGTGCCGACCGCATGTACCAGGGATCCCATCTTTACCTGGGAAAACCAGGGGGAGCAGAGAGTTGCCCGAGGTCACACAGCTGGTGAGCAGCCCGGCTGGGACCCCGGTCCTTCTGTGTCTGTTTTATAAGATGCAAAATTTCTTTTGATAGCGGGACCCAGCAGGATGACACCGGGAGAAAGAAAGGCAGAACTCTGTAACTTACGGTGTGACCACACGGGGTTGCACCCAGGGGCGGGGTACTGCAGGCTGGGGTGGCGTGTGTGGCCTGCGGCGGGGGGTCAGCTGGAGCACTGGGCTTTTCCTCACTGCCTGGTACCCGGCCGTGGGGGAGGTTAGGGTGGGTGTACAGTGGCCTGGAGTGTGAGAGCTTTAAGGAAAGAGGTTGGGTGTGCACTTAAGTGGCTGCTCAAGAAGGGGAAATGACCGCCTCTAGCCAAGGCCTCCAAACCTGGTCAAGACAGTGCAGTAAAAACCATATTACGCTGACAATAATGATTGCTTTTGTAATAAGAAAAAAAAAACCCTCTAAAAATAAAAAGATATACAAGCAAAACAAAACAAACCTGTATTACAGCAGAGGTGGGACCTGAACCCAGGTCCTCCTATCCCCAAACTCCCATTTCCCCCTGTGACTGGTTCCAGCATCCCCTTTTGGGACTCCTAGATCCGGACTAACTTAAAGGAAGACAAATCTAGTTAGTGGCACACATTTGGGGAATTTAAAAAATCATTCTCATGCAGTCACTGAGCCATATGGGGACAGGGTCCACCCCCTCGCCACGTGCACATTACGGAAAATGCAAACATCTTATTATAAAACTTTCCAAATGTTCACAACAGTAGAGCCTTGTGATATTGTGATTGATAACAGGAAACATATTGGTCTTCACCTGGTCCTGGCACAAAGCTCCCCAAACTCTTGGAATTTCCTAAGTGACCAGAGTCTTAAAGGTGTTTCTTGTCATATTAATGAGGTGACTTTTGGAAAGCCCCTCGGTCACCTAAGGAGGGGGCTGGTTGCCAGGAGAACCAACTTTGTGGTTAGAGGATTCCAACTTTCAGTCCTACCCCCAGATGTCTGGGGAGGGGAGAGGGGCTGGAGGTTGAATCAATTGTCAATGGCGAATGATTTAATCAATCATGTCTATGTAATGAAGCCTCCATAAAAACCCAAAAGGATGGGGTGGGAGAGCTTGTGGGCTGGTGAACCCGACATACCGCCATGTCAGACCCCAAACTCCATGGGGACAGAAGCTCCTTAGTTTGGGACAGGTGACATCGTGGACTTAAAATTGGCATCTGAAGTGGGGACAGTCTTGTGGGACTGAGCCCTTAACCTGTGGGATCTGATGATATCCCTGGGTAGATGATGTCAGAATGGAGTTGATTTGTAGGCTCCCTGGCTGGTGTCAGGGGTCTCTTGGTGGTGTGCGGAACCCCCCATGCTGGAATTGGTGTCAGAATATTGAGTGTCCAGTGAACCCTGAGTCCCAGCACCCAACCTGTACAACCACACTTGGCTCTCCTCGCTCCACCCCTTCTGTCCTTTCTTGATGGAGTATTTAAAACCAACCCTAACCTTCATTTCACCCCTAATACCACAGCATGAATCTCTTAAATAGGATGTTTTCTTACATAATCACAAAGCCCTACCATACTTAGCAAAATGTAAAATAATCCCTTACTATTATCTAAATCCTGTTTGTGTTTATACTTCCCTGGTTGTGCATCTGTTTAGCTTCATGGAAACGTGGTGCTAACAAGGGCATCTGTGTTTGGCTGTGTGTCTCTCAGAGTTTCTGAAAGTCCGTCTTTATCTAAGACAACTGCCCCAGCTTTTGTTTTGTGTCATCACGTTGGTCTTTTAAGGACACCGGGTCAGTTTTCCTGCAGGATGTTCCACGTTCTAGATGTGGTGTCATCTGACTTACCGCCCTAGCTTCCGTATTTCCCAGACTGGAAGCCAAGGCTACAGGCCTGATTAGATCTGGGCTCCCTTTTCTGGGAAGGACATCTTACAGGAGTGCTTTCTCCCTTTGAATCTCATCCAGGGCATGTAAAGTCTGGTTGTCTCAGTCCGAGGGAGGCTTCGGTGAACCAGCAGCTTCAAGCATCTGATGATTTTACCGTATTCATGATCAATGGCCGACTTGCCCACCTGGGCCCTGAAAGCCGGCCCATCGCTGGAGCTCAGAACCAGCTGGAAGTTACACCCATCCCCTGCGGGGTCACTCGGGCTGTTGTTCCGGCTGCTTTCAGCTCAGCTTCTCCCTCTACCCGTCCTTCTTCTTGCCCCTGCCAAGCACTCCCCAGGGAATGTCCCCCATGCTCCTTGGTCTTGGAACCTGCTTCCAGGAGACCCACCCTGCTGCCCCACAGAAGTCAACTCTGCCCAGGTTTCTGTAATTTCCTTTTAATGTCGTTGTGAACTCATGGCTTTCATATATTCAGTGTGTTTTAATGAATTACAGTCATTATTTTTAAAATAAATTTATTTATTTTATTTATTTATTTTTGGCTGCGTTGGGTCTTCGTTGCTGCACGCAGGCTTTCTCTAGTTGTGGCGAGCGGGGGCTACTCTTCATTGCGGTGCGAGGACTTCTCATTGCGGTGCCTTCTCTTGTTGTGGAGCACGGGCTCTAGGTACGCGGGCTCAGTAGTTGTGGCTCGTGGGCTCTAGAGCACAGGCTCAGTAGTTGTGGCGCACGAGCTTAGATGCTCCGCGTCATGTGGGATCTTCCCAGACCAGGGATTGAACTCGTGTCCCCTGCATTGGCAGGAAGATTCTTAACCACTGCGCCACCAGGGAAGTCCCACAGTCATTATTTTTGATTCTTGAATGTCCCATCTGTAGTGGGCTGAATGGTGACCCTAAAATGATGTGCCCATGTCCCAATACCTGCAACCTGTGAGCATGACCTTATTTGGAAAAAGGGTCTTTGCAGGTGTAATTAGGTTAGGGATCTGTATATGAGACCCTCCTGGGGCAGACATCAGGGTCACAGCAATCAGGACAGTGTTGTTTCTGTTTTTGTTAGTCCTTTAGGGTCAGTCCTGTCAGTCCTGTAGGGTCTGCCTCATCTATTGGGGGTTCTAGCGCTCATCAGGTGTTATATATCTCTATTTGTGGTTCATCTGAGTCTGACGTTTGGTCATATTGGCCACAGGGCCTGGGGTCTGGGGTCCCTGGGGCTGGCCACGGATGAAACCTCCTGAGTGCATATATGAGAACAGACCCCCTAAGGGGCACCCAGGGCAGGGACACCCAGGAGTGTCCACGTGGGGTCAGCTTCCTGTGACTTGGGGTGTTTTTGTGTGCGGATGAGGCCGAGGGGCTCACCATTCGATGCACTGGTCTGGTTGGATCCCGGGGTGGGGGCCAGCTGCCTGCCCCTCCCGGACGATCTGAGTGTGAGCGGGAGAGGAGCGCTCTGCTGTCTGCCCAGCCCAGGCGGCGTCCCCGTCCCTGGGGCCTCGGAGCTCAGGATGGCCAGCGGGGCTGGAGGAGGGGCACCTTCCTCTCTCACAGCGCCTATCACACTCTGTACTGCTTTCCTGCAGCTGCTGCAACAAACCACTAACTTGGGGCTTAAAACAACCAAGAGGTTCCACGGGAGGGCCCTTCCTGCCCCTTCCAGCTTCTGGGGGCTTCAGGTGTCCCTGGCTGTGGCCTCATCCCTGCGGTCTCTGCCTCCATCACGTGGCCTCTCTCTGTGTCTGTCCCTGTTCTCTATCTTATAAGGACACCAGACATTGGAGATGGGCCCTGCCTTCCAAATCCAGGATGGCCTCATCTCGAGATCCTTAACTTAATCCCACCCTCAAAGACCCCTTCTCCAAACAGGGTCACCTTCACAGATGCTGGGGGTTAGGACGTGGACACCTTTTCTGGGGCCACCATTTAGCGCCCAGCGCTCAGCCTGTTGGCTTCTCCCCCTTATTCTGGGGGTCCTGGGGGGCCAGAGACTTTCTCTCTCCCCGAGTTCAGCAGCGCTTCAGGAAGTGTTTGCTGTGTGAATGAATGTCCCTGTCAACCCTTGGCTGGTCCTCTCCGTGAGGCAGGGTGGTCGGGTCACAGCCACACCCACAATCTTGGACGGCTTGGAGGGATTCTGATGGCGTCGGCCAAAATACAAGGCAGAAAACCCTGCAGCACAGCTCAGGTGTGACCCGAACCTTGCCCCTCTCCTGCCGGGGCCTGACCCAGAGGCCAGTCCCCTGCTTCTGTGCGCTTCGGAACTCCAGGTGCGCAGCAGCTGGTGAAGAACGCAAGCCTCTGACGCTGTCCGTGGTTCTGACCACCTGAAACGGCTCTGCTGTGGGGACAGCTGGCCACCAATCATCCCGACCCTGAGGAGAGCATGAGATGGGCCACGGCCACATAGTCACCCCAGGCTGTGGGTACTTGTCAGAGGGTCTCCGGGCAGGGTGAGATCCTGGCGCCGCTTGCCAGCATCTGGGCATCTGGGCCAGGTCAGGCTGGGAGGAGGGAGGTCAAGGCCAGCGGTCACCAGCTCCATGCGGGGGCTGTCCAGACTGAAAGGGCCAGGGCCACACATGGGCACATTCTGCTCTTTCTTCTGCTAATCATGACTGATTGTTATTCTTGTTTGCAAAAATCCTGATAGGGTGACACCATCCCACGTGCATTGGGAGGAAGGCAGAGTAGCTCAGAAACCAGGTTAGGGATCTCTGTCCCCCTGGCAACCAAGCCTAGCATGGGGAGAGCAGGGTCTTTGCTCCCTGAGGAGCAGGCACAGAACTGCACTCCCCAGCGCTGGCCCCAGACTCCTCGGACATTACTCTTTGGACATCTGGCTTCTGCCCCTGTCATGCCCAATCCAGCCCCTACTCACCTGCTACCTTTTGTTGCATAACAAATTACCCCCAAACTTAGGGGCTTAAAACAACACCGTTCATGCTCTCAAAGTGTCTGTGGGTCAGGAACCCAGGTGCTGGGACCTCGGGCTCACATTCTCTCACGAGGTTGTTGTCAAGCTGTCGGCTGGGGCTGTGATCTCATCTGAGGGCCCAACTGGGTGTATGTGTGGGTCCACTTCCAAGCTCCCTTGGGTGGTTGTTCGCAGGCCTCGGTCCCTCTTTACAGGGCTGCCTTCGAACACGGCAGCCGGCTCCCCCCAGGGTGAGCAATCTGAGAGAGCGGGAGGCAGAGCCCGCATCAGAAGCCACGGTCTTAATAATCCAACCTCAGAAGTGACATCCTGTCACCTGTGCCACACTGTTTTCACTACAAGTGAGTCCAGCCATGCTCAAGGAGAGGGGACAATTCTCTGGCGGTCCGGTGGTTAAAACTCCGCGTTCTCACTGCCGAGGCCCCAGGTTTGATCCCTGGTTGGGGAACTAAGATCCCACAAGCTGTGCGGAGTGGCAAAAAAAAAAAAAAAAAAAAAGGGATGCACCAGGACAAGAATACCAGGGGGTCACTGGGGGCTCTGAGAGCCTGCCCCACACACCACCAGTCCCAGATGTTGGGGTGGGCTGCCCTGCCTTAGGTCTGGCAGGGATCTTCCGAGTATCTGGACAGAACTTTGGCAGAGATTCCTAGTCCAGGAGTAAGCTGGCTGTGATCAGCAGGGACCCCCTCCCTGCCACCCAAGTGCCACCCACATCCACCCTATACCTGCACAGGGAGTCGGAATCCAGCTGACCAAAAGGGAGAGAGGCTGGCCTTGTGGCAGGGCACCCAGGATATCTGCCCTGCCTCCAGTCCCGTGGGGAGGGCCGTGTGCTAACTCTGAAATGCATGTGTCAGTTCTGACAAGGATGACTGGCTCTGGACTCTGCCCAGCCTCAAGGCTTGCCTGGCCCCAGAGCTTTTAGGACAAAAGCCAGCCCTTTTCTGTACTGCGGCCTGAGCCATCGCCACCACCCTCCTCCCCTCGCCCCTCCCCCAACACTGCTGCTCGCTCTTATCTTGGAGCGTGCCAGCCCTCCTCCTCCCAGCTCACGGGCTCCATCAGAGAGGGGTTGTCCACAGCCCCAGGGCTCTCCCTTTACCGCTCACCCCACTCTGTGGCCCCGTCAAGCTGCCCAGCTGTCCCCTGCTTGCCTTCCCTCTCGCTGGCACGCGCCTTGGGCCCGGTGCACGGTGAGCTCGCTCCCTGTGGGTCCCGTGTAGCCCTCACGCACTTTCACGTGGTTACTAGCAACACCCTCATTTTACAGACGAAGGAACTGAGGCTCACGGGGCATGCAGCATACCTGAAGCCACACACCAGGGGGTGGTCCCGGGCTGTCTGCATAAATATTTGTTGGACCAGAGCAGGCAGATGAGGGCCTTGAATGCCCAGACCAGGATTCGGGACCCGCCCTCTTGAGTGTGGGCGTGGCTGAAGGCAGCAGTCCCTGGGGCTGCGGCTGCTGGTGGGGTCGTCACGGGTGCTCCGGGGAGGAGAATAGCCTTGAACAATCGAGACCGTGATGGGGCTGGGGGGCGCAGGGCCCAAAGGCTGTGAACAGGGCCCTGTGCTAGCACCTGCCACCCGTATTCCCTCCCTCCCTCTCTGCGTCTTTGTGCCGTGTCGTTTCCTTTCGCAGTAAACGTTCTTCTTCCGAGAAATTCCAAGGGGATCTCAGCCAAGCCGAGGGGGAAGGGATCCTGCCCACGCCTGGGGAGGGGGAGGTAGAGGTGGAGGGAGCGCCCGGGAACGGGCGGAGGGAGCCCGAGCCGGAGAGGGCGGGCGGGCGCGCGCTGGCGAGCGGGGCGCCGGCTGGCCGGGGGGGCCCAGGACGGCCCGGGACGGTGACCCGGCGCTGGCCCTGAGCCCCAGACGCCCCGGTCCGAGAGTCTCCAGCCTCCCCCGCCCCCCGCGCGGCCCCCGCCCCGGCTCCGCCCCGCCCCTCGCGCGGGGTCCGTGTCTGCGGCTGCGTTCCCCGAAACACACGGCTGCACCCGGGTTCCCATCCACAGGGAGACCGAAGGGCACCTCTCCCCGCGCCGCCCGCGCTGCCCGGAGCCCCGGAGTCGCGACACCCCAGGGATGTGAGTGCGCCCCGACCTGAGGCCCGCGCTCCACGCTTAGATCCGCGGTGAGAGCTGAGGCTCGCACGGGGAGACGAGGGGAGGAGGCGAGGCGCCGGGTTCCCGGCCCCCCGCCCGGGGTGGGGTGGGGGCGAAGCGCTCGCCCTTCCCCCCATTGGCAGGTACTGTCCACTCGCATCTTGTCCTGCCCTTTCCCCTCCGGACGCACCTATCGCTCCCCAGGGATAAGACGCGCCTCCCGACCCACCCCCCTATCCACAGGTGCGGAGCGCGGGGTGCGGGCCTTTCGAGCTGTCACCCTGCCGGAGAGGGCAGACCTATTTTCCCCGGAGGGGATGCAGTGATGGTGGATGCTCTGGGGGATGGGCTGGGGGTGGGGCTTTGGGAGCTCCCGGACGACCCCCGGCCCTGGATTCCGGGGAGGAGGTGGCGTTAGGATGCCAGAAAAGGGGAGGGTCCTTCGAGCTGGGCCGGGGCTTGGTCTCCTGATCGAGGCTTCTCCCTGCCAGGCCTGTGCCCCAGACGACCCCAGCCTGCAGCCCCCGCGCCTTCCTGAGGCCCGCCTGGAGCATGTTGCCTGCAGCCATGAAGGGCCTCGGCCTGGCGCTGCTGGCCGCTCTGCTGTGCTCTGCCCCCGGTGAGTCTGGGGGCGGCTGAAGCGGGGGCAGGCCAGGTCGCCTGAGAGCCTGTACGAGGCAGCTCTGGAGAGAACCAGGTGTGGGGCGGCCATTCTCTGACGATGCCCAGCAGACCCGCACCCCCTCCCGAACCCTGCGACCCCAGCCCAGCCCTCGCCTGCGTGGCCCCTGCTGGCGCTGCCCCAGCTCCAGCCACGCGGGTCTCTCCTGGCTCCTGAGGGCGTGGGTCCTTTTCCTCCGGGGCCGTGGTCCAGCGGCTGGTCCTGCACGGATGCTCCCGGCTTAGTGCCGGCTTGCTGGTGCTCCATCTCTTCTCAGAGCCCCACCTGGCCTCCCATCAAGTCCTGTTTGGTTCTTCCTCCACTGGAACCAACTGGATTCTGGGGGGATGTGTGTGAGGGGGTGCGGGAGGGCACCGTAGGTGTGATACTTGTGGCTATGTGTGCACGCACTGTGCATGTGTGTGGGGCCTGGGGGGGGTGCATGGGGGCTTCCGGAGTCCCAGTGGTGGCACCCTCACCCCACCCTGCCCAAAGGCACACAGGTCCTCCCAGCCTGTCCTCCGGGTGCTAGTTTGGCCTGGTCACTCCTGGTCAAGGAGCGCCCGGCCTCCTACAGCTGCATGGTCCTCCTAGGACACGCAGCAAGGCAGGCGGGGGGGAGGCAGGGGGCTGGCTTGCACCCTGGTTCCTCCGGCCATCCTCCTCTCTGTGGCCTGCCCAGCTCATGGCCTGTGGTGCCAGGACTGCACGCTGACCACCAACTCCAGTCATTGCACCCCGAAGCAGTGCCAGCCGTCAGACACGGTGTGTGCCAGTGTCCGGATCACAGATCCCAGTAGCAGTAAGTCAGGCTCCAGCCTGGGGTGGGGAGGGGTCGGCGGTGTCATCAGAGTCCCTCTGGCCTCGGACAAGAGCACGGGTCTGGGGGCAGGGCACTGCCCTGCTGTGTGACAGTCAGCAGGTGCCTGACCCTCTCTGGCCCTTCTGTGGCCCTTTTCATGTAGTTGGGGACAGCGTGGGTGGATTGAAGCCTCAGTTCTGTTGTTCTGGGGTCCTGAAATGACCCGGAGGGTCCCTGGCTTGGGTCCTGGGCACAAGGCAGAAAGGGCCCTGTGGGGCTCGAGTCCCAGGCTCCTCTCCCTGTACCCCAGGCAGGAAGGATCATTCTGTGAACAAGATGTGTGCCTCGTCCTGTGACTTCGTGAAGCGGCACTTTTTCTCAGACTATCTGATGGGCTTCATTAACTCTGGGATCTTGAAAGTAGACGTGGACTGCTGTGAGAAGGATGTGTGCAATGGGGTGGCGCTGGCGGGGCGCGGCTCCTGGGCCCTGGCTGCGGGGCTCCTGCTCAGCCTGGGGCCCACCCTCCTCTGGGCTGGGCCCTGAGGTCCCCTCCCTCCCGCAGAGCTTCCGAACTCGTCCCGCCAGACCTGAGCCTGTGGCTGCCCTCTCCCCAGCCGGGCCTGGCTGAAGCTGGGGGCCGCCTTGGCCTGCTCCACAGCCTGTGGCCCCCGCCCCTCCCTGTCTCTCCACCAGCTCCAAGTCCCAGCCAGCAGGGCATCTCCAGGAATCGGGCGTCCAGCAGGAGGCTGGGACCCCGGGCCTCGGAGGGGAGCCAGGCTGCGCCAGGCCCCGCCCGACAGTGTAGCTGTGAGGGCATCCTCTACGGGGAGATAAAGTCACTTCTGAGTCCAGAGACCCGGGCCCGAGCCTGGGTGGGGATTTTGGTGGGGGGGTTCCTGGCAGAGAAAGAGCAGGGGGCGGAGGCAGGGAGGGCAGCGTTGGTCCCCTGGGGGCTGTGGTGTGGAGCTGCCAGGGGACCGTGGGCCTGGTAAAGTCTGGGAACAGCCTGAGGAGCGGTGAGAGTTGAGATGAGCAAAGTCACAGGGTGGGCCTGAGGGCGAGGCCTTGCGACGGTGTGTGCACACACCAGGGACGGGGCCGTGCCCAGACTCACACCTACGCCCGCAGAGGGCACACACCTCACCCACACCACGCTCTCACGTCACCATGTGCTCGTGCCCACAGGTGCCCCACACGCCTCCACTGACACGTTCGTATCACAGCAGCCCCTGAACCGTTGTGCCCCAGCGCAGGCGGGTCCACACAGGCCCACATGTGCGTGTGCACGGGGACATACAGACACGCCCGTGTGTAGATCTGCAGTGCTCTCTCCCCGCTGGGTGGTGATCAGCTCCCCGAGAGCTGTCGGGGCCCCTTCAGGCTCACGCACAGACCTCGAGGGCCCGGACCCAGAAGCAAGCACGCCCCCACCTCCACCCTGAGCTGGTGCCGCGTGGGTAGGGTCTTGAAGGCCAGTCCCCTGACCAGGGAATGGGATGGCACAGATGGACTGGGTGCTTCCCGTGGGAGGAGGTGGACCTGAGGCTGCTGCTGCTTTTCCTGGCCCTTCCCGCTCCAGCAGTGGGCCCTCGGTTAGTCCCTGCACCCCTGAGTCCAGCCCAGCCTCCGCACCCACTGGCCGCGGCTCGTCTTGTGGCCTAGGCTCACCACGGGACGCTGGGCGGCCACTCCAGGCTTTCTTGGCCAGTTCCTCTTCATCCCTCTGTGGGTGACCCAGCCCGAGGTCACTCCTGGGTCCTGGACTCCCTGGAATGAACGATAGTTCCTCTCAGAGCCGGCCTTGGCATTCCTCCCCGGGCTCCTCTTCTGGAGTGATGGAGGGGGGTCTGGAGGTCCTGGGCGAGTGAACCAGCGGGGAGAGTGGGGTCACTGGAGGCTGGTATCAACTTCCTGCTGGTGGAAATGGCCGAGGGACTTGTCGGAGGGTCGTCTCCCACTCCGTTTTAAGTTTGCTCTGCTGCTCTGCGCTGTACCCCCCCCACCCCGCCCAAACCTCAGTAAAGCGTGCTATCCACAGTGTGTGTCTGCTGCTTTTGGACTGTGGGGACCGGGTGCTGCTGGCGGGTGACCTGGAAGACCCGTGCAGAGAAGCTTGGGGATGCGGAGGAGGCCGGGAGCCAGGAGATCTGGAGCAATGGGAGGCCTGGAGGTGCTGGGAGGATGTGGACGGGCCACCCCAGGGGCATGGGGTTCAAACCAACTTTTACGTCAGTCTTTGCTAAATTTGTTATTTGAGGGAAGTGTTTAAAACACAAAAAGGCGTGAAGTTCTCCCAGGTCTTTTAAGATACACGATTAGGATTGGACGGAGGGGCTTCCGGGGAGGGCAGCATGGCCCAGATAACCCGGCCTCGACACCTCAGCTCCCGTTTCCAAGCAGCCAGAGCTGAGTGTGTGCCCCGACCTTCGCGAGCTGTTGCAGAAGGATCGAAGCCCAGAGTCCGTGTGACGTGCTCGGCACCTGGGCACACACATAGCGCTGATAGGCCAGGGTGCCACGGCCTCCTTTTCTGAACCATTCATCAAGGACACTCTCCTGGGTCAGGGCGTCTAGACGGACCTTTCAGTGTCAGCTGCTGAGTATCTTTTGGACCAGGACTCATTCAGCTTCCCCTTGTCAGTGGGCGCAGGGGTCCCTTCAGTGGTTTTTGTCAGCAGTACTGCCATGACCGTCCTAGTCCTCATATCGTTTTGGGGTCAGGCAATTATTTGTCACATCGATTCTGAGACAGGGGCAGCTGAGCCAGAGAGGACATAGACTTAACAACGAAATAGGTGCTCAGAAAAGGCCGTGGCGCAGTGGTTAAGAATCTGCCTGCCAATGCAAGGGACACGGGTTCGAGCCCTGGTCTGGGAAGATCCCACATGCCGCGGAGCAACTAAACCCGTGAGCCACAACTACTGAGCTTGTGCTCTAGAGCCCGTGCTCCGCAACAAGAGAAGCCACCGCAGTAAAAAGCCCGTGCACTGCAATGAAGAGTACCCCCCGCTCACCGCAAGTAGAGAAAGCCCGTGCAGCAACAAAGACCCAACGCAGCCAAAAATAAATAAATAAAAAAAAAAAAAAAAAAAAAAGGCCGTGTCAAGTTGCAGTCACATCAGCTCCATCCAAATCACTCCCAGTGGGTGTTATTCAGCTTTAGGACTTTTTGCCAGTCTGGCCAGTAGAATCTTACTCAGAGTGCTACTTAAGAAGTGATTAATGAGGTTGGATGTCCCAAGTGTTTGTCAGCCACTTGTGTTTCTTCTGTGATTGTCCAATGGCATCCTTAACCCATCCTTCTATTGTGACGTTTGTCTTTCCTTATGATTTGCAAGACCCCTTTGTGTGTTACAGAAACAGTCTTTCCCATGGTGTATGTTTTGCAAATATTTCCTTGCATCTTTGTTTTTGGTGTGTCACTGTACATATGTATGTTCTCGAGTTTCATGTGGTCAAATCTAATTGTTCGTTTATGGTTTCTGGGTTTCAGGTCTTAGGAGAACGTCCTCCACTCTTATCTGAGGAAAATAGTCTCTGTATTTTCTTCTAATATTGTTACAGATTTGGCCACTACATTCAGGTATCCAGTCCACCTGGAGTTCATTATGTGGCAGAAGGCAGGGACCTCTTCCAAACACGTGGCCAGTTTTTCTCAATGCCATTTGTTAAACAACCCGTCTTTCCCTGGTGACTTAAGCACCACCTTGATAACAAGAGGCATTTCTACACATGTGTGTGTGTTTCAGGCCTGCCACCCTTGGGGACACCCTCCCCGCTTTGGGCCCCACCCAGCTGCTTGACTCCAGCCAAGTTTCAGCAGCTGATGAGGTGAGAGCCCGTCTTGCTCTTCGTTCAATTTTTAAAATTTTTTTTTAATTATTTATTTATTTATGGCTGCATTGGGTCTTTGTTGCCGGGCGCGGGCTTTCTCTAGTTGCGGCGAGTGAGGGCTACTCTTCATTGCGGTGCACAGGCTTCTCATTGCAGTGGCATCTCTTCTTGCGGAGCACGGGCTCTAGGCACGTGGGCTTCAGTAGTTGCAGCACACAGACTCAGTAGTTGTGGCGCACGAGCTTAGTTGCTCTGCGGTATGTGGGATCCTCTGGGACCAGGGATTGAACTCGTGTCCCCTGCAATGGCAGGTGGATTCTCAACCACTGTGCCACCAGGGAAGCCCTGCTCTTCTTTTTAAAAGACTCTTGCCACTTCTCACAGCTTTTTCTTACCAATGAATTTTAGAACCCACTTGTCTAGTTCCAGAACAACACTCTCAGGGTTTTGACTGGACTTTCACTCATTTGGGTATGAAGTTGGGGAAGGAAGAGGTCTTCACTGTTGGAAGTCTTCCCACTCAGAAACTCCATGGATCTCACCATTTGTTTTGTCCCTCCATACAAGTTCATCATTTTCTTGTGTGTGGCTCTTGTATCTTCCTTGGTATATTTATTGCTAAGTAATCTATAGTTTCTGTGGTGTCGTAAGTGGGATTTGATCCCCTCCCCTTTTCATTTACGGTCATTTTTGGTGTGGTGAGCTGATGTTTTTCATTTTCTTTGTGACGTTCGTTCCAGAAGTACCTGCCCCCACTGGGGCCCCATTTCAGTAGGATGACGAGGGAAGGGGTTGAGCAGTCCATAGGGGCTCTCCGATGGTTGGCCTCCATGTTTCCAAAATCCTCAACCCCTTGTGCCGTGGGCCTCTGAGACAGATGTCAAGACGGAGCGAGTCTAAGGAGAAGCCCTTCAAAACACTTCCAGATGCGGTGTTGGGGGAAACTCCCAAAGATGAAGAAGTGGTGCCCCTGGGCGGAGGGGCTTGGAAGGAGCGGAGGGTGGGGTGGGTCCCCGAGAGAAGCTCCTGAAGGGTGATGCCTCAGAGCGGGATGGGCGAGAGCGGCTGCAGGTGGGCCACAGACAGCCCCACGCCTGCCAGTTGGGCGAGTGGTGGGACTGAAGCCCGCAGACAAGGTGGGGGTGACTTGTGCAGCTGTGTGCCTTGGTGGGTACGTGAGGACCAGATTGGCTGAGGGGCATTGTAGCAGATGCATTCACCACCCCTGACCGGACACAGCCCTGGGAAAGAAGACGTGGCCAAGACAGTTGGGTCTCCGCCAACTGGTAGAATGGATCTCAAGAGAGAAATTGTTACAGAAAGATTAAAGTTATGCCCCTTGTTTGCCTGAGGTTGGGGCTGTGTTCACACACTCGAGTGTATCAGCAAGAGCCCCCCTGAGTCCGAGGGGCCTCAGAAGGGACTCTGTTGGGACGATGTGGGGAGCTGCTCCTGGCGGCAGAGCTGGTGGGCTGGGCATTGCCCCTCGCCCCTATGGCGCTCTCTGGGGGGTGTCACCTGGATGCATCTCCCTGGCAGAACCAAGGTCATACAGAGACACCCTAGGGGCCTGGAGGCTGCAGAATGAGGTTTCTGAATCCCAGCAAAGTGGGGTTCACAATGCAGGGACTGTCAGCTTGGCGCAGAGGGTGTTGGGATGATTTGGGGCAGCCACGTACAGCATGGCAACTAGAGCAGCGAAGGCTACTCGTTTTCCAATGCGTATGTCCCTAAATTCTATTACCATCAGAATCTCTTAAATTTTCAAGGCATACTATCAGATAATCTGCAAGTGAAGATCATTTTGACTGTGCTTTCCCAATATTTTTATTGCTTATTTAATTTTGGTTTCTATTGCTTTAGCTGGGACCTGCAAAGCATGGTTGAATAACGACAGTGATCCAGGGCCTCTGTGTTAATGGAAGGTCCTTCCTGTTGTACCTTGAATTGATGTTTGCTTTTGGATTTGAAAATCAGTCTTTATTCAGCTCAGATTCTTTTATTTATTCATATTTCAATTAGATTTTTTTATTAGGAATGGCTGATGAATTTAAAAGAAATACCCTTCACCATCTGTTGATGGAACCGCATGTTCCCTCATTTAATTAGTAGTTAATACAGTGGGTTCTCTCGCTCCATGTCCTGATGGTGCTTGTGACACAAACAAACCCCAGTAGGTCACGGCGTAGTGTTCTTTTAAACCACTGCCAGATTGAAATCGCCAACATTTGCGTCGTGTGACAGTTGCCTCAGATTCAGGATTGAGATTTGTCACTGGTTTGCCTTTGAACCTCTTTGTCGGATGTGAGCTCAGGATTTTGGCAGCCTCACAGAACAGACAGGCCATTTCCCACCACCCACGCTCTGCAGCAATCTGCTACTGGGGGTCTGTGGGGTTCGTCTTCTCCAGCGCCCCCTCGCTGGAGCTGGGGGGCCTCTGGCACTGGCCCAGGGGAGTTGCAGGATGGCCGGTGCTCTGAGCCCCTCCCTCACTCCCTGCCTGCTGGGCCTGTCCCTCTCAGAGCATCTGTCCATCTCCTCCCCACTTGCACCTGACAGCGGTCTTATTATGCCCACTCGACATCTAGGAAGCAGACTTGGAAGAGGTAAGATGCTGACATACCAAAACCTTCACTGGATCCACGGGAAATGCCTGGATTCAGGTGTCTCTTCTGACACCTACTTGCTGTGTGATTTTGGCCAAGTTCTGCTTCCCCTCTGAGCCTGTTTCTGTGTCTGTGAGGGGGGGACACACCCAGCTCACAGGGGGGTTGCACGTGGAGGAGGGGCTGAGCCTAGGAGCCAGGCCTATGGTCCCTTTTGTTCGGCTGGCAGAGCGCTAGGGGTGGAAGTGTGGGGACGTGGGAGGATGAGCACCCCCCCTCAGTTCCCTCCTTGGGGCTTGAGACTTCCCCGACCCCTCCCCGGTTCCGTCCAAGCCCCTTCCAGACTTCAGGGCTCTTAGGCAAGGCCCTCCTGGTACACCTTCCCTGACGGCGTCTCCCCCACCCTCCCTCCTGGCCTGTTCTCCCAGTCCCCTGAGGATGCCCCTGATCCCGTTTCAATCTCGTCTCTCTCCCACCCCTCCTGCCCCCTGCCTGTGTCTCCTCCTCCTTCCTGGGGTCCCAGGGGACAGCTGGCAGTGCAGCCCCGCACACGGCAGGTGTTGGTAACTGTCGGTGAATAGCGCTGAGCTGGACAGAACCCCCAGCTCCCCCTGCTTCTTCATGCTCTACAGCAGAGACTTTTATGTGTGATGTTTCCAGGTACCTCCTACCTTCACCCCACAGTGCAAAGGTCCAAAGGTCCTTGAGTTTTAGGTAGCTGGTGGGAGGAGAGTGGTAACTCCCCCTCCCCCCCCCGCCCCCCAGGCAGGTAAGGAAGCAAGGTAGGTGCAGGAAACCCCTCTCCAACCTGTGAGCTTCCCAGGCCGTGGCTCTGGGCACCAGTTCTGAAACCCCAGCAGAATTCCTTCAGGTGAGGGCTCCAATGCGGACGCCCAGGCCCTGTGCACAGAAAGCCCTATTTCAAGTGCCCCAGGAATGTGCACCATCCACAGCCCCGCGGTAAGGAGCTGGCACCCACTGGAAGCGCTAGGAGAGGAGCTGAGCGTTTCGTGTGCTTACTTATTCATTGCACTACTTCTGGGGAGCCAGGTGCTAGGCTCTAGGCCTTGGGGATGGAGCAGGGAGGAAGATAAGTGAGATGGCCTGGGGCCTGCCTCTGCGGACGGTGTCAGGGGCGTCCTGAGAGTGAGGCCCAGGGCTTCCTTACCCTTCCCGGAGGGGCAGCACGGGGCAGGGAGGAGCGATGGGGCCCCAGTCCTGGGATCAGGTGAGGGACTCCTCCACAGCTAACACATTCACGTCAGTAACACAGGTGAGAAATGTGCCCCCTCCCCTGCCCGTCTGCCCAGCGCTCCTCTGGGTCCATTCAAGGTGTCTTTATGCAAATACAGGGCCTTCTTCTCCTTGTGTTTTCGTGCCTCTGATATGTCACCCCGAGGAGCCGTGCAGGTGCCTCCGGGGGAGAAGGAGCCCCCCGTTCCTTCTCACAGGGCACTGCGTCCCGGACAGACCCCAGCTCCGTGCTGTGCCCTCGGCCTCCACTCACGCTCGAGGAGGCTGCCCTTCGTGTGCTCCTGTCCCAACGCCATGAAGTGTCGCCAGCAAGTGTCTCTGGGGAACCAACCCCAGGGTTGGCCTTGCTGGGCCTTTGTCACTGACGGGTGTGGCCGTCCTTCCTGCCTGAGGGATGGTGCCAGCCCCACTCCCATCAGCTGGACTCTATAGTCGAGGGCAGAGTTCATACTTCCAGAGAGTCCGTCGCTCATCCATTCTCTCTGCTGGTGGTTTACGCATTTGTCCCCAAGACGTACAGAGAGGACCGGTCACGGTGAAGTGACCCGAGTGAGGAGAAGGAGCCAGAGCTGGATCTGGATCTTTCTCGATTCACCACCAGCCGAGACCGCCTTTGAGAGCTGGTAGTTTTGCTGAATGAATGAGTAAAATAAAAAATGAGTGAATGAGGGATGAAGAGTGAGAGTCGGATAAGTCCAGAATCGTGAACTGATGAGAAGAGGGCTTCTCGAATGTGCCTGTGGAGCCGCCGTGCGTGGCAGGGCGAGTCTCTCCCGGGGCTGCGGCCCCCAGGGTCAGCCTCCCTGCCAGTCCCGCTGCCCTGATCTCCCTGGGCTGAGAGGAAAAGCTGGGGGTCCCTGCTCCATCCCTCCAGAGCACAGGGGCCTCATCCCCTAACTTGGGACCCTGGGCTAGCGTATGGCTTCAGCTAGGCAACAAGACAGACAGACTTCAAGATGGACAGAAAGACAGGCATTTGCCTTCCTGAGTTGGCATGGGATCTTGATCCAGGGGAGGCCTCAAAGGGGAGGGCTGGTCCATCCGAGGGAACACAGCTGGGAAGAAGACTTAAAGATTAGCTAATCAGAAATCAAGTGGTTCTTTGGTGACTGTCCCCCAGTGTTCCCTGCAGTAATCACCATGGTTACCATGCCTCCAAATCCCCCGAGTCTTTTTGCAGAGCCCTCCTGATGAAGCCAAGCATTCCATTTCTACTTTGCCGAGGTTTGCCAGGGCCAAGGAGAGTCCTCAGACCTGCAAAGACACGCACCAACATCAGGGAGCCTGCACATGGGGGAGAGGTCCAGCTTCCGCAGTTACCAGGGAGATGCGGATCTCAGACGCAGAGTTGTAGCCCTCAGAGTAGCAGACGTTCAGTCTGACAACGTCCCTGAGGAAGCCCACGTGCACCTCCCGGGTCTCGTGCACCTCCTGGGTCTCTTGCATCTCGCAGGTTGGGGACTCTCTAGAACAGCTGCCAGGAAAAACAGCCTGTCGTATTCTTGGAGTTGAATATTCTGCTTCCCATAACCAGGCCATCTCCTTCCGGCACATCACCCAGTGAAACATCTCGAGTGTGTGTACCAGGAGAATGTGTATGGTCGCACTGTTCACAAGAGCAGAAATCCTGAAGCACCCCAAATGCCCACCAACAGGAAAGTGGGTTGATGAGGTGTGATGGGGTATTATACAGCGGCTGCTACAAATGAGCGAGTGTCACAAAATGACATGGACCCACGTTAGCAACGTGAGTTCGAGTAGATAAGTCCCAGTAGATCACATAAAGCTGATATGCATACCTACATTACTTTATACTGTTGTTTTATATAGATGTGATAGAAAATATTGCTTTATAGATAATAAAACTCTATATCATCTATCATTTATCCATCTTTATCATCATCATTATTTTCTATCTATCTATGTATCCATCATCATCATTATCTATCTACCTATCATCTATCTATCTATCTATCTATCTATCTAACTATCTATCTAACATCCATCTGGAGATGGAGAGCATAAGAAGAGTCAACTCAAGATTCCAGAATCTGACGCTGCTGCCCTAGGATGGGGAGGTGGGGGCACATAGGGGGTCTTAGGGGATTGAGAAGGGTCCCACAGGGCGCAGTAAGTTATCATCAAAGTGTTAGTCTTCCTATTGGTTGGTGAGTTCATGGAAGGTTGTTATATTATTAAGAAGAAAGGAACCAGGGCCGTGTAAGGGACCAACGATGAGTGGGTACCACAGACCAAAGACCACGAGTAAAATTCGATTTTATGCACCTGAAGTATCAGAAATACCCCCAAATGGGAGAAAACAGAGCACCCCCCTCAACACTTGTGTCTGTGCCCTGCACCTCACACTTTGAACACGTGAACCCAAGAACAGCTACAGGAAGGCTCCTCTGGACTTGCCTGCTCTGGGCAGGAGGAGGGCAGGGTTTGAGGGGCCCTGGGCCTGCCAAGGTTCAGGGGTAGAGGCAGGGATGGGAGAAGGGGTCCTGAACTGAGGCAGCAGGGACCACCGATATGAGGGCAGCTGGCCTCGGGGATGGGCTCTAGGGACATAGATGCCCGAGTTTCCCCTGAGGTGATGCTTGCTGTAGGAGTTTCCAGGGGCTGCCGTAAAAAAGCACCACAAATGAGGTGGTTTGAAGCAACAGAAATCCCCCCACAGTTCTGGAGGCCAGAATCTGAAATCAAGGTGTGCCAGGGCCGTGTTCCCTTTGAGGCTTTCAGGGAGGATCCTTCCTGCCTCTTCTAGCTTCTGGGGGGCTCCTGGTTGTCCTTGGTTTGTGGCCACGTCACTGCGATCTCTGCTCCATCTTCACATGGCCCCCCGTGTCTGTGTGCCCTTCCTCTGTCTCTTATAAAGACACTCTCGTCAGATTTAGGATCTGCCCTAAAGCAGTCTGGGCCCACCTCAATCTTTACCTTAATTGCACCTGCAAAGACCCTGTTTCCAAATTAGGTCACATTCTGAGGTTCCTTTTGGGGACCCCATGTGCCGGTTCTGAGCTGTGTCCTGTGCACTCTGAGTCAACCCTCGACTTCACACCTGGAATCAGGCTGCGTGTGCCCCTGCTAATCCAGGGGGCTGGGCACCTGCTGCGGGGACCAGGAGGGCGGGCAGCGAGGAGAGGGTGGCCATCGGGCGTAGCCGAGGGCTCTGGGGAACTGCAGGAAGCTCAGGTTTCTGTGGCTGCGAGCACTTGGTGGTTGAAGGGAACGTGTCCTGGAGACACGCCTGGCGCTGAAGCCACAAAGCGAGTTTTACACTGTCCTGTGTTTCTGTGATGCGGACGGAGCGGCCTTCGTACAGTGAGTCCAGCGGGCTGCACCCGCAGGATGCGCCTTGTTTGTGAAACTGACGTGTGGCGAGTGTCCTGCTGTCCGTCTTGTGTTCTCTGCCCTCCTACCGGGGTCCCATCAGAGTACTCAAACCAACGTTACTTATTGGTTGTAATAATTCTTTTTTTTGTAAATTTAAAAGCCATCTCTATCACCCCCATAACTCCCAACCTCAAAGTTATCCCTAATCCCTTTCTTTCTCATACCTTACTTTCGGCTGTGCCCAATCCCAGATATTCCCTCTTAAATGTCTCCTAATCTGTTATTTCCTTCTTTCTACTAACTTTGGGCTTCATTTGTTTTTCTTTTTATAATAATTCTTGAAAGCTAAACAATAAACAGTCAATTTAAAAAAATCTAGATAATTGATTTTTGTTTCATTTTCATCACATCAAGAAATCCGTAGTATGAATTACAGGCTTCAAATCCAGGAGTTGCTGATGGGGACAGGCTGGCGTCACGTTCACAAGACCAGATCACTTAAAAATTGTGTTTTGAGCCTAGCATTCTCCCCTGCTGCACCCGCGTTCAAGCCGAGGTGGATACGTTCTGTCCTTTGTCAGCCTCCTGACAAAGTCGGTGTTTCCAGATTTCCCCTTTCCACGAGGAGCTCTTTAAATACTCCGAGGTCACTGATGACCATCAGTGACCACTGATGGCCACTGAGAGACCACCTTGGCTCTCGTGGCACGGGCAGAAGTGAGGCAGAATGAGGGTTAGGTGTGGAAGCTTTTGCAGGTTTTTCTGGCCTGGCTAAAACAATGAGATGAATCAGGATTAAAAAGATGTTTTTGTGAACCCAAGTTCCATGAAACATCCTGGCGGGGGTGGGGTGGAGCTTCAGCTCAGTCTACAAGCTTCTATTCCGTGGAACCAAAAGGTGGTTCTGAGTCGGTGACTGCAGCGAGCTTACAGTTAGTCAACAGATATTTATTGATTGTTGCTTCTGTGGTTTATTGCTCGGTAACAAACTATTCTAAAGCTTTAAAGGAACAGCCGTCTTATTTCTCACTTCCGTGGGTGGTGCGCTGGGAGAGCTCGTCTCTGTGCTGCATCACGCCAGTGGGTTTCTCTCAAGGCTACAGTCTGGGCTGGAGCAACCTCCCTCCTGGGGAGGAAAGGATAGGTTGGCTGGATACAAGATCCTAGATTCACTCCTTCTTTCCTTGAATTTCTTTTTTTTTAAAATTAATTAATTAATTATTTAAAATTTATTTTTGGCTGTGTTGGGTCTTCGTTTCTGCGCGAGGGCTTTCTCCAGTTGCGGAGAGCGGGCCTCTCACTGTCGCGGCCTCTCCTGCTGTGGAGCACAGGCTCCAGACGCGCAGGCTCAGTAGTTGTGGCTCATGGGCCCAGTTGCCCCGCGGCATGTGGGATCCTCCCAGACCAGGGCTTGAACCCGTGTCCCCTGCATTGGCGGACAGACTCTCAACCACTGCGCCACCAGGGAAGCCCTTTCCTTGAATTTCTTGAAAAGGATGTTCCCTATTTGCTTTGCTTCATATGGTCCCTACGAGAAATTTGACGCCAGTCTAGTTCTCACATATTGTAAGTTATTCATTCATTTTGCCTGAGGCCCTGAGGATTTAACAATAAGTCTAACCTTTAGTACGTTCACTAGGCTATGTCCCAGAATCGATCATTTGAGGTCAATTTCCCAGGTAATTAATTGGCCCTTTTAATAGATACATTCAGTTCTTCTTGTAGTTTCAAAATTATTATAATTATTAGTTCTTCCTTTCTTTTCTCTTCTCTGTTTTTGGTTTTTCTCCTTTAAAAACTCCAGTTTTCTGTGTATCAGGTTTTCTTTGCCCATCTTCTATTTTAACCACCTTTTCTCTGACCCATTTTTACTTCTTTTGCTGTCTCAAATTCTCAGGCTGTTCCTATCTCCTTTTTTACATTTCCTGCACCAAACCTAGACTCAACCATTTCTCTGAGAAGTTCTGGCTTCTTTTAGTTTGAAGTGGTATTTCTGGACCACAGTCTGAGTTCTAGAGATGTTAAAACTTCATGATTTTACACTGATTCCTCCAATTCAAATTCAGGACTAAACAGTTTTCTTTTCTTATATTTTAAAATAGTTCATCCTCCACAGTGAGAATTCTGGGACACAGGGGAAAATAAAATTGTTTGAGGTTTTTAGAATTAATATATTTCATAATTACTCATTAATTTTATCCCATATCACCACACAACAGTCTCAGAATAACAATACTGAAACCATCACCAGCAACTTAATTACTGGGAACATTCGAAATTCATTTTTGCAATCCCTTTACATCTTTTATGGTGTGCTATATCCACATTGTCCGGGCACATAATCATTAAGTGTTTCACTAACTCCCTCTGATGATCACTTGGCTGCAGGTCTACGTGTGCTTTATGTTTAATCACCCACAGTCTTCACCTCACTGTCTCTGTAGTCGATCTGATCGTCTGTAGCTTTTTTCTGGTAGATTCCTCAGGAAAGGCTCATGAAAACAAGATTCCCTGAGTTCTTCGAGGTTGCTGTATATAAAACCCTTGAACCACATGTTCTCTCCTTGAGTATGCCAAGTACGTCCTTCCACCTTCCTGTGGCTCAAGGCACTGCCCTACTAATAATGTGCCGCTCGCCTTGGAGAGAGGTGGGCAGGTGTCCCTGACTGTCTCCCAACCCCCTCCCCATCCTGGCTGGCCCTCCACCACCCCAGAATCTCTCCTTTGGCTTGAGAAAACCCTGCCTCACAAGATTGCTTACACCTTTGCTCTGCTGACAAAGGCAACTACTTTAAAGAACTGGGACATAAACGGATGGGAAAAGGGAGGCCAAACTTGGATCCCCAGGATGCATCTTTCAGGGGCAAATGGGAGGAAAGGTGGGTGAAGGGGGAGCAGACGAGACTCTGAAATGAGGGCGTGGGGACCCCTCTGAGCTCACCAGGTGCTGTGTGTGTGTCTGTGTGTTGGTGATGGGGCAGAGGGCCTGGGGCAGGGCAGTGTGGGTGTGGCCTTCACCCTGCACTTTGGGCCTGAGGTCCATGGCCTGGATCCATCTGCCCTAGAACCAGCCTCTTCTCCCACCTTCCCAACCCTGCTTGGAGCCTTACCCCTCGTCTATCTGTGGAAAGCACACTTCAGCCCGTGCCCCCAAACCCTGCTCAATCTTGAGAGTGGAGGGGTCGCTTGGTGCAGTAAGGAGAGGGGGCTCAAGAGCACCTGTGTCACACAGGGGACATGCCACTCCCAAGGGTGATAAACGGCCTCACGTGTCCTATGATGACTATATGACGTGCAGGCTGAGCTTGTGCTGCACCACCACGCACACAGCACCTGCAGGTGGGCAGCAGCTCTCAGGGGGCTGCTTCCCGGGCCTGCTCAGCCCTCAACCTCCTGTGTCCTGCCCACCCTGCCCCGTGGCCTCACCTGGTTCCAGGCACCCGGCACGGCCGCAGGGTCAGAACACAGCCCTTCTCATGGGAGTGGGGGACACAGGCACCCAGCCCTCCTGCCCCTCCCTCCCTGGACCCCTGTTCTCCTCCCGCTCAGTCTCCTCTGCCCGCTCACCCATCGGGTGTTTTGACCCCACCTGACCCTGTCCCATTGTCTCCCTCTTGGACCAACCCACTTGGGATCTGGAATGGAGTGTGCAGTGGAGGGGCTAACACGGTGGAAGAGAGCCCCCTGGGAGCCACTGCCAGCGTCCAGGTGGGAGCAGGTGCTGACCGGGGCGGGGGTTGGCAGGGGTGACCCGGGGGAGGGTGTGAGAAGCACTTTGGAGCTGGACATGAAAATAAAGGGTTGGTATCTTGATTCAGGAAAAGTCTCAGCTGGGGACAGATGGTGTCACTGAGTGCTTACGACTAGACCAGAAAGAAGGGTTACATATGAAATGATCAAGAATTAGGATTTTAATTTTGGTATTTGTTCCTAATCTTTTCCTAGATTTTGATTATTCCAAACATCAATTCTCTTAGCTCCTTTGGCGTCCGGTGGTTGTTTTTCGTGGAGAGCACTTTGGGTACCAAGGGACCACCGTTCGTGCCCACTGAGATTTACTTACAGCCGATGCTCATTATTCGGATTCCGTGTTTGTGACTTTGCCTACTGGCTAACATCTATTTGTAACCCAAATCAAAACCCATGGCACTTTCTCAGCTGTTTGAGGAGGCGAGCAGAGCGGCAAAAGATTTGAGTCACCAGCACGCCTGTTCCCAGCTGAATCTGAACAAGGGGAGGCTCTGCCTTCTTGTTTCCTGGTTTATCTGATGGCAAGTTGTTTTGCACTTTTGTGCTTCTTGTTGGTCATCATGCTGTTTAAAATGGGCCCCAGGGATGGAGCTGAAGTGCCGTCTAGTGTCCTGAGCACAAGAAGGCCGGGACGTGCCTTACAGAGAAAGCACGTGTGTTAGACGGGCTTTGCTCAGGCATGAGTCGCAGTGCTGATGGCCATGGGTCAATGTTCATGAATCAATGTTATATGTTAAATATGGTGTCTTTAAACAGGAACACACGTAAAACAAGGCTATGTTTCTTTCCTAGTTTTATAGAGATATAATTGACACACAGCATTGAGTTTAAGGTGCACGGCATAACGATTTGATATATCTACATATTGTGAACTGGTCACCACGGTAAGTTTCGTTAACATCCATCGCCTCACATCATTACAAATTATTTTTTTCTAATGATGAGAAATCATTAGGAAAATGCTAAGGAGATGCTAAGCTCTACTCTCCTAGCAACTGTCAAACACACCGTGCAGTGTTGTTAACTCTAATCGCCGTGCTGTGCATTACAACCCGGGACTTATTTATCCTATACCTGGAAGTTTGTACCTTTTGCCCATGTTCTTCCATTCCTCCAGCCTCCATGGTCCACCTCTGGCAACCACCGATCCGTTCTCTGTATCTATGAGTTTGGTTTTTTTTCGTTCCACATATAAATGAGATCATATGGTATTTATCTTTCTCTGTCTGACTTATTTCACTTTGCACAAAGCTCTCAAGGTCCATCCATGTTGTCAGATCTTCTTTATCTATTTGTCTATGCTTACGTTGTTACCATGTCTTGGCCATTATAAGTAATGCTGCTATGAACATGGGGTGCAGATATCTCTTCCACATAGTGTTTTTGCTCCTTTAGATAAATGCCCAGAAGTGGAATTTCTGGATCATAGGGTAGCCCTATTTTTAATTTTTTGAGGAAACTCCGTACTGTTTTCCATAGTGGCTGCACCAATTTACATTCCCTCTAACAGTGCACCAGAGTTCCCCTTTCTCCACATCCTTGTTAACACTTGTTATTTTCTATCTTTTTGATGATGGGCATTCTGACAGGTGAAAGGTGATAACTCATTGTGTTTTTTTTTTTTTTCGAGAACCCTTAAGAAAATTATTTATTTATTTGGCTGCGCCGGGTCTTGGTTGTGGTGTGCAGGATCTTTTTTTATTTTTATTTTTAATATTTATTTATTTATTTGGTTGCACCGGGTCTCAGTTGCAGCTCCAGGCCTCCTTATTTGCAGCTCACCAGCTCCTTAGTTGTGGCATGCACATGGCATCTAGTTCCCTGACCAGGGATCAAACTCCGGGCCCCCTGCATTGGGAGTGTGAGATCTTTTTTTAAAAATAAATTTATTTATTTATTTTTGGCTGCCTTGGGTCTCCGTTGCTGTGCGCGGGCTTTCTCTAGTTGCGGCGAGCCAGGGCTACTCTTCGTTGCGGTGCGCAGGCTTCTCATTGCGGTGGCTTCTCTTATTGCAGAGCACTGGCTCTAGGTGCTCGGGCTTCAGTAGTTGTGGCACACAGGCTTAGTTGCTCCGCGGCATGTGGGATCTTCCTGGACCAGGGCTCAAACCCATATCCCCTGCACTGGCTGGCCGATTCTTAACTGCTGTGCCACCAGGGAAGTCCCGAGAATGCGGAGTCTTAGCCATTGGACCACCAGGGACGTCCCTCTTATTGTGGTTCGGATTTGCATTTCCCTGATGGTTAGTGATGTTGAGCATCTTTTCATGTATCTGTTAGCCAACTGCATGTCTCCTTTGGAAAAATATCCGTTCGTGTCCTCTGCTCATTTTTAAATTGGATTATTTGTTTTTTGCTTTTGAATTGTATGAGTTCTCTCTCTATTCTGGATATTAACCCCTAATCAGATGTGTGGTTTGTAGATATTTAGGTGTTGATCGGCTGGTGGAAAGGTAGCCCTGCGTTTCCCTGGGAGCAGTGGTTCTGGACTCTGTGTTCTCCCTCAATTCATAGAACAGAACCACTGTGAATAATGAGAATCACCGTGTTTGCAGCCCAGGAGGGTCCCTTGAAATATTTGCCTCAAATGATGAACTAGAGAACCGGGGTGGAGAGTTCCGTTAGTCCTTGGGGCCTCCCCTGCCAGCCCCTGCATTGGGGCATTGAGCAGCTGAATGGTTGGTTTCTTCTTGATCGCTCAGTTTTCTTAATAGTTGCCCAAAGATGATCAAAACTTCCAGTGAGAAACGGCGTGTTTAATTGGGAAGAGTCCCAGCTCCCGGCGCTGATGGTCAGTGTGTGCACAGGGTCCCTTCCAGCCCGGGCTCCGTGGGATGTGCTTGATTCCCCAAGGGCAGAGTGAACTCACTCCTGCACGCCCAGGGGAGGGAGTGCTGCCAGGACTCAGGTCAGCCTGTCCTCCAGCTTCATTACACTTTTATCCTCAGCCCCAAAGATTTTTTGAAGATTTTATGTGTGTCAGTGGGAGCATTTCATTCTGTGTGATTTTCAAAGGCCATATACACTTCTTTTCCTGTCTAATCAGTTTTCAAAGGTAGTCAACCCGGGTTTCAAATCAGCCTCCCCAGGTATCTTCTCATCCTGGGGTCACTGTCAGTATCAGCCTGTTTTTTTTTTTTTCTCATTTAATTCTATTAATAAATTTATAAACACTTTGTTACACCATGCAACTGTGGCAGAGAGATGAAAATAATGTTTGTTATGTGACACTTAAAGTGACAGCCTCATTTCCTTCCTTTGCAGCTGAAATGACCTTCATGTACGTTCCCCACGATCCCGGTAGCTTGGTGCTGACGGGAGGCTGTTGTTCACCTCATTCTGCACTCCTTCTGGCTGGTGGACATAACCGTTTCCCAGGTGGCAGCACAGATATTTGCAGATTCGGGCTCCAGATGTCCTTACGTAACGCTGGTCACTGACACCTGCCCTCCCGCAGGTGGGAATGTTCAGCCCGGCTGGTCCAGTGACAGCGGAGTAGAGGTTCCTTTATACGTGGTTCTCGGGTCATCAGAGAACAACGGTAGAGCCCACACTGACCAGTGATGTCCAGTAAATACCCCCACCCAACCCTGCCTGGCCACTGACCTTTAAAGCCACAAGATGCCACGGTGACAAGAATGCCAAGAGCCCTCCTGGGTGGGGGGAGGTGGCCCTCCCCCGTGTTGTTGGCAGTGTGACCTCTTGACTACATCATTCATTGGCTTTTGTTGGCCTCCCAAGCTAATTTCCAGCCGAGGCCAGTCTCCTGGAAGGGATCTCCCTCTGGTGTCTCTAGTGGGGACAGCAAGTCCTTTTCTTCATGATGCTGAGCCTCCAGGAACATTACCTCCGCCTGACTCAGTACCCCCAAGACCAAGTCCTAAAGCCCCCTGAACTTACGGCAGGGTAGGGCCAGTCCTACCCAGGCCAGTGCACCTGTTTCCGTCACTGACTATGGGTGGGGTTAGTTCACTCTGGGAAGATGTACTTCCAAAAATGTGGTGTGTCCCTGAGGATAGGCACTTTACCCTGACTTCCGCTCAGCCTGGCTGTGTCGAAGCCTCCGGTGAACCTCCCGGCTGGGCCTGCGGGAGGGGAGGGCGTCCATGCTCTCAGGCCACTTAGTCACCCACGCTGAGTGCCCTCCCCTCCACACCTGTCACGTCTGGAGGCAGAGCAAATCAAGCTCTGACGCTCCAGGGGGGCAGCCACCTGCCCCCACCTCCCGCGGGCAGGGGCTCGGCCGGCTCCCGGCCACACAGAGAGCGAGGCCGTGCCGCTCGGCATTCCCCGGCCTCCGGCTTCACTGGCGTTATTTCCTGCAGGGCGTCGGGAAGTAAGCAGATGGCAAATGCAGCCGCGGACGGTGCACTGAACAGCACCAGCTGGTGCCAGTTACCAGAGGACAAGGGCTGCTGTTTCACTAACGCGTTCAGATTGTCCAGGTGATGTTCCGAGGCAAGCGCGTAAGTCAGCAGGAATCCCATCCTGTGACCCAGGCAAGCACTCGGCTTGGTGCCGTGAAGGGTTTTGCAGACATGGCGCTCACCCCAAGATACACAGTTGTAGGTGGGCCCGTTGGACCTCATGCGCCCTGCAGAAGGGGAAGTCAGGGCGATAGACACACGAGGACCACTCGGGAGAAGGAATGGGTCTCAAGGGACAGAGCAGGTCTGCTGACCCCCAACAAGGGAAAGGGGGCCTCAGCCCCACAAGGAAAAGAGTTCTGCCACCAAACTGATGAGGAAGAAGAGCCCAGCTTGGCTGATACCTTGATTTCAGTCTGTGAGAACTGAGCAGAGAACCTAGCCAAATCCACCCAACCTCTGATGCAGGAGACCCCTGGGGCACAGGACCTCTGGGCCAAAGCACCCTCCTCTTTCATGGAACACCTGTGGGATTCCATGGTTACCTGGCATGGTCGTCGACCACAGCATGGGTTTTTGAGTAATCAGTGTTCTTAACTGAGCTACTCTTCACCAGAGTGTGGCATCTGTTTAATTGGTCACAAGAGAAAAGACTTTCCGTTGACTAGAAAACTGGTCGGCTTCTTTCTGATTATCCCAGCTCCTCTAAAGGTCTAGCTTTTACCTACTAACAGCAGCCAGAGAATAAACTCTTCTTCCTAATGTCCCTCTGCCTGTCCCCTGGGCAGCTCCATGGGATCCAGGTCTATCTCCTCCGTTTGCCACTGGTAGGACCTGTTCTCTGTAGCTGCCTCAAGACTTCCACTGTTCTGTATCAAGGATGGGTTTTCAGGAATCCTGGCTCCCAGTGCCTTGGTTTTCCCACTCCTTTTTCTTGTCATCATTAAAAAAGCAATCCTATTCACAGCACCAGCCAGAGGTAGCACAGGAGTTGGATTGTCCAGTTCACTGTGAGATGCAGGGCAGCACGAGGACCTAGCCATCCTCCCCGTGACGCCTCCCTCGCTGGGGTCCAGGTTGAGGAGTGCTTGGCGGTGTGTGAGGCCGACACCAACACTGGGTGTTTCCATTGTGAAACATTGCCCTTCAAACGCCAATAACCTCAGGGGAGAATCTGACCCTTCCCAGGGCCGTGGCCCACAGATCCAGATGTGTTTATCACAAGCTGAGGCAGGCCAAGGTAAGGACACTCCTCTGTCTGCTAGTAAGAACACCAGGAGCTCTGAGCAGCAAGTCCACAGGAAATTTGCCTGGTGGTTTCCTTTTCCTCTCTTTATATTTTTCTCCTTCTCCAAGGCATCCCCAGGGGAGGGAGGGAGGGTTGCAACTAGCTGTTAACCCTTCCTTTCCATGTATATATGAGTGTGTGTTACAATTATGCATATCTGTGTGTGTGCATGTATGTGTGAATGTGTATGTGTGTGTATATTTGTATGTATATGTGTGTGTATTTATGTGAGTGTGTATATGTGTATGGGTGTATGCACGTGGGTAGGTGTGTGTATACGTGTGTATTCATGTGAGTGTGAGGATGTGTGTGTGTGTATGTGTGTACACTCACATGCCATGTTTCTGGATATGGGTCATGGTCAGAAAAGTTCCATGGCCACTGGCTTAAAGGACTGAACTCCACCTGTTTCCTGAGTTACCCCTGATTCAATCCGGATCATGGGAGGGGGCGTACCATGACCCCACTGTTGCCAAGCGCCAGCCCGCAGCATAGCCGTGCAAAGAACGGTGGGCACTGCTTCCCTGAATTGACTCCAGTATGATGTCAAGAGGTCTGTCCCACATGGAGTTACAAGGGAGCCCCTGGTTCCCCTTGTCTCCTCTGAGGGGACGTAGGGTTGTAATTTGGCATCTAGGGCCCTAGCTCTGCTTTGGCTCCTGGGCACAAGGAGGTGCACCTGTCCCGTTTCCTTCACACGGGATTCCAACCTCGGCGCTGACCGCCTCACGCCCTGCACCTTCCCCAGGCGGCGGCTCGGCCTTCGTGACTGCCCCAGGCCCAGCTTTGCTTCTGTTCCTTCCCCTCTCCCTCCCATTCATGGAGTCTCTGATCATCGGCTTCTGTGGTCCTTTACTCTTTGGCTATAAATGGGGGCAGTTTGGCTCCTCTGACCCTCCTCCTATTTTCTGGTCCCTGCACAGAGCGACGCCCACAAAGTCCACCCTTGCTCTGCCTTCTATTCCGACTCCACTGTACAAGCTGCGGCGTCTCACTCAGACTCCCTCCAGCGGTCTGGGGACAAGGCAAAGCGTACAGTTAGGTACGTATGGACCTCGGGGTTCATGCGAGTCGGGCGGGGGTGCGTTGATCAGATGCTGCAGGAGCATCACAAGTGCTCCATGAGCACAGGCCACACCCTGAACATTTAACCAGATCTCGGGGCTCCAGGGCTGCCAGCCGTCTCCTCTTGACTCATGAAGAACACAGTTTAGTATTTCAATTTCCCATCTAACAAAAAGACAGGCTCGGTGGTCTTCCTCAGGCCATTTCTCCTCCTGCTTCCCCACCTCCACCCCTGCTCTGCAAAATTAATGAATCTCACACCAAGAACAGGTGGGTATTTGCTATGGAACCTTGAATAGTACATTCAAGAACTTTAATTTCATTCTAAAGTTCCAAATTTCTCCTAAATGAATTGTTTATTATGATGGCCACACTCTCTGATCATCACCCATTTAATTTAAATGTTGATACAAATAGATAAATAAAAATTAATTTATACCAGTAAATTAAAATATTCTTCTGCTATATCTAAGGATGAAAAATGAAATCACAATGGAAATGGGGAATTCCCTGGTGGTCCAGTGGTTAGGACTCTGCACCTCCACTGCAGGGGGCATGGATTCGATCTGTGGTCAGGGAACTAAGACCCTGCATGCTGTGCACGGCGTGGCCAAAAAAAAAAAAAAAAATCACAATCACAATGGAAATGTAAAACAATCTCTAACTGAAAAATAAGGAAAAAACAACATATCAAAATTATTGGGATGCATGAAATTGGGCATTTTTATCCTTAACTACTTATACTAGAAAATAAGAGAAGCTGAAAGTGTCCAATTTTGAACTTAAAAAATGAACAACAGATTAGATCCAAAAAAAAAGAGATAATAAAGGAAAAAGTGGAAATAAATGAAAAATAAAAAAGAGATGATAGGATGATCAAGCGAGCCAAAATTATCTCAAGACCAGCAGAAGAAATTCCTGACATGATTGAACAAGGAAATTAAAAAGAGGTAAGGCATATATAGATAATATAAGATAAAAAGAGAGCACATCCACAGACAAAGCACAGCTGATATGGCAATTTGAAAAACCAGATGAAGCAGAAAAATTCATAGAAAAGAATACCTTGAAAAATGGACTCGCAATTAGATAGCATGAACTGTGCTATAGCTGACATAAATTAAAGCAAAAATCTCCCTAAGGGAAACATTAGGCCCAGATGATTTTACAAGTGGGTTTAACAGCCCTTCAGAGCCCCTCAACCTCATGCACTTTCCTGAGAATAGGAGGAGAGAATACTCCCCAGCTCATCCAAAAGGCACTGCAGTACAATGTGAAGGCCTGAAAATCATGGCAAGAACATTTCTGGCCCATTTACTCAAAAACCTAGAAACAAAACTACAAGCAAAATTTTAACAAATTAAATCCAAAAAATGTATAAAAAGATAATTCAAGATGACCAAGGTAGATTTAATCCAGGAATTCAAGGAAGGCTTGAAATTAGAAAATCTATAAATGAATTTTAACCACAGAGGCAGACTAAATGATAAAAGTCACCTGGTCATTCAATGAAAAAGTTTTTGGAAAAAACTTAACACAAATTCATGAGAAACTTCTTATAAATAGGACCAGAAGAGTATTACCCTAACTTGGTGATGGCTATCTGTAAAAAACTTACCACCAATTGTAAACAGGGAAACATTATTAGCATTTTTGGTAACATCACGAATGATACATAAATATTCACTCTCACCATTTCTATTCAATGATAGAATAAGATAGTGTAACAAAATAAGAAAATAAAAATAAAGACATAAAGATTGGAAAGGAAGAAACTGAACTGTCATTATTTATAGATTATAGAAGTGGCTGGCAAACTACAGCCTGCAGGAAAAATCTGACCCACCATGTCGGATCTGGCCATGCCTGTTTGTCTCTGACTACGTTCTCTCTGAGTGACCAAAAACAGGCAGGTACCCAAGGGCAGTCAACACTTGGGCAGGGGAACCACTGGTAAGTTTACTATTGTTATGGATTTTAGCCTGAGGACATCTTCCAGTCTGTGCCAGATGGGGAGACTAAAAATCAGATAGAAAATCCACATTCTTGCTGACTTGAAGAACTAGAGGGCAAAGTGCATGACCACAACAGCAGCTGGAATATGAGGGAGAAAATCCGAAAAAGATAGATCCAGAGAAGGGGAGTCCAAAATTCCATGTAGAAAGTCTCCTCAAATCTCTGGTTGACCTCTGAACCATGCATGGGCAGGGAAGACTCCAAGTAGCCCAGTTAAGAGTAATAGAATGGAACTGAAGCTTTAGTTGTCAGCCTCTGTAGAGGAGACAGTTGAGTTCAGCCAAGTTAATGGCCTGATTTTAAAAATTAATACCCTTCAGAGGAACATAACAAATTCAGACTTTCTATGCATATCATTCTTAATGTCCAGGAAGCAATCTAAAATTACTTACACATGACCAAACAGGAAAATATGACCCACACTCTGAAGAAGAGATAATGAATGGAGATCAACTCTGAGATAACCCAGATTTTGTGATTACCGCATAAAGACTTTAGAGCTGACATTATAACTATGTACAAGGGTATAAAGGAAAATATGCTTGTAATGAATGAAGGGATAGGAAACCTGAATGGAGAAATAGAAACTATAACAGGATTGAAAGAACTAAAAAGAGAAAAATATTTGAACTAAAATTTCACAAGCTGGGCTTACCAGAAGATTGGAAGTGATAGAAGAAAGAGTTAGTAACTTGAAGAAAAAACAATAGATATTAACCTATGTGAAAAATACACAGAAAAAGATAGAAAAAAATGTACAAAGCCTCAAGGAACTGTGGAACAATATTTAAAAAAGCTCACATAAGTGTAACAGGAGTTCCTGAAAAAGAAGAAGAGAGAGAATCGTTTGAAGAAATAATGGTGAAAAATTTTCCATATTTGATGTAAGTCATAAAATTACAGATTTAAGAATCTCAACAAATCCCAAGTAGTATAAATATGAAAAAACTACATTTAGGCACAACACAGTCAAACTGTTGACAACCAAAGATAAGAGAATTTTGAAAGCAGCCAGAGGAAAACACCCTTGACTAAGCAGAGAGACAACAACGCAATTATCAGTTGACTTCCCATCAAAACAATTGAGGCTGGAAGACAGTGGAACAATATCTTTAAAGTGCTGAGATAAAAAATGATTTGCCCAGAATTCCATATCCAGTGAAAGTATTCTTCAAGAAGGAAGGTGAAATAAATACTTTTTTGATACAATAAAAGTATGAGAATTCATTGCCAGCATATCTGCACTGAAAGAAATGAAAAATTTAAACTATGAGCCTCTCGACAGAATAGTTTTATTGTTCTTTCATATAAGTACAGAAGGATATAAACTTTGCCCAAACTATCACCCTTCACTGCATCCCAAACATTTTGGGGAGTGGTATTTTCCTCATTCATCTGTTCTGGGTATTAAAAAATATATATTTCAGATGCTCTTTTTTTAAAGTCTGTGTTAATTTGAAATGTGTTTTTTAGATTTTTACATGTGTTAAAATTGTATTTATCTTTTTGTTATTAATTTCTAACTTAATTTTCCCTAAGTTGGAGACTATGATCCTGAGATATGAGATAAAGAAGACTTTTGAGAAATGATAAAATCTGGACACTGAACAAAACCAAAGCACTGGAAGGTCTTGTTCAAGTCTCAGTTCCAACATCTGAGTGCCAGGGGCGGGGATGTTTAATTACTGCCACAGAGAGAGTGCCTGAGGGAGCCCGTTGGGCCATTAGTTTTATGGAACATGAACTTAATACAATGAACTGTCCTCTCTTATTTCAATGAATTGACAAAAGCAAACTCTCCTACAAAACGAGATATTGCACATGGGGCAGCCCTAAATTCTAGAGGATTTGGTCAATTTCTCAGGGCATGAAAAGTGGGCAAGGAATATTTTTGATGCCCCAATTGTTTGCCATCTAATTCTAGTTCCACTCATATCCTCTGGTTGATTTTTACCTTTTCAGCAAGTGGCAGGGGAAAGTCAGAGATGGGCTGCCCATCGCAGGCTATGGCATCTACCTGGGGAGGAACTAAAATAGGCCCTCTTTCCAGACTGAGCTTTACACAGAGAACTAAGCAGGGCCAGGAGGGGATGAAGACATCACAGATCTGAGAACAAGAGACTTGGAGAGTCTTAGAAGGAGAGGGAAAAAGAAAGTTGACAGGGGGACTTCCCTGGTGGCGCAGTGGTTAAGACTCTGGCTCCCAGTGCAGGGGGCCGGGGTTTGATCCCTGGTCCGGGAACTAGATCCCGCATGCATGCCGCAACTAAGAGTTCGCATGCCACAACTAAGGAGCCCGTCTGCTGCAACTAAGACCCAATGCAACCAAATAAATAAATTAATTAATTTTTAAAAAAAGAAAAAGAAAGAAAGTTAACTGGTGTGTGACAATGAAACATGCAAACATGAATAGCCTAGAGATTTACATGCTTGCTGGGGGTGGTGCAAATGGGGATCTGAGCTTCCTGGCACTCGAAGTGAAAAAGAAAGATAAGCACGTATGTAGTCATATATACAGACAGACAGGAAAACACCCCACCCCCTGCCAACATGTACATAAACGCAACATTTATAGACGAAAACCCAAAGTACACACATTCAATACCCTTTCATATATGTGTCTGTGCAGGACTTTCATAAACGCTCATGTGACATTTTTATGTGCATGCGTGTTGTTTTCTGCAGTGGTTGCTACCTCTAAACCGGCTTCGTGACCCACACAGCCTTTCGCAAACAGGGCTCCCTCCTGAGCCCCGGACCCCAGGCGGTGCTTGCCGGCTATTTTCTTGGTTCTCTCAAGGACCGCACATGACTCGCCATGAGGGTGCCTCAGGATGCGAGGGCCACCTTCTGGGAAGCGGACAGACCCAAGCTGATGGGGCTCAGGTGCGCCTGGGGGACAAATGTGACCTGTGACCTTGCAGACGCCCCTGTAGCTCTGGGAACCAGCTCTTTTGCCTGTGAGAATCTTCCACCTGGTGTAAGCCAATTCTGGGCTCTGGCTGTGTCCTGCTCATGGGACTCAGCCATGGAGACCTGGCCGGTGCCCAGATGTGGCCCTCGTGGTGGGGGAAGGGCTGCAGTGCCCAGGAGAGACCCCAGGTTCCCCTCTCAGTGTGTGTGGCAGGTGAGGAGGCAGGGAGTGCCCAGGGCCTTCTGCGGCTGAGAGGGGGTGGGGGGAGGTCTGGCCACAGTGGATGGGGGAGGGGAGGGCCTCAGCACCTGGGGGAACGGGGACTGGAGGGCCACTCCCCTCCTCCACACTCGTCTGTGACTCATCTGAACCCAGAGCTCCACATGGGACACAGGAGGCCCCGGGAGGACAACCCGGACCGTGGGCACCAATAGATCTGGGGCCTCCACATGAGGGTGACCGGGGGCTTCATCTGCTGGGAGGTAACCCGGGACACCCGGGGCTGGGGGCAGCTGTGGTGTGCGGGAGGGGTCGCCAGGCCCAGGACTCTCTGCTGGACCGAGAGGTGAATGTGAGAGTAATTGGAGGAATGCGGGGCGGTGGCTCCACGGTCTCCGGCCCCTGGATCGCAAAAGGTTCTGACCTTAGCAAGAATCAGAGACACTTGGCCTTACAGCTCATGCTTATATACACACACACACACACGTGTGCGAGTACACAACCTCCTCGACAGAACTGACAGACCACTCACGCTGCAACGCTGACCGGACAGTGCCCGGTGCCCTCTGACCTGTCCTATCCTGCTCTCTTGCACTGAACAAAAAGCTGTGACTTCGGACCTGCCGCAGGCCACTTGCAAACACTGCTCCCACACTTCAGGCTCCGGCTGGGCCATGGGGACAGCCTGCAGGGGAGAGCCCCGGGACATCTGAGCAGCTGCTGTAAACCAGGGGCTACAGCAGTGAATGTGGGGTGCCCTTCCCAATCTAGAAGAGAAGTCGGAACACATCACTCAAGATGAGCGATTCCGCTACGTGTATGAGGTAAACCGAACCGTCTTTTCTAGCTGTATTTGTCCACGGGTCAGCTGTCGCCAGAGCCCAGGTTGTTAAGACTCAGCCCCTGTGAGTGGATGGGTGCCTGCTCACCTCCCACCGTGTGGCTGGAGCCCAAGATTCCGGCAGTGCCTCACGGTGGCCACGTCGGCTCAAGTCGCCTCATTGGGAGAGCACCCAGGGCCCACGATTGGTCAGGACCGTGACCTGGGTGCTCTGAGGTCACGGAGACTTGGGGTGGGGTGTGGTTAGGGGTTGGGGGGAGGGATGAGGGGCTTGGTTCAGAGGGCGCCAGCTAAGTGAGAGGCCCCCCTTCGCTGCTGTCACATCTTCCCTGAGGGCTCTCCCACAGCTTTGTCACTCACGCCTTGTTTCCCTACCACTCAAGGCCTCCTTCCTCATTAACTTATTCAGTGTGCTTCAGCCCTCGCCCATCTCCACCCGACCTCCACTCATCACTCAGTTCCTTGCTTGCTTTTGCTTTATCGATCCATGTTCCCATTGCCAGCCAGGCTTCCCTGGGGGACGTGAACTGCAGGGTTCGTGTGGGGGACAACTGTCCCCACCCATGTCACTGGCACAGAAGGGACAGGGTTGGCGCTTGCCGGGGAGAGGCCCTCTTAGAGTGGACGGCGGAATGCCGGGGCCAGGAGGACAGGTGCGCCTGGGCCGGATCTCAGACTTGCCAGGCTAGGGCGGCAGTGAGTCTGCCCTTCCCCCATCGGGGACCCTCATCTCAGAGGGTTGGCCCTGTCACCCCGTCCACAGAGAGGGAGGGGTTGCAGTGGGGACCATCATCGAGGGGCCCTGGAGACGGGGGCAGGGCAGGAAGGGAGGGTCCTCACAGCAGGGCCTGGCAGAGGCCGAGCCCCGGGCTGAGCGGGAGCCCACTTGGCGGGGCCCAGGAGCTGGCTCTGGCAGTCGTGTCACCCAGGCTGCGAGGGCAGCACACGGCCTCGCCGTGGCTCACGTTTTCCGCGGCGTCGGCTCCAGCTCAGGAGGGCTGTTGATGACGCAGGAGCCCGGGCAGCTGTTGGCGATCAGCCTCTTCTCTCCTGAGCCTGAGAGCGAGGACAGCAGCTGCTCCCAGCCGGGCCTCCGGGCAGCGAGGAAGGCCGGGCCTCGCTGACGGCGCACAGATTCCGGGGGTCCCCGGGCCTGAGCCTTCGGGGCAGCCCCTGCAGCCCCCATTCCTGCGCGTGCTGTGGGAGCGGGCGTGTGCGGAGCTTAGGGGAGCAGGGCATTTCCCCGCCCCTGCGGGCACCTGGACCCCGGCTCAGCCCAGTCCTCACCTGTACGCGATGGAGACGTTTAGACGCGTGTCTGCCTGGGCCTGTCTGCAGGGCTCCCTTCTGACAACCCACAAAGGGAAAGAAAATCACCAAACAGCCCCCAAGTAGGAGAAAGGGTCACTGGGTGTGGTAAGAGAGACCCAACCTCAGAAGGAGGCTTTCCAGCTGGAGCACAGCTTAGAACCCCTGAGGGTCCGTCTCCCAGGAAGGCTGGGCAGGTGGGAGCAGGAAGCCGGGGCCTAAAGGCCCAGCAGCTCCTGGCAGCCTGCCCCCTCCTCCTGGGCTCACCCTGAGGGGTCCTTGTCACCCCCAAACCCACCCCCCAGGAGAGTAGAGATGGAAGGACAGGTGAGGGCGAGGGGAAGAACGTAGGCCGGGACCAGCCTCTCCAAGGGGCACGTGCTCCCCAGGGTCACTTCCTTCAGAGCAGAGGCAGGGAGGGGACCCCGAGGGGGAGCTGCAGGGAGGAGGGGACAGGGGGGCGGGGAGGGTAGTGCAGTGACAGCCCCCTGAGCCCAATAAAAATGGAGAGGGCTCGGTGTGGCTCTGAAGGCCTCCTGGCCCCCTGACCTGATGCCCCCTCCAGAGCACCCCCTCCTGAGGTCACTCAGGTCACTCCCTCCTTCGTCCTGGGATGTCCCCGTGAGCTTTACATGGAGGGAAGCAGCCAAACGTCGGGTCCACGGAGGGGGAGACGCCCGACCCAGCTCACGGGGCGGAGTCCCCTTGGAGCGAGAAGCCCAGGGACCGCCGGGCCGGGCAGCTGAGCTCGGCCTTGGACTCACCCATCTGGAAGACCACCTCGTAGGAGTGACAAAACAAGTGCACGATCGGGGTGCAGGCAGATTTTATTCAGCGAGAGGTGGTGTTGACCTGCAAGCAGTGGTAGCAGCGCAGGCCGGGGTCTGGGGGGAGGTGGGGACAGAGCAGAGTTCGCTCAGGGCGCACCCGGGGACAGCCACAGCACCGCCCGCTGAAGACCCTTGGCGACCGTGGGCTCACAGAGCCCCAAGTGACAACCCCTGCCCCCCACCCCCAGACAAGGGCCTCCTGGGACCCAGGTCAGACACTCACACCTGCAGGCTGACGTCATCATCCCCAGCTCCCTGCAGGCCCCGGGGATCGTGCGCGTGCACGTGCACACACACACACACACACACACACACACACACACACACACACGAGCAAACGCCCCACGAAGCCCTCCCCTCACTGAAGAACCCACCAGGCCTTCCCTTCTGCCACTGTTGGCCTCACCCCTATCTGCGCACACCAGAACCCACCGCAGGACCAGGGGGACCCCTCTCGTGGTGCGGTCAGTCAGGCCTGAGTCGGGGGAGGCAGAGAAAGAGCCTGATCCAGAGCCCCACCCCCCAAACCTGGCCTGGGCACCTCCGATTCCCGCTCGGCTCCCCTCTCCCTCGGTCTCACACCCCACACACACCCTTGATTCCCATTTGCATACGTCCTCCTAGCTTCTCTGCTCCTCTGTCCGGATGTGGGTCCTGATCCCGGGACCCTCACCTGACCCCCCTCTCCTACACCTTCCAAGTCAGAATCAACCCTGCTCTTGGGAAGGCTTCCTGGGGTTCTTAAGTAGGCAGCCCCTGAGGCCCAGGGAGGGGGAGGAAGCTGAGTCACAGCTGGGTGTTGGGGGAGAAGGGGGTGGGGACCTGGTCTCCCCACCTGGGGGTCCACCCACCTGGGCCAGCCTCAGACTGAGCCCGCAGCTCTGATGCAGCTTTTTTGGTGTAACAGACCCCATGGAGCAGGGAGGGAGTTCCACACTGTGGAGGATACGGGGGAGAGATTGTAGGGGTCCGCAGATGGCTGAGGGGGAGACCCAGAAACCCCTGAGCGCCTGAAAGAGGGCGGCCAAGGGATGGGGTGAGAAACGACAGTTCATCATGTTCAGTTCATGGTCCATAAAACAAATGGCCCAATGGGCTCCCTCAGGCACTCTCTCTGTGGCAGTAATTAAACACCCCTGCCCCTGGCACTCAGATGTTGGAACTGAGACTTGAACAAGACCTTCCAGTACTTTGAATTTGTTTAAAGTGTCCAGATTTTATCATTTCTTAAAACTCTTTATGTCATATCTCAGGACTGTATTCTCTGACTTAGATGCAATTAAGTTAGAAGTCAATAACAAAAAAGATAAATACAATCTTTTCACATGTAGAAATGAAGAAGAAACACATTTCAAATTAGCACAGTTTTTTTTTTTAATCTGTTTATTTATTTATTTACTGGCTTCGTCGGGTCTTAGCTGCGGCACCCAGGATCTTCGTTGAGGCATGTGGGATTCGTTGTGGCGTGCCAGTTTTCTCTTCTCTTGTTGAGGTGCGCAAGCTTGAGGGCTTAGTTGCCCTGAGGCATGTGGGATCTTAGTTCCCTGACCAGGGATGAACCCGCGTCCCCTGCATTGGAAGGTGGATTCTTTACCACTGGACCACCAGGGAAGTCCCTAGCACAGTTTTTTAGAAGAGGATGTCTTAAATATTTTTTTAAAGACCCAGAATTGATGAATGAGGAAAATACTACTCAAAATGTTTGGGATGCAGTGAAGGGTGATAGTTTGGGCAAAATTTATATCCTTCTCTACGTATATGAAAGAACAATAAAGACTAATATTCTGTGAAGAGGCTCATAGCTTAAACTTTTCATTTGGGAATAATTTCAGATTTATAAAAAAGTTGCAAACAACTTTGCAACTTTTTAAAGAATTATACTAAGTATAAAATTATATTACACAACGCTATACACAGATTTTCCAAATTTTAACATCACACATAACCATAGTACAACGATCAAAATGACAAAGTTAGGGCTTCCCTGGTGGCTCAGTGGTTAGAAATCCTCCTGCCAATGCATGGGACACGGGTTCGTGCCCCTGTCCGGGAAGATCCCACATGCCACGGAGCGGCTAGGCCCGTGAGCCACAACTACTGAGCCTGCGCGTCTGGAGCCTGTGCTCCGCAACGGGAGAGGCCGCGACAGTGAGAAGCCCGCGCACCGCGATGAAGAGTGGCCCCCGCTCGCCGCAACTGGAGAAAGCCCTTGCACAGAAACTAAGACCCAACACATCCACAAATAAATAAATAAATAAATTTATTAAAAAAAAAATGACAAAGTTAACACTGACGCAAAACTTTAATCTAGTCCACAGACCTTATGAGATTCTGCCTGGTGCCCCTCTCCCTTCTCCTGCCCACCGTCGACCCAACCTCATGCATCACCTGCTGGTCTTGCCTCCTGAGGTCCCTTTGATTTGGAACAGGCCTCCGTCTTGATTTCTTTCAGGACCTCGACACTTTTGAAGAGTGATGGCCAACTGTTTTGTAGAAAGTCTGTTCATTTGGGCTTGTTTATTCACGATTAAATTCAGCTGAAGCATTTTAGCAACAATATCTTGGAAAAGTGGTTGTGTCCTTCTCAGCGCATCGTATGAGGAGGGCATGGGGTGCTGACTCACTGGTGATGCTGGCTTTGGTCCCTTGTAGCCACGGTGGCACCTGCCAGGTATTTGCCCTGTAGTTACACACACTCACACTGCAAGTCACATACATGCTCTCTGACACACGCATTCACTCTCTCTCACACACACAGAGCCCGCTCTGGTGCCTAAAACACCCCCCAGGACCCCCATAGTCATGGCCAGGCCTTTTGGGAAGGACCACCAGAGACCCCACCCCAGGGCCGTGTCCCCACTGTGGACTCCTGACAGGAGCTCAAAGTTCGGGGGGGGGCGTTGATGGCTGCAGCCTCCATCCCCTGCCAAGCCTCTGGGTCAGGACCCTGTAGGCCCCCCTTTTCCGGGTGGAGGACCCCCGCAAACAATGGTCACTGTGGCTTTTTGCCAAATGGCGATTATGTATTTCCATCGATCTCTCTACATTGATTAGTTGGAATTCTACTGCATTTTACTTTCTTTCTCCTACCCACACTCTGGGATTACCTATTTATTAAAACGGTTCAGAGTCCATTGAGAAGGAAATGTCATTTTTATTGTATTTAAAAACCAAGATCTGGACCAATGTATGCTTATTCCTACTAGGATGTTTCACGCAGATGATATATATTCATGCTAATACCTCTCCAGTCACCACTGTATTTCCTATTTCCTCCCGCCCGCCCCGCCCCGTACTTTTTGTTTCTGCTACAGAGAGAATCCTGTCTTGTGACAACATCAATGTATTAAGCAGTTCATTATGATAGGTCCAAGTGTGTATTTCTTTGGATTCTTCCTATTTGGAATTCACTGGGCTTCTTGAATCTATAGTTTTATGTCTTTCTTCAAAACTAGAAAATTAGCAGTCATTATTTCTTCAAGTATTTTTCCTGCACTCCAGTCTTTGTCCTCTCCTTCTAGGGCAGCAATTACACAGATATTGGACTTTCTGGTATTTCCCCTAGGCTCCGTTCATTAAAAAAAAAAATCTTTTATTTATGTTGTTCAGATTCTATGATGTATCCTCAAGTTCGGTCTTTCTGTTTTCATCTCCATTCTGCTATTGAGCCCAGTGGAAAGTATTTTATTTTTGTTATTGTATTTTTCAGTTCTACAATTCCCATTTTGTTATTCTTTATATGTTTTACTTCCTTGCTGAGACTTATCTTTCCATTTATCCCAAGAGTGTTTGCTCTTAGTTCTTGGAATATTTTTAAAATAAGTGCTTTAAAGACTCTGTGTGATAATTCCCACTTGAGGTTTTCCCTGATCTTCTGTACAAAGAGTAATTTTGGATTATATCCTGGATATTTTGAATTTTGCATTATGAGAGGCTGAATCTTATTTCCATCTTATGGAGAATGTTAATCTCTTTGTTTTAGCAGGCAATCTACCTGGTTGGGTTTATGCTTCAAGTGAAGATCAACCTTATGTGGGTTGTGGCTTCTGTGTCAGTTCAGTTTTCAAAAGCTTTGCAGTGTTTTGGACACAGTGGCCAATCTGATCCCTGGGTGGAGGTCAGTCCCATAGATCAGTTCTCATAGTTTATGTTTTTCAGGGCCAACTCCATGTATGCACAGCTCAGAATGAGCCTGGGTTTTCATAAACATCTTCATGGGATTTCTTTCCCAAGCTTCTCAATCCCTGCGGTCTCTCTGGCACTTTCTAGTAACTTGCAGTTCCTCTTTTCGGTCATCTAGTCAGAAAGCTGGAGCTTAGTTATTCCATAGTGCTGCACAGTTCCCACCCCTATAACCACATCTGGGGTCATGAGGTGGGAAGATGTAGAGAGAAGAAGGTCAATGGGTTTTACCCCATCATCTTGGGATCACAGATCCTCTGACTGGAGGGACCAGTTCCCTTCTCTCAGAACTTTAGGTACCTGCAGGCTCTGTTGGGAGCTGCTGAAGTTGCTGCTTTTCCCACTCATTAAGTGAGACCAAGAGGGGTTCTAATGGACCTCTTCTGTCCATGTTCTGGTATTCACTTTCAGAATGTGGGCTGTTTTGGGAATTCTCTGGTGGTCCAGTGGTTAGTACCCGGGTGCTTTCACTGCCAGGGCCAGGTTCAATCCCTGGTCAGGGAACTAAGATCCTGCAAGCTGTGCAGTGTGGTAAAAAAAAAATAAAATAAAATAAAAGGGGGGGGGCTTCCCTGGTGGCGCAGTGGTTGAGAGTCTGCCTGCCAATGCAGGGGACACGGGTTCGAGCCCTGGTCTGGGAAGATCCCACATGCTGCAGAGCAACTAAGCCCGTGTGCCACAACTACTGAGCTTGCGCGTCTGGAGCCTGTGCTCTGCAACGAGAGGCTGCGATAGTGAGAGGCCCGCGCACCGCGATGAAGAGTGGCCCCCGCTTGCCGCAACTGGAGAAAGCCTTCGCACAGAAACGAAGACCCAACACAGCCAAAAAATAAATAAATAAAGTGAAATTCTTAAAAAAAAAAAAGGATGTGGGCTGTCTTGAGTCAAATCTAGAGAATACCAGAGGAAATGAAAAGGGGAAACTTACCACACATTTGGTGGCACTTCAAAGTTTTGTCTTATTCCCCAATCTTTCTGCTACTATTTTCTGTTTGGAGTCCTCATATAGCTTCTCCGTGTATTTCATTCTGGGTTTATAGCTGCATTCTGTGGGAGAGGTGGCTGGGCAAAGGACAGCGTCTAGCCATCTCACTCTGAGCCAGGACTGGCCCTGATGGTGTAGCCCCCTACACTCTGAACAGCACACTCTACAGCAGGGGCTGCACCATCTTCCCTGTTTAATTTGAATTTCCTTCACAAGTGAAGGCAAACGTATTTTCTTATGTTTAAGTGGTATTTCATATCATTTTTGTTAATTTTTTTCATGTATCACTCATATTTGCTTTAGCCCTGTTCCCCCACCCTCAATGTTTACAGAGTTATATATATCCCCTGGGGAGTGTGTGTGTGTGGAAAATCTTTATATTTGTATAGAGTCAAATTAGTCTATCTTTTCTTTTCTTGCATTTGGATTTTGAATTATACATAGGAAAACGTTTTCCACACCCAGGTTATAAAGATATTCACATGTAATTTCTTTGGGTATTTGTATAGTTTTGGTTGTTTAATATTTAGTTTATTCTCATGTATGATGTATGGATGCATGTGTATAGATCCAATTCTGACTTTTTCTAAATAGTCATTTATTTGTTCACAGACCAATTATTTATTTAATTATTTATTTTTACTGGAGTAAAATTGCTTTACAATGTTCTGTTAGTTTCTGCTGTACAATGAAGTGAATCAGCTATACGTATACCTATATCCCCTCCCTCTTGGACCTCCCTCCCACCCACCCCCATCCCATCTAGCTCGTCACAGAGCACAGAGCTGAGCTCCCTGTGCTATACAGCAGGTTCCCACTAGCTATCTATTTTACACATGGTAGTGTATTTATGTCAAACTTAATCTCCCAATTCGTCCCACCCTCCTGGGATGGGCTCCAGGCATGTGGGCTTCAGTAATTGCAGCACATGGACTTAGTAGTTGTGGCATGCGGGCTCAGTAGTTGTGGCCCACAGGCTTAATTGCTCCGTGACGTGTGGGATCTTCCCGGACCAGGGCTCGAACCTGTGTCCCCTGCATTGGCAGGTGGATTCTTAACCACTCTGCCACCAGGGAAGCCCCTAAACTTTTTTTTAAAATTATGTTTTAACCTGTGCTAGTACTTATTACTCCCACAACTTAATTTTTTCCTAACTGATCTTGAATGTTTTTGTTTACATATCTTTCAACTTGCCCATTTCAAGAAAAAAAACCCAGTTATTTTTATGGTAATCACATTAAATTAAAAATCTTATAAATTAGAGAGAACTGACATTTATTTATTTGTTTATTTAGGCTGTGCTGGGTCTTCGTTGCAGCACACAGGCTTCTCTAGCTATGGTGTGAGGGCTTAGTTGTGGCATGTGGGATCTTAGTGCCCCGACCAGGGATCGAACCCAGGCCCCCTGCATTGGGAGTGCAGAGTCTTCCACTGGGCCACCAGGGAAGTCCTGAGAGAACTGCCATTCTAATGATATTTAGAGTTGTCCAAGAATAAGGAGTGTCTTTACAATTGTTCGAGGCTACTGTTGCATCTCTTGGAAGTTGGTTGAATTTTCCTCCTTTAGACTTTGCATATTTTTAGTCAGATTTATTTTCTTATTTTATTTTTTAAAATTAATTAAATTAATTAATTTATTTTTGGCTGCACTGGGTCTTTGTTGCTGCGCGCGGGCTTTCTCTAGTTGCGGCGAGTGCGGGCTACTCTTTGTTGTGGTGCGCGGGCTTCTCATTGCAGTGGCTTGTCTTGTTGTGGAGCACGGGCTCTAGGCGCCTGGGCTTCAGTAGTTGTGGCACGTGGGCTCAGTAGTTGTGGCTCACGGACTCTAGAGCGCAGGCTCAGTAGTTGTGGCACACAGGCTTAGTTGCTCCGTGGCATGTGGGATCTTCCCGGACCAGGGCTCGAACCCGTGTCCCCTGCATTGGCAGGTGGATTCTTAACCACTGCGCCACCAGGGAAGCCCAGTCAGATTTATTTTTAAGCATTAGCTCTCTATTCCCCAACTGTAAATAAAAACTTCTCTTCCACTATAGCCTCTAGGTGGCTATTGCTCATGTAAAAAAGGCTATTAATTTTCATTTTAGTTTCATATTCTACTACCTTATTGAATGATTTTATTGGCTTTGCTAGTTTTATCATTGATCTTTTAGGGTTTTTGAAACATACTATTAAGTTAGTTAAAAATAGAGATTGTACTTTCCCTAACTCTCATGCCTCTGATTGTTTTCTCTTGTTTATTTTCATTTGCTTATGTCTCACATACAGTGTTAGAAAGTACTGATCCTTTAGTTCAGCACCATCATAAGACTGCATCCAGCACTTCCTCATACAGTTAAGTTCCTGGCTTCAGGGCTGATACATACACACAATCACGTTATTGTATAATATGCTATTGAATTTGGTTTGTTAATATTTTATTTTATTTAAGATTGTTGCATTGATCCACAAAAATGCTGTAATTTCCTTTTTAGTATCATCATCAGGTTTAGCTATCAGTATTATGCTTGCTTTGTAAAAGGAACTTGGAAATTTTACTTCTTGGGTCGAGTTTGGTAATCTGTAGTTTTCACTAGGAAATACTTCATTGCATCTAAATTTTCAAACCTATCCCATAGAGGTATGCAATGACTCTCTTGTGATAGTTCAGTCAACTTTCCTGAAGTGTGATTTACACACAGTAAAAAGCACCCCTTTGAAGTGGACAGTTCGGTGAGTTTGACAAATGTAAACACTTATAGAACCACCAACACAGTCAAGACATAGAGCATTTACCTTAACCCAGGGATGCCCTGCTACCTCCTTGTGTGGCCCGCAAGACTGCTTTCATTGTTAACATGTCCCTTTGCTAGAATTTTGCGTGAATGGGTGATTAGCATTATGTGGCCCTTTCATCCATTTTTGTCATTTATTTGTATTTCCTCTTTCTTCCCATTTTCAATCTTGCCAATGTCACCATCTTGTTAGTCTGTTGGCTTTGTAGATCTTCTGTATTTTATTTTGGTTTCCTATTTCACAAAATCACATTTTTGGCTTAATTTTGTTTTTTGGTTTTTTGGGGGGTTTAATTTGTTTTTCTTTCTCCAGGTTCTAGATTTAAACACATGGTTTATTGATGTTTCAGCCCCTCTTCTTTTGTAACATAAGGATCTAACCTATCCATTTTCCTCACAGTGCCGTTTTCTTTTTAAAATAAATGTTTGTCCTGATTTTATTACTGTTCAGATCAAGGAATTAAAAAAATTCCTATTATAATTCCTTGTTCAACAGATGAACTAATCAAAGTGTAATAATTTAGTTTAGAAATATTTGGGATTTAAAAGTGTATCTGCTTTGTTATAGATGTTTAATTTAAATGCTTATGGACAGAGAACATTGTCTATGGGGTAATTTATTGTTCAATGATAAAAATCTGGACATTTGGAACAAAATGAGAGTACCGGACGGCTCCATTCAAGGTTGAACAGACCTTGGGAGGGGGTACTTGTACCCTCGGGGGTGGGGTGGAGGCGGGGGAACAGAACCTGCGGGAGAACACAGGCCGTTCTGGACTCCGCTGTGTGTGGAGTTCACACACGACCTGACTCACGACTCTGTACCACAGACGTGGCAGACTTGGGTCTCTTTTTTAGGGCAAGGGGAGTGGAAGCAGCATCTGGTACGCCCTCACTGCTGGCTTTCCCTTCTAGGTCTTCACGATCCCAACACACGCTGCCATAGGGCTGTCCTGTGGTGCCTCCCGAGTGCCCCGCCCTCACGTGGGCCGTCTGGGGAGACACCCAGGCTCCATCCGTGGAATCAGGACCCACAGCAGGACGAGCACAGGGAGTACCCTGCAGGCAGAGCCAGTGAACAGAGGTCAAGGGATGGGAAAATCATGCACGTTGACTCACCAAATCCATTTTATAGTTAAAAGAGTTAAGGTAGTACAAACTAGGAGAATCAGAAACTCAAATAATTTTGAAGGAGGTGGGGTAGAAGAAAGGAAAGGCAAGGCGTGGCCAGGATGGAGACGGGATTGGGTACATCTGAGTGTCAGCATGAAGCTGGAAGCCTGCTGGAGCACAGGTTGTAGCCGGATCTGAGCTTCCCAGCAGAGACTGTGAAAAAGAACCTAGTCTTCAAAGAATCCACGGCAAAAATCCTGAAACTAATGGTGGCTATAGCAGTGCCCGCACGTTGGCGGTCCTGAGGCCGGCTCAGACCAGCTTTGGGTTGCTCCGTGGCGGCCACGTGTTCCTCAGGGCCCTGGGGAATGGGGGAGGGCCGTGGTGCCCAGGAAGGATGTGACCTGCCATTGTCTTAGGTCAGAGGGACTTGGGGAAGCTGAACGGCTGAGGGCGGGCTCCATCTTCTCCTCACCTCACGTGCTCAGCCCTCATGAAGCATCTATTCACGTCTCAAGAATACCTTTCTCATTCGGTTGTCAATCATCTTCATCTTTCCTTCACTCATTCTTTACTCATTTCTCCATTCATTCAGCAAAGTTTCTGATTTCTAGCTGAGAGGTTTCCCAGAAGGGCCTCCAATCCTGGGTCCCCTGTCCAGAGGTAGGACCAGGATGCCCAGCTCCAAAGGTGGTCATGTTCATGGAGAGGGAAGCAGGGAGTGGCTAGTACAGCAGTCGTGGGGAGACAGGGTGTGGTGGCCCCTGACCCGGATCACATACACGTATTTCCTAGGAGAAGGCAGCTTGGAGAGAAGACCACGGCCCTACCGGGTGATTGTTTCCCCTCTGCACTGGCCTTGTGGACTGGCCTCGACTCAGGAAGTCAGAGATTCCTGATGCCTCAATGGGCCAGGAACCTCGTGTGGGGAGTTGGAAGCAGTAGATGGTGACCAGCCTGCTTGGCCAGCCTAGGGGTTTAAATTCAGCTTGAAAATTCACAACTGCATTGAAGGGGAGTGAGGTCCCGCTTTAAGCTGGGCATTCTGGGACTCTCATCCAGAGAGCTCCTGGCCACTCCATCGGTCTCCTCGGCACAGAGCGGAGCCCAGCCCAGGACTGGGAATGCACGAAGGCCCCAGAGCACGAGGCGCAGCCAGGCCCATCCTGGTCCACGGGGGAAATGACCAGGAGTTGGAGATTGGGGTCAGGTGTGCGATGGGGGAGGCAGGTGTAAGGAACCAGAGCTGGGCAGACCCTGGGGGGTGCAGACCCTGGGCAGGGGGGTGTGCAGACCTTGGAGGGGGGAGGTGTGCGGACTCCGGGGTGGGGTAAGCCTGAGGAACCAGGACTGGGGAACAGGTGTGTGGACCCAGCGTTCTTCTGGGTTCTGGGGACCTGCTGCCTGGTGACGCTGCCCCCACCCACAGATTCTTGGCCGCTGTCCTCTATCTCCCCGTCCTCCAGGATGTCTCCCTGGATGTTCCCCTGGATGTGTCTATGAGCTTGTCATCAGTTCCACTTGTTCCAACCTGCTCCCCCCCTGTGCCCCTCTCCTGGGTGACCCTCCCCCAAGCCAGGCATGGGGCCATCCTGGGCACCTCCAGGCCTTCCATCAGCCCCTACTCTATCCAGCCCCGCTGTGCACCAAACATGGGTCCCATCCACCCCGCCGCCCAGCCGTCCCCTCCCAGCATCTCTCCACCCCACTCTCCTAGGCAGGCACCACTGACCCCTGTCCTGTGCCCCAGACTCCGACCCTCCACCCCACCATTGGCCAGCTGGCCCTCCCGAGGACCCGACCCTGAGCCTGTGACTCCTGCTTGCCCAGTGCTGGTCCTGTCCCCAGCTTGGTTGGCTGTAGCCCAGCTGGACAGTTTTGTCCACCATTCCAACCATGGACAGCGCACAACCACAGAGTCGGGGGAGAGCAGGCCAGAGGGCTGTAGTCTGGGCCCAGTGGGTAGAGACGAGGAAGAAGCAAGAGGGGGTGTGGTCAAGCAACGACGTTACTGTCTCTGGAAGGAGTGAAGGTCGTGGTCCCCCTGCAGGACTCTGCGTGGGCCCGGGACAAAGGTGGCCAGAACAGCGGACGTGGAGGGGCCGAGGCCACAGAGCCGGTCAGAGCCAGAGCCGGGGCTGAGCCACCCTCTGGCCTTGCCGGGCTCTTCTTGCCCAACACAGGGGCCTGGAGCTTCTGTTCAGGGCAGGGGCTGTTACCCCAAACTGAGAAATGCCCATTACATGCCCCCATCCCTGACCCCCACGGAGTGGGGCTACAGTCCCAGGCTGTGTGAGCGAAGGGCCCGTGCTGGGGACAGGAGAGGCAGCCGGGCCCAGGGCGAGGTGATGGCACCTCCTACCATCTCAGGAGTGAACGTCCCACCCACGGTCTTGAGAGCGATGGGGGCAGGAGAGAGGTGGGAGGACAGCGTGGGCTTTGGGGCCGAGGGGAAGGTGCTCACAGCAGGACCCAGAGGAGGCCAAGGCCCGCCTGGAGCAGGAACCCCCTTGGAAGGGCCCAGGGACCCTCCTGCGGGGCGGGCGCCCTGTTGCAGAGAGATCTGGAACAGCACTGCCTGACGATCTTGGCCAGCATCCCGGGGCCCGACGACCATTCAGACTTCATGTTGGCGTTGGGACACCTCGGAGCACAGCGCTTGCTGAGCAAAATCCCCACCCGTAATCCTGCAGAAAAGAGGAGACAGCGTTCAGGAAGAGGAAGAGCCTTGGGAAGGGTGCTTTCCTGTGGGCAGGGAAGGCCGGAACCAAACCTCAGGGTCAGAGAATGTTGGTCCTGAAACGTCTACCAGATACCTTCTCCTGACCCTTTCACAGGCCAGGCCCTACACAGCAGTGGGAGCACAGCTGCCCAGGGTCACCCTCAAGGTCACAGCAAAGACAGGGTTCAGGACTGCTGGCCATGGTCGGGGCTCTTCCCTGAAACCACACATGGCCTGGACAGCCGGGTAGCCAGGGGTCTGGGAGTCCCGGGGAGACGGGGGAAGCAGAGCAGAGAGAAAAGCGATGGTGACCAGAGGACCTGCTGCACCCGGCCTGGGCTCCCGTCCACCCCCTCCCTCCTTCACTTAGAGACACGCAGAGACCTCTGAACGAAGCACCGGAGGGAAGCAGGACACTCAAAACAACCCAAGCTATAGAAGAAGAGATATTCTTGGGTGGCGTCCACCTTCCTTGTGTCGTGCTGTGCTGTGTTGTGTTTGTTTTGCTGTATCTATTGTGTGCATGGTATCTCACTACACTGAACCTTATTATATTTATTATATGACAATTGTATGCGTTGCATTACATCATATCACAGGCTACTCAGTGGCACTTGGTTTAGGGTAACCGAAAAGAAGGAAAGAGACGGCCAGTCTCCTCCGGAAGCCCCCAGGGCTCAACCTTGAGCGGCTGCCTCCTTCTTCCGCGTGCTCAGGACCGGGATCAGGCAAAGGTCGGCGCCGGCGAGGGGGCCCCTGAAGGGACCCTTCCTCAGCTCCCCGCAGAGACCCCAAAGGATCCAGCGCAGAGTCCCCGACAGGCCCCTTCCGCGCTGGCCAGGTACTCACTCAGGGTGATGAGCACCGCGTGGGAGACGCAGACCCGGTCGGTGGGGGCGCACGCGGCGGGCGCGCAAAACTCCCGGCTCGTGGCTTTGAAGCACTGGTAACAGCTCAGGGTCTCACCTGCGGGGCAGCAGCAGGCGGCGGTGGAGCGCGCTGCGCACCTGCCCGGGGCGCAAAGGCCTTCCGCTGCCGAGAGATGCGCCCGCCGCGCCCCGGAGCTCCCGCGGCCCCCGCAGCCCCCCGCAACCCAGAGGGCTGCCCTTACCTGGCTCTGTGGCTCCGCCAGCACAGCCCAAAGACGCCAGCAGAGCCCACAGGACTAGAACCGCCACCCCCATGACGCCAGACGGCTCAGCCTGCAGGGGGGCGGGAGGGGGCGGTGGAGCAGAGAAGGAGGCTTTGTCCGGACCTTCCCCGTCGCCCCCGCCCATCCCCTCGGTCTCTCCGCCCTGGACCCTCCTCATTCGAGGCCACTCAGATCCTGGTTCTCGCGGCACCCCTCTCCCAGCCGGACGCCTCCTCCTGAACCTTCCCTCCCCTGCTTCAGGGCGCGGGGCCCTTCGAGGAGAGGCAGCTGAAGGAGGGGCCGGCTGTGGAGGCCTGTCAGCCCCTGCTCACAGCTCGGGCTCGTGGGAGGGTCTCCTGGGGGCCGTGAGGATGACCACTTCCTGCTGGAGCGGAGAAGGCGGGTAGGGAGCGCGTCTCCCCTGTGGGTTCATCCCCTCCGCCAGCCTCCACCCCGCGCCAGCTCTGATGCATCCCTCTCGTCCTGTAACAAACCCCTGCGGAACAGGGCCCGGTTCACACCCTGGGGACACAGGACCACACTGAGTCCCTGCCTCAGAGGCTCAGGAGAGCTGAAACTCCCTGCAGGTGTGGTGGCAAGTGGTCTGGTGTTGGAGGTGGAGGAGAGAGATGGAGGACTTCAAGGGGGAGGAGGGATCATTGGGGCTGGAGAACGGGAGGCCGGTTGGGCAATCAGAGATGAAGTGCAGGGCCGTCCAGAGGGAAAGCATCAAGAGCCAGGCCCAGAGCAGGAAACAGGGAAATTAAGTGTCAAGGGCAAGTGGGGGAGGGAGGGGAAAGGGGAGAAAGGGGAGGAGGAGGAGGGGGAGGAGGGAGAGGAGGGGAGGAGGAAGAGGGGAGGATGGGGAGGAGGGGGAGGAGGAGGAGGGGGAGGAGGAGGAGGGGGAGAAGGGGGAGGGAGAGAAAGGAGAGGAGGAGGAGGAGAAGGGGAGGGGAAGGAGGGGGAAGGAGGGGCAGGACAGGCAGTCAGGAGAGCAGCAAGAAGGGGTCAGATGACAGGCTTGAATCTTTTCTTTCTTTCTCGTGACTCCCTGTGTGAGGCGGGGCCTGGGACCCCAGGAGAAGGGAGGAGAGCGTCAGGAGCTCCCGGAACAAGGCTGCAGAGATGCTGTTTCCACGGGTCCCCCAGCTCTGTCCCCCCTCGTCAGTGCTCCCCGGGGCTGGAGCCTGAGTCAGCCCGAGCGGCAGGCAGGGCCTTCAGCCAGACGCCCCTCAGCTCCTTCCGTCTCGCCAGGCGCCAGGCGAGGCACGTGTCCTCAGCAGCCTCCTCAGCTCCGGCCAGGGCATCCTCCTCCCGCACCTGAGTCTCCTGGGCCCCTTGGCTGTCCCTGTGATGGGCCCACTGGGTCTGTCAGGTAGTTTAGTTGTGCTTGGGCCCCATCAAGCTTCTTTTCCAAAATCTCCCCCTGCCTGGCAGAGACCTGGACACAGAGTGTGGAGGGCAGCTCTTCCCATCACGGTGCAGACCAGACCCCACCTGCTTCCCACCCAGGTCACCTTCGCAGTCCCCTGCAAGTTCTTCCCTTTGTCCTGTCCTTTATTCTTGTTTTTCAGCACCTAGTGAACTGAACCACTCTCCATCGGCCCCAGGGTTCCCAGGAACCTGTCCTCACCAGAAAGAAAGAAAATTCCATGACACCTGTTAAAGCTCAGTAAGACTGAATAATCTTAGCGGGGTTCTCGAGACCGGCGCAGGGACCACTGTGATGGGGTCGTGCAGGGAGAGATTGGGGGCAACTCCAAATACAGCAGAGGCAGTGGGGATTTACAGCCAAGGAGCCGGTGTGGTCAATGGATGGAAAAACACTAACAGGAGACCTCAGGGGTAGGGGGATTCTGGCTAAACAAACCTGCCAGGATCTCCCTGAAGGCAGGGCCGGTGCTCAGTCCTCACCTGGGGGGTGGGAGGGGATGGAACCCCATCGGATACTGAGTTGGGGAAGGTTCTTGTTAAAACTGGATTTTACAAGGAAGTGCCCAGATGGGCCCAGGAGAAGGTTTGGGAGCCTGACTAAAGTTTGGTCAAGCAAAGAATCTTTGTCACCAAACAACACGGCACAGATGAAGCAGCACAGAGTCCACTGAGGGCAGGGGCGGTGGTCCGGAGTGGGACCCCGTCCCCTCTGGAGGCACCATCACCCCAGCCACAACCTCACCTGGAGACCGGGCAGGTCTAAGGGCCCTGCGTGAGTCCAGGTGTGGGCAGGAAAGGCTGCCCTCTTTTCTGACCCCCAGGGACCCCTGCCTCCCAAGGCTGCCCCCTAAAGGCAGCGCCCATGGCCAGGTGCCCGCACCTGCGTGTCAGGTGGCTTCACAGTTTTTCACGCCATGTCCTGCCAGCATCTTTCCCCAGGTTCTTTCTTTTTTTCCCTTCCTGCCTTTATTTCCTTGATCACGCCCGTTTGAGCTCCCCTGAGGAGCAGGCAAGGTGTGGGCCCTGGATCTGGACTTGCAGTGGGTGACCCTGCCCCCAGGGGCCTCGCAGGAGGAGAGCAGGCCGAAGGATAAAAGGGGCAACTAGTAGGCAAAGGGCGATTGGATGGGCTGCCTCTGGCCCCCGGGTGACTGCTGCCGGTCACCTCCACTCGCAGCCACCGGGCCTCTGGGGGCCTCGGCACGCCCTGCAGGCCCAGCTTCCCGTTGCCACAGGAAGAAGAAGTGCTGGCTATGAAGGAGGGTGTGCAGCTGGTTGGGGTCATTTCCCCTCCAGTTCACCCAGTGGTCCAACCAGCAGGACTGTCCCCCGGCCCCTCTTGCCTGGCACGTCCTAGGGACCATGCCTGGCCAGGTGCAGCCTCCGCCTTGGTGCTGGTGCACCCAGAGCCTCCCTTTATTGGGTGCCACTCCAGCCCTCCCTGCTGTCCAGCCTCTGCCCGGGCATGGGTCTGGCTTGGAGGTGGGCACAGAAGGGGTGGAACTGGAGATGCCCGGGGGGAGGATCTGGGCTTACGTTGTGCGTTTGTTCATGTGTCATTTCATGCTGTAATGGAGTTGAATGTGAATCTGTGAAAAATTCGAAAACCCCAAATCGCATGGTGCTGTTGGATGTGGGCGTGATGAAGCAGCCCGGGTGGGCGTGGGGCGGGCGGCGGGAGGACTCTGTGGGAGAGAAGCCCCACCTGGAGCGGGGCCGAAGGCACGCGGTCCCGGCCACGGCGGGTCTCCCCGATGTCAGCCCCTGTGGGCAGGAATGGGCCATCCTCAAAGGTGACCCTGTTTCTCTGGCACTGGACTAGGGGTGTCAGAGGGCACAGTGGGCAGTGGTCGCTAAATGTCCAGATGCCCTCCTGGCCTCCTTTCTGATCTCATTCGGTCCTGGGTGCTGGGAGAGGCTGGGAGGAGAGGCGGGAGGAGACTCAGAGGCAGACAGGGCGGGGCCTGGGATCAGCCTGTGGCGGCAGGAGGGGTGGGGACAGGGGCTGTTCTCGAATCCTCTGTCGGATCACAAATTACCTTGGTCACTAGTCACCCCAGCTCCCCCAGCAGACAAAGCCCGCTGTTTTCACAAGGAGCTGTGGGCTGGGGACAGGCAGGGGGCCCTGATGGTCCTCTGGGCTTCCAGAAACAGACACGACTGGGGGCGAGGGGAGCCCATGCCCCTCGGTGACCACAGGCCTGTGCCTGAAATCCCCAGCACCAAGACCAGGCCACCACGACCCAGACACTTACCCGAGCCTGGCGGTGGGTGGGTCCCTTCCATCCCTATGAATCCCCACTGTCATGGCGCTGACACAACGGCTGCAGTTAGGGTCATTCTGGGGATGGGGGTGTCCTGGGGAGGGAAGCAAGCCTTCCTGACTCCTGGCCTGTGATTGGGCCGCTGGCCAGCCTCAGACTGGCCCCCTGTGAGGACGGGGCCTTCGGATAAAATCAGTTCTGCTCTTGATGAACGTTTTTGTTACCCACGAGACTGCCCACTTGCCCACTGGACTCTGCCGTCCATCCCGGAGCAAGCAGGTGCACTGCCTGTCACCTCCTGATCCCCTGCCCCCAAGGATGGCCCCTGGAAATCCAGACCCCACCCCTGCCCGGGCCTGTGCGTGGACAGCCTGTCATCCGGAAGCGCGGAAGCAGCAGGACAAAGCTGGCCTGCTAGGCGCTGCCACTGCCAGCCACGCCGGACAGGCTCCAGAGCTGGCGGAGGCCGATCCTGAGGGGCTTCTTGTCCGGTCCAGTGGGTCTGCTGGGTCCCGGCTGCACTGACAGGCTCCCCAGGGGTGGCCCTGTGTGTCCCACTGACCCAGGCCACACCATCCGGGCCCTGCATGCCCTCGCGGTTCCCGAGCTCAGTTGCCTGATAACAGCACTGGGTTTGCAGCCCAGGCTGCACAGCGTGGCCCCATCCTGGGGCGCGAGGAGCCCCCGGGTCCTGTGTCACCTCCCGCCGCAGGGCGACTGAGTGCGACTGTGCTTGGAGGCCTTCCTCCCTGGCTTGGAACCAGCTGAGACCCCCAGTTCCCACCCTCCAGGCCCCGTCATCCATCGTGCTGGGAGTGACCTTGATGGTGGCCTCGGTCCACCACTGCCTCAGACCCCTTACCTGGCTCTGGGCCCCACCCCTCAGAGTTCCACCCATTCGGATCCAGACAGGAGCCTGTGATTCTCATTCAGATCCTGAAAAATTGGGGTGCAGCTGAGATGTGGGCTCCCTGCCAGCCTCGTGGGAGAAGTGCCCCCCACACCCGACTCAGGGCGCTGCCAGCAAGGACTCACGCCCTCTGGCTGTGCTCTTGGCCCACCTGCAGGCCAGCCCAGGGGCCCTCCGGATGCTTCCCCCTGCTCAGCCCTCAGCACTCTCCCACGCCTCGCCCTCCGCCCCAAACCCCGCTCTCTCCCCACCTGTGGGTCGGAAAAATGCAGAAGCTTCAGCAGTGAGATCAGGGAGAAAGTGGAACGTGTTGTGCTGGCGTTTCCTTCTGCGTTGGCTGCTGTCACACTGTTGCAGGAAGTGATGGGCAGCTGCTCCAGTGCCTCCATGGTGGCTCTTGTTTAATCACCTCTTCTGACTCCTCCACAGCTCCTGGAGCTCCTGGAGCGCCCGCTCTGCTGCTCTAACGGGGGACGGGGGACGTCGGGCACGATGCTCCGGCCTCTGGGCGTGGCCGTCCGCTCACATCCCGCATCTCACAGCTCTTGAAACGTCCGGGGGTCCCCGTGCCTAGGGTACAGTCCCGAGTTAAAGCTGTGGGCACCTTTCAGGAAGGGCGGGCTCACCACCTGTAACGTGTGTGTGGCAGTTGCTTTCTTCTGGGGGCCCAGGGTTCCAGGTCTGAAAACTGGCTGGCAGGTCTCTGCTTGCTGCCCGTTGATTTGCCCCAGGGGTTTTGCTCCCTACAGCTGCCACCTCCACAGCCCCGTCACAGGTTCCCTGGTACTGCAGGCTGACGCGATGATGACCACATCCCGGCCTGGTTGTGGAGCCGTGCCGTCCGGGGGCCAGCTGTGCCGGTGGGCTCATGAGTGGAGCAGTGACGGAGGCAGGGACGGGGGCTGCACATGGGTCTGGGGGCACGGGTGCCCTGCCCTGGCCACTGCTGACGCTGAAGCCGCCACGTCTCAGCAGGAGGGACAGAGCCCTCCGTCCGGCTCCATCCCTCCTGAGACCATCCAGCCTCCTGCGGGGAGGGGGGGGGCTGACCCTTTTGTGCCATTTCTACACTGCAGGGTGTGATTTTTCACCCTGCTGGGATTGTTACAGAGATCAGGAATGGGTTTGGTGTTTTTGCCCCAAGTGCCTCGATCAGCAGCATTATCTGAGAACTCGCAGAGTGATTTACTCCGTGGAGCCTTGTATGACATCACCGCAGACAAAGGGACATACTTTACACCAACAGAGGTATATGTTTCCTAGGCCTGCTGTAACAAAGTTCCACAAATTTGGATGACTTAAAACAAAAGAAATTTATGATTTCACCATTCTGGACGCTAGAGGTCCGATACTAAACAGCAGACAGGGCCGTGTTCTCTCTGAGGGCTCTAGGGAAGCTTGGTTGGGATTACATGGAATATATGATCAGTTTGGGGAGAATAATAAACCCCCAAAGTACCGAGTCTTCCAATCCATTTGCAAACGGTAACTATTAGTACACACTGGGTAGAGTATACACAGATCTCTCCATGACTTCTTAAAGCTCTATGTGAATCTACCTTATCTCAATTAAAAAATTTTAAATTAAATTACAAAAAAATGAAAAATCAATGTCATTTAGAGTATCATCAAAAATGTGACATACTGGGACTTCCCTGGTGGTCCAGTGGTAAAGAATCCGCCTTCCAATGCAGGGGACACGGGTTCGATCCCTGGTCCGGGAAGATTCCACATGCCGTGGAGCAACTAAGCCCGTGCACCACAACTACTGAGCCCGAATGCCACAACTAGAGAGTGAAAACCCACATGCCGCAACTAGAGAGAAGCCCGAGCGCCACAACAGAGACCGAGCGCCATAACGAAAGATCCCGCATGCCTCAATGAAGATCCCATGTGCCACAACTAAGACCCAGCACAGCCAACATTAAATAAATAAATAGATAATTTAAAAAAATGTGCCAAAGGAATTAAAGAAGACTTAAATGTATGGAGAGATATAGCATGTTCATGGATTGGAAGACAATATTATTTATAGTCTCCCCAAACTGACCTATATATTCCATGTAATCTCAATCAACCCACCAGCTGGCGTTTGTGAAGAGGTTAATAAGGTCACTCAAAAACTTATATGAAAATGCAAAGCAGTTAAAACAGCCAAAACAGTTTTTCAAAACTCATGAAACTATACTTAATATTCATAAAGTTTACTTTTTACAAATAATACCTCAAAAAGCTGATTTAAAAGAAACTTTCTGCAAATGAAAATTCTAGATTTAGATGCTCTCACTGGTTAATTCTTCCAAACATTCAAAGAAAAGATAATATCAATCTTCCAAGCTTCTTTCAGAGGAAAGAAAGAAATGAACACTTCCTAATTAATTTTAAGAAGCTAGCATAGTCTTGATTTTTTAACAAAAATGGATAAGGTATTACAAAAAGTGAACATTCCAGAGCAATATCCCATGAAAATTAATGAAAACGTATCTTAAACATAATATTGGAAAATCACCAATGGCCCACAAAAAGGAAAACATACTATATAATCCAATATATACAGAAAATTATTTGTTAAATTCAACACAATTTGTGATTACAACTCTCTCAGCAAACTAAGAATAGAAGGGATCTTTCTAATCTGATAAAGGTCACTATAAAACCGGCTCTAACTTGCATCATCTTTATGGTGAACTCTTGAACACTTCCCCCCTTGTTATCACACCTTCTACTCACTCTGTCCTGGATAGAGAAACAAGGGGATCATCATTTTAGATGAGAAATCAGGGACTTCCCTGGTGGTCCAGTGGTTAAGAATCCACCTTCCAATGCAGGGTACGTGGATTCGATTTCTGGTCTGGGAACTAAGATCCCACATGCTGCAGGGCAACTAAGCCCGCGTGTGCAACTACAGAGCACGCGAGCCACAACTAGAGAGAAGCCTGTGTGCCCCAACGAAAAGATCCTGCATGCCACAGCAAAGATCCCATGCAACTAAGCCCCGATGCAGCCAAAAATATAAATAAATAAAGATTTTTTAAAAAGATGAGAAATCAACTTCTTATCATTTGGACATCATGTGATTTTGAGTTTAGAGCATAATGTACAGAGAAAATATTGGAATTAATCCATGAATTTAGAAGGGTCATTGGTTATAAGATTAAAACCAATTGTATTTCTATATATTTGCAATAATAAATTTGGAATCTTAAGTTTTAAAAACCCCACTGAATTCTGGCCCTAGGATCATTTCAGCTGCCTACATCCAACTCTATTTACTCTTTCTAGCAAGAAAAGGAATTCAGATCAACAGAGCAAGGGAACAAGACCCCACGCTCCTCATAACCTCAGCATGCATAGGAGATGGAGAGACCACAGATGTCATTCACTTTCATGTAGAAAAACGAACACAAACTTCTGGCAGAGCCGTCTTTGGACCTGGGGCACCTGCTGTGCAGTGTGGGTATCGCTGGAGAGAGCGGACGGAAACGGGAGAAAGGAACCAAGGGTCTGAGAGTGATGGGCTGGATAAAAGCCATCCTCAGAAAGAGAAGGTCCAGCTCCCCTCGTGGGGATGCTGGGAGCCAGACTGAGAGCTGCTGGCCAGCGGCCTGGCTACAGGTGATGGGCTTGAGAAGATGCAGGGATGCAGGGGCAATGGGAGATGCATCCTTTCTTGGGGAGCAGACCAGTAGGAGGGGCGAAACCCCTGCAGGCTTGGCGGCAAATGGAAAGAAGGAAGGAAGAAGGGGAAATTAAGTGCTGCAGCAACCAGAGAGACTCCTGATGTTGGCCGGCACCCGCCCCTCCCACCACCAGACCACGGACGCAGGAACAGCTGCACTTCATCGCGCAGCCGGAAGAGGGCGGCCTCGCGCCAGGAGGCCGCGTCCTACTGCGCACCCATCTGTGGGAAGACGCTGCAGGGAGAATTAAAACGAGAATAAAACTTTTCTCTTGAAAAATGTCTCAGAAAACGAACCAGGAAGCAGAATAAATCTCTCATGCCTGAGTCAAAACATTTGAAAATATGAAGGAACACCTTGCATCAGAAGTTCAGAACCTCAAAACAACAGTAGGCAATAAAAAGAAGACATGAGATGAAAAACGATGAAAGTGAGGAAACAAATGGAGGAAAACGTAAAGACCAGCTTAGAAATAAAGTCTCACAAAGTTCCAAGGGAGCAGGCATTTGAGATCGTTAAGTCGGAAGCTGTAGCAGAGGCACTGAGGCAGGAAGGCAGGCAAACAAGAGGACAAAGCAACCTAAATCCGAACTAAAAGGGCTCACCTGTTCCTGTAAAAACTACCTAGAATGGTGAGCGCTAAGACTATGCTAGTAGAAAATGCAAACGACACAGGGCTTCCCTGCTGGCACAGGGATTGAGAATCTGCCTGCCAATGCAGGGGACACGGGTTCGAGCCCTGGTCAGGGAAGATTGCACACGCCGCAGAGCAACTAAGCCTCTGCGCCACAACTACTGAGCCTATGCTCTAGAGCCCGCAAGCCACAACTACTGAGCCCATGTGCCACAACTACTGAAGCCCACGTGCCACAACTACTGAAGCCCGTGTGCCTAGAGTCTGTGCTCCGCAACAAGAGAAGCCACCGTAATGAGAAGCCCGCACACCACAACAAAGTGTAGCCCCCACTCGCCGCGACTAGAGAAAGCCCGTGCGCAGCAACGAAGACCCAACGCAGCCAAAAATAAATAAATAAAATAAAAATAATATTAAAAAATGTAAAAGATACAGAAGCGCCCCTTAGTGCCTACAACCCACAACATATATGTAAGGGGAAAAAAATAGGTTGGTATCAGACTCCTCAAGACGCAGTGAAGCAGAAATGATTAAAAAAAAAAAAATCACCCTCAAGTTTGGGGACTTCCCTGGTGGTCCAGTGGTTAAGTGGTCCAGTGGGCCCCCAATGCAGGGGGCCCGGGTTCAATCCTTGGTCAGGGAACTAGATCCCTCATGTCGCAACTAAAGATCCTGCGTGCCACAACTAAAAGATCCTACGTGCCACAACTAAGACCCGGCGCAGTCAAATAAATAAATAAATATTAAAAAATAAAGAAAATAAAGTTTGAACCAAGGATTTTATATATAGTCAAGAGTATAACCAAGCATCAGTGCTACAGAAAAAAGTTTCTAAAGCCCTAAACTTCGATTTTAGTAAAAAAGGAAAAGAAATGACAATACACGAATCAAATTCCCAATTCAAAAAAACTGGAGGGGGGGAACCAAAGCGAACAGAAGAAAGCATGGAGAAGAAAATCATAAGCCTAGAAGCAGAAGTAAATGGTGCAGAGAACAAACCCAGATGTGATTAATAAAGCAAAAGCTTGGTTTTCTGAAAAATTAAAAGAACTAGATGAGGAACTAACTAACCTAATCAATAAAAGAGGGACAGTACAAATATACAAATAATAAATACTAAGAGTGAAGTAATTATTGAAAGAGAGAAAAAATTTTTAAATGATAACAGACTATTTCATATACCCTTCTACAAATACAGGACCTCAGATGAAGGGGATAACTACCTAGGAAAATACACTTAAGCAAAATTTATCCCAGTTGAGAGAGAAAGCTTAAAGAGATCAATTTCAGTAGAAAATAAAGAAACATAATAAGAAACTAACCCAGCACAAACAACCAGGATCAGATGATTTCACACAAAAAATTCTACAAAATCTTCAAAGACCAGATTTTCCTAATGACACATAGATTGTGTGAGAACATAAAAAAGAAGACTTCCAAATTCTTTTAATGAAGCCAGTATAATATTGATAACCAACCTAATAAAAACTGTAAAAAGAAAATTACAGACCAACATCTCTTAGATATATCAGTGCAAAAATCTTAAAGAAATATTAACAAACATAATCCAACAGCACATTAAGAAAATAATACAGTATGACAAAGTAGGATATATTCCTAGGATTCAGTGATAATTAAATATCAGGGAATTTGTTAATGTAATTCATCCTATTAATAGATATGAAAATAAATGTCATAGAAGTAAATCTATAGACTTTGAAGTACCTTTGAATAGACTAACTATCCTTTCTTAATTAAAAATATTCAAGAGGAATATAATCTCTTAAAGTTGTCATCTTACAGGACTTCCCTGGTGGTCCAGTTGTTAAGAATCTCCCTTCCAATGCAGGGGACTTGGGTTCCATCCCTGGTCAGGGAACTAAGATCCCACATGCCGCAACTAAGACCCAACACAGCCAAAAATAAATAAATAAACAAAATAAAATGTAACATTTATTTTTTTTTAAAAAGTTATCATCTTACATTAGAAGAAAAATACCCATTATAAGAAAAGCATTCCCATCACTATTTGAAATTCAGTCAGAAGTATTCACTGATACAGTTAGAAAACATTAAACAATTAGAGGCTTTAGAATGGAAAAAGAAGTAAAACCAGGTCCATTTGTAGATGATACGGCAGTATACCTGGAAATCCTAGAGAATAAGGAATAAAAGTAACAAATTTGGAAAACAATCAGTAATGAATCAGGATGCAAAGTAAGCATATAAAATTCAGTAGCCATCAGAGGGCGTCCGGGATTTGCGAGGATGAAGTAGACTGGCGGTCACATGCTCCCACTGGACCAAGAAGAAAAAAACAGGCAGGTTGCAGGTGTCGTAAGTAAACGAGTTGGGGAGCTGAGAGGGACAAGGACCAACCGGACTGGCTTCCAGAGGTGGGGAAATCCCCCGAGCTGAGCCGACGCTGCCAGCCTGCCCTGTCTTTCCTTCCTGGGGATTTGCCAACCACCAGCGGGACTGTATCCACAAACCAGGGAGGAGGGGCGAGCACGCTCAGCTCCGGGAAAGCGAAACCTACGAGAAATCAGAATGCGCGCTGAGTCCCGGATGCAGGCGGTGGTACCCAGGGCGGGGCGTGTATAGGGAAGAGTGACGTCCGCGGCAGTCCCACGGCTCTCAGGAGCCAAGTTCCTACCCGAGGAAAGAGGCCTGCTCCAAGCACACATCTGATCTTGCTCTGAAGAGACTTGCCAGAGTCTAAAGCGGCCGCAGGAGTTGGGAGTGGGAGGCTTAAAAGCAGGGCGCACAGACGTGAAGGGCATCTGCCACGCTTTCCAGGACCAGGAGATAGGACTGCCCGAGTCTCCACCGGAAGCCTAGGAGGAGAGGGACAGGAGGGGGTATGAGTTTCCTAAAGCTGCTGCGGTCCAGCCCAACCCAGCTCAACTTGTGATGGAGTTGACCTGGTGAATGAGGAAACGAGGGACCCGCTACCCGCATACAGAGGTATGCGTGGCCTCTGGCTCTTATTTATACAAGGCCCCAAGGTGACCAATAGCAATAGGGGAGAAAAGCCGTAGACACAGACCAACGGATGATCCAGACAATGGAGTTAGCAGAAAAGGACTTTAAAATAACAAGTATGACAAGTATGTTCAATAATAGACTTTAAAAACTGAGAGTTTTGACAGAGAATAGGACTTTATGAAACAAATCAAATAAATATTCTCTGTATTGGCCAGGATTCTACAACCAATAGAATGTGTGTAGAAACAAAAAGAGATTTACTTTAAGGAACTGGCTGCAGGGCCAAAATCTTCAGGATGGGCTGTGCTGGGGGGGAAGAAGTCTTCCTGTACCCTTCTGGCTGGTCTAAGGATGAAATTGACATGAGACAGATTAACAGGAGAGAATCACGCAGAAGTTTAACAACATGTCTACATGGGAGAGACCCAGGAAAACTGAGTAACTCACTAAAGGGGCCGCAGCCCTCACCTTAAATACATCCTCAGCTAAAGACAAAACAGGTTGTTGAAGGTGGGGAGAGTCATTTATGGCAGGTGACCAGGATTGTGAGGCAGATTTAAGTCACTGCCTTCTCCAATGATAAGAGTTTCTAGAGATTTGGTCATCCCAAATGGAGATTTCCCTTATAAATGTAAATGTTTCTTACAAAAGGTCAACTCCTACTTGGTTGTCAGAGCCCTTCCCATGTCTTTCTCAGAAAATAACCAGCTGAAAACAATGAATGCGCCAAAGAGACGTATTTTAGGGTGGCAAATTCTGCTCCCCTGCAGCCAGAAGGCCGGAGAGCTGATGCTGCAGTTAAAGTCCAAAGACTGTTTGCTGCAGAATTCCCTCTTGCTAGGAGGAGGTCAGTCTTTTGTTCTATTCAGGCCTTCAGCTGATTAGATGAGACCCACCCATATTATGGAGAGCAGTCTGCCTCACGCAAATGTCACCAATTTAAATGGCAATCTCATCCAAAAACATCCCCACAGAAGCATCCAGAATAGTGTTTGACCACATATGGGAGTACTGTGGCCCAGCCGAGTTAACACATACAATTAACCATCGCATTCTGGAATTAAAAAATAAAATATCTGAAATTAAGAACTCGTTTGGATGAATTAGGAGCAGAAGATGATATGAACGTAGGTAGACACAGGACAGTATAAAATAGCCCAAGGGAAGCTTAGAGAGAATAAAAACAATAGAAAAAAATTAATCGGAGCATAAGGGCCTGTGAGACTCAGTCAAATGGTCTAACTTTACATGAGATTGGAGTACCACAGGGAAGAAAGAGGGAATAAATAAATACTTGAAGAGATAACATTGTTCAAAATCCATGAAAGATAATTCACAGATCCATGGATTGCAGAAAACTCTAAGCAGGATAAATGCAAAGAATGTCATCCCAACTAGTGACACTGCAATAAAAATGCTGAAAACCAAAAAACAATACTCTTAGCAGCCAGGGGAAAGAGACACAGTATCTACAAAACAACAACAATTAAGAGCTAAAGCTGACTTTTCACAAAAAAGCCAGAAGAAACTGAAACTGTATCTTGAAAGTGATGAATGACAAAGTCTGGCAACCCTGAATTCTATGCCAACCAAAAATAATATTCAGAGATATAGAAAACAAAAGAGTTTGATTTGTACACAAGTTGCGATAATTCATTGCCAGCAGACTCAAACCACAAGAAATAAAAAAGGAAGCTCTTCAAGGTAAAGTGAAATGATTACAAATGGGAACTTGGAACTCTAGGAAGAAGGGCAGAGAAGCAGGAGTGATAACTCCGTGTAACTGAGCAGGACCCTCTGGGGTCTTCCCGGGACAGACCCTCCTCCCATATCCTCTGCTGTAGCTCCTCTCTGAAGTACCCAGATAACATTATCTGATGCACATTTCCTGAGTTGCTTTATGGATGCTAAAACCACCACCAAATGGAAGAAATAAACTCCTTGATGATCATGAGGCCCCAGACCTACAAGCACCTAAGGATTGATAATGTTAACCACCCTCTTACCTCACCATCAACCAATCAGAGAATTGTACCTGAGCTGATCACAGACCCTGAGGCATACCTGGAGGCACAATGTGAGGTCTTGGGGAGAGAGAGCTAGCACTAGCCTGGGGTTCTGTTTTTATGAGGTTGAGGGTGGGGGCCTAGGGTTTGGTGGGCTCACTCTTTATTGGTGACTTTAAAACAGAAGAGTGGGGATTTAAAGCATGGGTAGAGGAAAAACTAGAGCCCAGGATGGTGAGTTATAGAAACCAACTAAGAGCTCTAAAAAAAAGGAGCCTGGGGGTGGGCATGTCTGGCTCCTACCTAGTCCTGTGGCTGGCAATGTGTTTATTCTAGAGAGTCATTTGGGAGTGGATGCCTGGCAAGCAGAGCTGAGGTCAGGCCCTTGCATTAGAAAAAGAGAAACCGGGACTTCCCTGGTGGTGCAGTGGTTAAGAATCCGCCTGCCAATGCAGGGGACGTGGGTTCGAGCCCTGGTCTGGGAAGATCCCACATGCCACAGAGCAACTAAGCCCGTGCGCCACAACTACTGAGCCTGCGCTCTGGATCCCACGAGCCACAACTACTGAGCCCACGTGCCGCAACTACTGAAGCCCGGGCGCCTAGAGCCCGTGCTCCGCAACAAGAGAAGCCACCGCAATGAGAAGCCTGTGCACCGCAACGAAGAGTAGCCCCCGCTGGCCAAAACTAGAGAAAGCCCACGTGCAGCAACGAAGACCCAACGCAGCCAAAAATCGATAAATAAAATAAAATAAATTTATAAAAAAAAAAAAAGAAAAAGAAAAAGAAAAAAAGAAACCAAGTGTCAGGGCTGCACTACATTAACCCAACTATGTTAGTTCTCATGTTAAATGTAAATGGACTTAACATTCCAAAGTAAAAGCAAAATTGTTTAGACTGGATACAAAATAACACTAAACTGGTTACAACTCTGACTTTAAAAATCAGGACACAGAATAGCTGAAAAGAAAAAGAGTGGGAAAAACATCATGCTGACAGTAATCCAAAGAAATCTTATTTCACCCTATTAATGCCATATAAAGTATACTTTAAGGCAAGAAATATTACTAAAAGATATTTCATAGTGCTAAAAAGTCAATATAACACAAAGATATGTCAATCCTACCTCTGTATACAACTAGTAACAGCTTCAAAATGTTTAAGCAAGATATGGCAGAAGTGAAAGTTGAGGCAAATCTACAGTGACACAAATATTTTAACATAAATCCTTTAAGTAACTGATAGTGTTGCAGGAAGGGGGACCCCTTCCAGGGCCCGAGAGTGGGCTCTTGTCTAACGCTCAGAAATGAATTGTCCGAGGAGACATACGTGCTGACAGAGCAAGAGACTTTATTGGGAAGGGGCGCCGGGCGGAGAGCAGGAGGGTAAGGGGCCCCAGGAGGACTGGTCTGCCACGTGGCTCGCAGTCTCGGGTTTTATGGTGATGGGGTTACTTTCTGGGTTGTCTCTGGCCAATTATCCTACTTGTGCCCATATTTGGTCTGACTCAGGGCGCTTCCTGGTGGTGCGTGCATCTCTGAGTTAAGATGGATTCCAGTCGGAGGGTTTCTGGGAGGTTGGCAGGATGTATTATGGGCTGGCGTCTCCTCTCTCCTTTTGGCCCCTCCCAAATTCTCCTGGTTAGTTTTCTGCGGCAGCATCATGTTCCTTATTGGGACCTCCTTTTGTGTGAAAGTGGTTATTATCATGCCTGGCCAAGGCGGGCAGTTTTGGTCAATGGTTCCCTAACAATAGAACAAGCAGACAAGAACGTCACTTAGAATACATAAATTTGTACAAGATTGCAAACAATTAACATAATGGACATATATGGAACATCATACCAAACAAGTGAATCCATATTTAAGTGCATGTAGAACACTTACCAAATATGTCATATACTCAATCGTGCAGTTAATCTAGGAAAACAAAATATAGGAAAGTTGGAGAGGAAGAAATCCAAACAAGAATGGGTAGTATAACAAGTACTGAAAATAACCCGGAGCTGTGCAGGATGTGGAGCAGCTGGAGAGCTTACACTTTACCAGTCTCAGTATAAACTGGCACAATCTGCTAAGGTTCCTGTGGATGGAAAATGTTGCTGCCATCAACCACCACCGCCCCCGGAAGGTGAGCCCTGAGGGAACGCAGGATGGAGACGAGGAGGGTGCCCGCTGCCAAGCCCTCAGCTGCCGCAGCTGCCCCACTTGTGCAACCCGAGGGGACTCATGATGGGAAAGAACGGGATACTGGCCCTAGAAGCTGAGATGCCTATCAAAGGAGTGATTTCAATGAGCCCAGGCTCTTACATCCTCCTATTCATAGAAAAGCGCTACATTCCTTAACTTGAGATGTCTGGTTTTCTTTAATTAACAATAATCTTTTGGGACTTCCCTGGTGGTCCAGTGGTTAGGAGTCTGGCTTCCACTGTAGGGGGCATGGGTTTGATCCCTGGTCAGGGAATTAAGATCCTGCATGCTGTGCGGTGCGGCCAAAGATAAATAAATAAAATCGGCCCTTAAAACAAAACAAACAAATAACTCCAATAGTCTTTTGATGCTCCGACTACCTGTCTTTGCTGCAAAACTTCTGTATATCCTCACTCCTCCCTGACCTCTTCCGAGCAGAAACTCAGAGCTATTCTGAGAGGCTGCCTCCCAGGCTTGAGGTCCTCAGAAAGGCCGCCAAATAAAACATGATTCTCAACTTTTAGGTTGTGCTTTTTTTCAGTCGACATTAAACATACACATACCCTGTGACCCAGCATTTCCACTCCCAGGTACATACTCAAGAGAAAAAAGTTCACCAAGATAAATGCCCACGAATGTTTAGAGCTGTATTATTCATGAGCATCAAACCTGTCAACAACCTTAACGCCCATTAAGGGCAGAATAAATACATAAATGCTGGCATGGGCACACAATAGAATACTACATGGAAATGAAAAAGAATCCTCTACTGCTACACTCAGCAACATAGGAATCTCACAGAGTGATGAGTTTAAAAAGCAGCAGAGTTCATTTCCTGGCAGCGCCACACCAGCAGAGAGCCTGTGCTGCTGGGGGCACTTCAGAGGACTCGTGAGGCCACCAAAAACAGCTCCCTTCTGAGTCACGGAAAGTCAACTGATCAGGAACTTTAACTGTATCTGTACAGTCCCTTCCCTTGTGCACTTTCTATGGTGAATACAAGTTACAGGTCTCACTCACACTCACACAAAGATTTCAGAGAGGAGACACAGAGGTCAAGAAAGTAAAGTGAGGATTTACGAAGCGACAGCGCGCTCTCAGTGCGACAGCGGGCAGACTCACGTGAGTAGCTGTGCGGAGTTTCTTTGGCAAGCTGCTCACGTGGGGTGCAGAAGTGAAGGGGTGGAATATTCATTGGGGAGGGAGGGGTTTGGGGTCGTATTCCCTGATTTTCTTCCCAGCTCCACCTTCCCAAGAGGCGGAGGCATTTTTTCTTTATTTAGCCTTGATCATGAGTGTCATGGCTTCGGTGCCCGATGGGTATTTCTTATCTGGGAGGCTAATTTTATTGTAATCAGAGTATAATGAGCAAAAGGTTATTTTTGGACTCTGGAGATTCCAGCCTCTTCTCATCTTTCTTTGTCTGTCTCCAGGGCACTTGCCATCCCAAAATGTGTGGTTTCCTGTCAGTCCAGAGGTTCCTGCTTTTCTCTGTCTGTCCAAGGGCCACCGTTGTTTACAAGATGTATGGTTTCCTGCCATCTGGCCCGTTCCCCCCTTCCTCTGCTCGTATCTAGCTACCTGCCTGCTGTAACACCATGACCCACTACTCGCTTTGTACATGTAGATCTGGATTGTGTAAACTGTCAATAATACACCATCTGGCGTATAACCCTTTGTCTCAGAAACATGTAACCTTGCCTTGACCTTTAGCGGGTGGAAGAGTCCTCAGAGTTTTCTGAAAGACTGTCTCCCGGCTTATAATCCTCAGGTTGGCGCCACTAAAATTCTCTTTTCTTAGAATGACTGTTGATTACTTTTTTGTGGACAGGAGGACCCTCGGGGTGGAGGCGGGGCTGGGGGCTTGCCCTCACACTGTGGCCCGGGTCATCCCTGGCCTGTCCACCCTGCTGGGGACCACAGCGTCCCTCCCACAGGGACCACAGCTCTCACCAGGCCCCGGGGGAGGAGGGCTGGGGCCTGAGGACGAGTAGACCACTGAGGAAACCGAGTCACAAATCTGAGACACCACGGGAGGGAGAGCGAGGCCGCCTTCCCAGGGGAGCTCGGGCGCCAGCAAGTGAGGGGACCTGGGAGGTCTGTTCCTAGCAGGGGGCTCAGCAAGGAGAGCCTCGGGGGGCAGGACGCTGTAGTCCCCTCGGGACTGGCCCAGAGCCGGGAGCTCCTCCATCCCCTTCTCTGACAGGTGCTCTTGGTGATCCTGGGGGAAGGGACGCAAATTACAAGGACCTGCAGGAAAGGCTGGGGTCACTGGGAGCCCGGGGTTGCTGGTCTGACCCTCACCGGCTCCAGATCCCAGGCTATGAGGGTCTCAGGCCCAGTGCAGCAGAAGCTGTGGGAACGGGGAGGGGGACGGGGGTGGAGCGGCGGGTGAACCCATCTCCGTGACACCCTCAGGATGGCAAGACTCTGCTCACTCCTCTGGGCAGAACTGGCCAGGGTGCCCATGAGCGGCCGAGAGCTGCCTCCCTGCCCCCAGCCCCACCCCAGGCATTAATGTGAGGAGGGAGCCAGACGCCCCTGGGTTCAGTAGGGTGAGAGCCACTGGAACCCACCCTTCCAGCCTCTGAGCCCCTCTCCTGCCCACCCCCAGTCCAGGCCTGGGGTGCTATCAGTGTCCCAAGTCCTGACCCTGGGACCGTGTGTGTGTGTGTGTGTGTGTGTGTGTGTGTGTGTGAGAGAGAGAGAGAGGGGTGGACAGGGCATCTTGTGAAAGCTGGGCCTGGGGGGCAGAGCTCAGGGACATCTGGCTAATCCCAGACTCAGGTGAGCCGGGAGCGGGTGCCTGTGTCCCCACAGGCTTCTCCAGTTCCCTGGGGGAGTCCTCAGGCTGGGGGAGCTGTCAGCAGGGGGGCTGTCAGCAGAGGAGCTGAGGGTTGGGGGAGGGACGGGGGCTGGGGACCCTCAGCCTGGCGTCCCCTCTAGCCCTCAGGAGGAGGCCAGCTGTTAGAAGAGGTAGCTCCGCCCAGCCTGGGCCCACCCCCCCCCGGGCCCGCGGAGAGCCCCGCCCTGCTCTGCCCCGGAGGCTAAACAGAAGGGCTGAGGGCGGAGGGCAGACGCCCCCTCGAGCGGCCTGGCGCTCCTGTCGTCCGTGTTCCGCTCGCGGCCGCCAGGGGACGGCGCCTCGCCGGCTAACTCAGTCTCCAAGTCCCAGCAGCTCGGGCACCTAGAGCAGCGCTCCTCCTGCACTTTCCACTCCGACCTTAAATGTTTTCCTTCCCAGGACTTCATCGTGTCACTCAGATTTCTCCAGGGAGCTGTCCTCCCAGAATACACCCTCTGCTGAGGTTATTAACCTTCCATTCAAGGGGTCCCAGAAAGCACCCGTGGGCGGGGCTCAGAGAAGGGAGGTCCATCTGTGCTGTGGGTCCGTCACCAGCCCTGGGGATGGTCTGGTGCCCGCACCTCCCACCCCCCCGCCAACGGCACCAGACCGGGGGGAGCCAGGGGACCAGAGGAACTCTGAAAGCTCCGGCAGGGCAAACCCAGGCCGGGCCGTGAGGTAGCCTTTGCGAGGGGCCCCCGCCAGCAGGTTGGGTCCTGGGTCACAGGAGGGCAGGAGCGGGGCAATGAAGGTGATGCCAAGGACTGGGGAGGAGGGGGCGCAGGGCCCTCCCGGGCCGGGCCATGGGCATCACAGGAGCGTTGTGGGAGAGGGCAGACCCTGGGCAGGACCCCCTCGTCCCGGAGGCCAGCTGGGTCAGGCGGCAGACCGAGCAGCCTGGGAGGGGCAGGCGAGGGGGCAGGGGCCAGACCGGACGGAGCTGAATTTGCCTACAGAGAAATGGCAGGCATCACTCCGGCCCCTGGGCACTGAGACTAGAGTCCAGACTCCCGGCCAGAGTGTGCCCGGGACAGACAGTGCTGCGCCTGGCACCTCACTGCAGCCCGGGCAGATGCCAGGGGGAGCGAGAGTCCGGGCGGAGCCCGAGAAAAGCTTTCCTTTCCCTCCCCTCTGTCGCTTCGTTCCCCTTCCTGCCCTCTCCTGGGGTTTCACCTCCCTCCCCTCCCTCCCTGCCCTCCCTCAGGCTGTAGGAAATGGAAACTCAGAGCCCTGGGCTCCTCCCCCGCCCAGCCCCACCCAGCCCCACCCAGCCTCCCTCTGCTTTTGCACAGCTTGTGCCTTCCAGCCTCCCCCCACCACAGGGAGGGAGGCGCAGCCGGAACCGGCCACACCCAGGAGGTCCAGCTGCCTCTGAACCCAGCCCTCAAGGGACTTTGCCCTCCAACCCGGAGCAGAGGAAATGCTGGGTACCCCCAGGGTCATAGACCCAGTAGGACAAGTGGCTTCAACCCTGAGCCCTGGTTTTCACTTCTGAAACCTGGAGGTAACCATCTCATTGTAGTTGTGGGAAGAGTATAACAGATCAATATCACCTGCAAAATAGTCGGTACACAGAGATGGAAGTTGAGGTTAGCATTAGCGGGAACAGAGCGTTTGTTACATACCTGTCCTGCCACTGCCCCCCCCCCACGCCGCCCCCTGGCTCCCAGTGTCCCCAGAGTCAAATCCAAACTTCCGACTGTGATGGTCAAGTCCACCTGTGCATCTTCCTCTGGCCTGGCCCCGCTGAAACGACAGAACGCGTTTTGGGACTCAGTAGAGCATAGGTTCTTCAGTGCAGAAAGACTTCAGCGAGAGGCAGTGACAGGTAAGGAAAAGGTTTATTAGTATATGATGCTTGTGAGAGATGCAAGCGGGCAGGCAAGGGAGCGCCGTGATGAAAGCTGGGTGGCTACATTTTTATAATGTAGAAAAAGTGAGGGGAAGAAGACCACCTTCCTCCTCATTCTTGAGTAGACGTCAAACTTCCATCATCAGCTCCTCCCCCACGTCAGGCAGGGAAGTTTTCTCGTCCCTACATGGTCAAACCAGGACTGTCATGGTGCTATGGAAATGGGCAAAAAGGTGGTAACATATACTGAAACGAGGTAAATCATCTCAGGTTGCAGCAGAACGTCACCTTTGCCTATAGTTTTGTTTTTAGTGTGCGCAGACGAGCATGTGCTAGGAATCACTACCTTACTGACCTCACTGGGCAGGATGTGGGTCTTGCCCCACCATTGTTTGGGGCATGTCTTGTGCTTCTGTTGCATGGTTTTGTTGCTAGGCAAGCCTGCTTAATTTCGATGCTAAGCAAGCCTGCTTTCTGGCGTGATCATTAACTTACAGGGTTCTCCCATACTTTTTTCTTTACTTATGATCCTTTAGTGGGAGTAACTATTTAATCGCCTACTTTGTCCCTTCACTCTGTCCCTAGCACCACCACTGCCCCACCCTGCTGGTCTCAGTCCTTTTAGCAATGCTGCTTGTGATTTGTTTTGAGTGAACAACACAGTGGATGCATTCTATGTGGGGACTGTCAACAGTAAACAAAGCAAACAAAATGCACAATGTGAAAGCAGTTGTTACCTGAAAACTGCGCTCACCTCTTGGTAGGTGTGGAGCCAAAAGCCACAACCATGCCAAAGAGCAGGAGAAGGAAGGATGTATTACGGGCAGCAAGTAAGGAGAACACCAGGGATCTCACCCAAAGCAGAGTCTCCCCAACGTCGACACTGGGGAAGTTTTAAGCTAAGGGTCCATGCATATTCAGGAAGGGGCTTGAGCAGAGGATTATTCAGTATAGAATCGGGGCAAAGGTTGGCAGAGTCCAGGCTTGGGTTGACTGAAGTCAGAAGGGACATCATCATCCCCCACCCACCACCTGGGTGGGGGCCTTAGTTCCTCACAGAACTCAAAGATAGATTATGTCTATCCCTTGAGGAGGCGCTAGGACTCTGCTTCATCACTGCACTATTGTTTGACTGCTTTTCCTCTGTTCCTGTATTCTTTTGTTCCCTTAAGATCATTGATCACCGAGACCTGTTCAAGGGCAAGCATTGCGGCCAGGCTTGGATCACAAAATGGCTTAGGCCAAAATGGCTTCTCTTATGTCAAGAAAGCCATGCCTGGTTCTCTTTCTCTGGGGACCCCCTAACCTATCTGCTTACACAGTTTCAGTTTTTTGCGGGGACTTTACCGAGGACTCTAGCCTGGGAGACAGCCTCTCAGTAGCTCCGAAGAGGTAGGGGAGCCAGGATATATATGAATTTTTTGATTGGGAAATACAGGCGGTCAAGCATACATCTTGGTAAAAGATTACTACTAATCACAAAAGACAGACATCTCAAGTTAATGATTTTAGTGCTTTCTATGTATGGGAAGATGCAAGAATCGGGGGTCATTGAAATTCTCCCTCAGATCCACATCTTAACTAGGGGCCCACATCCAAAGCACAGCACGCTTCCTCTTGTTTTTCCCTATCATGAATTCGCCTCAGGGCACACTGCTGGTGGGCGACTGCAGTGGGTTGCAATTTAATCCTTGTGGGACTGGAATGGTGGGCAGCATTTCTGTTGTTTTTTGGGTTTTTTTGGCTGCACCACACAGCAGACTAGGGATTGAACCCGTGCCCCCTGCAGTGGAAGCGCAGATTCCTAACCACTGGACCGCCAGGGAAGTCCCTGCAACATTCTGTTTACAGGACTCTGAACTTCAGGGGTAACCAGCATTCCTGGGGGACATTCTGATTTCATCCCCTTGAATTCTTTTCCTTGCTTTGGTTTTTAATGCTGGTCTGATCCACTCAAGTGAATCTCAACATTTCTACCACCCCGTGAGTCTCAACCAGACTGCCGTGATGTGCTTCTGGACCCTTCCACAAGATGTTGGCTGGGCCTGGGTCTCCTTCCCCTTGTCGTCCTGATCTCCTGGGGCAGACCGCTCCTCCCGTCCCTCCCTTGAGCTCTATCACCGCATTGGCGCTCAACCCCAAGGGCTGGCTGGCATCCCCCTTGGTGGCAGTGACGCCGAGGACGCTGTATTCATGTGTGTCACGGGGCCCATTCTGCGCAGAGCTGCTCACCTGCTCCTGTGACCCGGGCCCGGGATGTGGGCCACAACCCGAGCCCTCGCAGGGACCACTGTCCCGCCCTGCTGCACAGCGATGCCTGGACCCTGGACCCAGGCACATCGGAGCTTCTGGCCAGCCTGGACCCAGCCCTGCTGTGTTCCCTCCCACCACCCAGGAGACATGACAGCATCCTGAAGGATAAACGTATCACTCTCTGCAAGGCGCCCAGCTGCAGCCCTTGGTTCATTGCTCCTCGGGCACCAGCCCAATCAAAGAATCCCCTTGGCTTAGAACTCAGACACTCCCCCAGTGCAGACGCTGGGAACCCCTGGCTTAGCCACAGACCACAGTCGGGCTTGCCGGGGGAGTAGGCCTGTAGCAGCGAGGGCTGCCGGCTCGGGGAGCAGCACCCCTGCCCTCCAGCCAGGGTCCAGGCCTTCTCCAGGGGAGTCCCCCCCCGACTCCTCCCATAGGTCCTTGGGATGGACATCTCACTCACCCACTTACTGAGCTCCTGCCCCCCTCCCCACCATGCTTTGTGTCCTCCTCAGTCTGACTGGCCCAGGCACCCCGTACCCAAGTCCCGGAACCCCAGCTGGGGGGTCCCCTCCCCTCCCGCCCAACTCCATCCCTCCCTCTGTAGGGTCCTGCCTTCCACCCAGAAGCAGGCTGACCTCTGCTAGTTTCTCTGTCCAGTCCAGTCCTGTCCGGAGGATAAACTTCCCAACCCTGCCCGGCCGAGGGCAGCTAGCTGTGGTCTCCCGCGACCCTCTTCCCCACTGCCTCCCAGTGGGCCTCAGGGTGGGGGACCCTCAGACCCTCTACACCTGTGGCTCTGCATCTCTGCTGCCCCCTCCCCCTCAGTAGGACCCTGATGGGAGGGGCGGTCTCAGGCTGTGGGCCACACCTAGAGCGGGAAAGGGTGGGAACATCTGTGTTTATTTGAGGCACGAAGCAGCAGGAGGGCTCCGGTGTGGCGGTGGAGGGAGGGGCCGAGAGCAGCTGGATTTCGGGCTGGGAGCAGATTCCTGGGTCAGCAGCCTAGACCTGGGGACAGTGGAAGGCCTGTCTTCCTAAAGGCTGCCCTCGAAGTGAGTGAAATGAGGCGTGCAGAGACGCCAGGGGAAAGGGGTTCTGTGCTGGCGCTTGGGGCTCTAGGGGCTGCGGATGCCGGGCTCCTGACGCTTTTACTCCCATCCTCCCCCCACTCAGGCCGAGACCTGGCCACACACTCACCCGTGCCCGGCAGGGCACACAGACCACACGCCTGCCCACACAGCACATCTTCCGCACCTGCGGGCGGACAGGGCCTGGACAGGCGCAGGCCTGGGACCAGGTGCCCCTGCCAGCATGTCCCTGGGACGTGGTTCTGACTCTGGGGCCCTCAGGCTCCGTTCCCAGGTTCCCCCTGGAAGGCTGACTGGGAAGTAAGGGCAGCCGGCAGGTGTGTGGGTGCAGGGGGCAGGCCTGCCTGTGGGGACCCAGGGCCTAGAGGGTGGGCTCAGCAGGGTGAGGAGTCTAGGGGAGGGGGCTTCGAGATCCTCTTGGGTCTGGGAGGAGCTGGGCTTTCCTTCCTTCCTGAGCTTTGGGAGTCTGGGCCGGGCACAGGGTCCCGGGGGTCAGGGGCCAAATCGTAGCAGAGCCGACAGCAGGCTGAGCAGGAGCCCGAGGCCCAGCACAGTGGCGCTGGCCCGCAGCCCACCGTCGGCCGCACTGATGTTGCACAGGAAGCTCTGGCAGCAGTGGGTGCCCACGGACGCCACGCCGAGATTGACGCTCGGGATGGGGCAGATCGGGGAGCAGCCCTTGTTCAGGGTGTAGCCAAAGTCCACCACGTTCCCTGCACAGGAAAACGAGGTTGTGAGTGGAGGGGCAGAGAGGACAGGACGGGTGGGGGAAGCCTGGCCGGCCTGCGTCTGCACTCACCGATGCCCGCGGATGCAGAGATGGTCACACAGTAGTTGTCTGTATCGGAGCAGACGGTGGGCTTCAGGCAGTACCAGTTGCTGTTCTTATTCACGCAAGAGAAGCACACCAGGGAGTGGGCTGCAGAAGGAGGGATGCCTGTCTCATGCCCAGGAGTCTTCCTGTGTCCCCTCCCAGCCCGGACCCAGAGGCATGAGGACACCCCATCTTGTGCAGGCATTGACTGAGCAACTACGGTATCCTGGGCCCGGGCTGGAGACCCAGAAGACAAGGACATCAGACCCTGGCTCTGGAGGAGCTCCAGTGATGCCCCAAGTGTCCAGGCAGGGCTGAGCCGCCAGTGGGGGCGGGGGTAGGAGGGACCGCTTCGCCGTGGGAGAGGAAGCTGTGAGGTGGCACAGAGTAGGTGACATGGGCACCGCTCAGGAGAGAAAGGGGAGAGGGAGTCCAGGAGGAGGGCACAGCCCGCTCAGAGGCCTGGGGCCCCAGGGCAGCTCACCTCGCTCCACACCCAGGAGGGCAGCCAGCAGCACCGGCAGGAAGACCTTCATTCTGGAGGGGACTGGCGTCCCGGCTGGGGTCTCACGAAGCCAAAGAAGTCAGCCCTGCGCTAAAGAGACAGCTCGCTGGAGGGCGGGGCTCACCACCCCTTGCGCAGGGCCCTGGGGCAGGGGCAGTGCCTTGATCTTCCCAGTGGGGTCCGGGACACTGGCCCTGGGGGCAGCCTGGTGTCCCCACTTCGCAGATGGGGGGAGCTGCCAGCTTCCAGCAGCAGGGCCAGAGCACAGAGGGTCTTTCTGCTCCGCTCCCAACCTTCCCCTCGCTCAGTGCAGACTCCTAGCTGAGACCCTTCCCCAAGTCTGCGGCACTTGCTGCTGGGGGAGGGGGGACTAGAGGCCAGATGAGGGAAATCATTAAGGTTCTCAGAATCACCCAGAAAGGGAGGTCAAGGGAGTGGCCCCTGCCCACGGTCCTGGGGGTGAGGGTGAGACAGGCTGGGACCTGGGATCCTCTATCAGAGTGCTTGCACCTGGACAAACGTCCCCTAGAGCAACAAGATACGAAGAAACTATAAGTGACTAAAAATAACTGCGCCCACGCACAGTGGGGCGACAGGGTACAAGAAGCCACAGACTACGTTTTTGAGGTGCTGGGAGCAAAAGCAGGGCACTGCACATCATTCCTGCCCAGTACCCCCAAGGGGGGGACAGGCCACCTAAGCTCTGCCTCCTGCCTGACCCACAGATCTGCCCCGTTGTCACCCCATTTAAGGACTCAAGTAGCTCCTCTCGGGAGCTGTTCCTTGTTTTTGCTTCCTTGTGCTGCAGCTCGAGCCCCAGTAAAGCCTTGCCTGGAATTCTCATCTGGCCTCTTAGCAATTTCTTGAGTCCAAGGGCCCTAGGGGGGGATGGCGACCAGTAATATTAGCTGACCTGCGTCCAGAACTTTCCAGGGGCCAGCTCCGTGCCTGACATGGGGACCTAGAGATGGGCTGGGGGCATGAGGCATATCTAGCTGAGTATCCACCTGGGCAGCTTCTGTGCTGGGGCAGGGGCGAGGGGCTCTCCCATTCTGTGTTATTTAACGCTGAAGACAATGACCCCATACGTATCTGCTACTCCCCCCACTTCGTGGCTGGGGGAGGCTCAGGGAGACCCAGCAGTGTGCCACCAGTCACCCCAGCGGGAACAGGCACAGGCTCGGGCAGGTGGCTGTGAGTCCCTGGGGGCTGTCCTGCACCAGGACCCTCCCTTGGGCAGAGGTCCTTGGCAGTGGGTGGAGAAAGCACTTTGAATGCGACCAGCTGGGGTTCTGGTTCTCCGTTTTGCAGGAGGCGCCGTGTGGGAGGAGCAGTCTGGTACCTTCTGCTGGGGACAGCCGTGGGTGGGCGGGGGAAGGGCTAGTCCCCAGGCACCGGGAGGAAGAAGAATGCCAGGGAGAGGACAGATTTTGGGAGGGGCTGGTGGAGACCCTGAGAATGGGCTTCAGGTCTGGGCAGGGGCTGACGTCTTGGGGTTGGGAGCAGGAGCTGCAGAGGTCCAAGAACAGCGCCAAGTCCAGCCGGGGCCTCTTCCGGGATCCCGGCAGTTAGGGAGGAAGGAGCCTCGGTTTCCTCCTCCACAAAGTGAAGTTCCGGCGGGAGGAGCTCTGAGCTGTCCTGAAGGAAGCTCTGGGGCGCACCTCCGCGGTCACGGCCAGCATCCCCACTGCCTGCTGCCAGGCACCCCACCAAGTGCGCCCTGCTGGGCTGAGTCCAGGCACTGGATACTAATGTGTCCACATTAGCAGGGCCAGGCGGAAGGGAGCCCGGAGGGGAGCCCGTGGGTTTGCGGGCAGGGCCATTCGGGACCCAGACTGTGCACTCCTCCCCCAGGCTCACAGGGCTGATCTCCGGGAGAGCCTGGCATTCAGTGACGCTGGGCCAGCAAGAGAGGTAGGAGCACGTCCTGGACCCCAGGGATGGAAGGGGTCAGGTGGCCCAGCGCAGGGGGCTGGGCTCCTAGGCACCTCATATACTTGCGTAATCTATGCCAAACAAGGTGCTTCCACTTCTTCCCAAGGCAGGCTCCCGTCCCCATGGTGACCCACCAGGGCAGTTAACTCTCTCCTTCCTGCCAGCGCGCCAAGATCCCAGCCCCTTCAAGTCAGGAAGGCTGGCCCCTCCCCAGTCCCCATGTGAGGGGTCAGGGGATGGGCCCTAGAGTTGGGCGATGGGCCCCCGGCGCCTGCGCAGCCCTAGGCTACCCAGCCCGGGAGGGCGCCCGGCTGCAGTCTCCGCCCGCTCCCGCCCTCGTCCTTTGGAAATACTGGGGAGGGCCGGGAGGCTTGGGGGCCGGGAGTGGAGGTGAGGCGCCCAGGGGCCGGGGCCGCTCGCAACCCCGACCCCCTGCCTCACGCAGGCCTCTCCCGCCTCCCTGGCGCCCCACTCGCCCGCTCCCCCTTCTCGCTGGGCAGGGCCCGGTCCCCGCGTCCCCGCCCGCCCGGCCCGGGCCCTCACTCACCGCAGGCGGACGCAGATCCCCGGCCCGGCCGCGCACTCAAGCCTGCCCCCGAGCCCGAGACCGCGGAACCCCGCTCTCCCGGGCGGCCAGGCGGCGCGCGAGCGCAGGGGGCGTGCGGGAGGCGGGACTTGGCGCCCAGGCCCCGCCCACCAGCCTCACCCCTGCGCAGGGCCCGTCGCAGCCGGTCCGTCTGGTCCGCTTGGGCGGGGACGTATCGCGACAGCCCGGCCAGGCTGGGCAGGGGTGGGGGAGGCCCCCAGGTGGCCGGACACTTTTGAGGTGGAGCTCGGGGGAGGGGATGCGTCCGGGGAGGCCGAGGGGGCAGTACTCGGAACCCCTTCTGCAGAGTGGGATGGGGGCTGCGAAGAGGCCTTCAGCACGCCGCGCCCGGGCCCCGGGCTCGCCTGGCGCCCGGCTGTTAGCCGTCCCGTGGTTGCGGGGGGGGGGGGGGGGGGGGGGGGGGGAGGTGACAGGACGAGGGGGCTTCCGGGGCAGTGATTGCGGGCCACAGTGCCTTCCAGCAGGAGATCCGGGCCGCACCAGCGTCTTGACCCTCAGCCCAGGAGCACTCAAGAGCCCCCTGGGTGCTCCCCTGCATCCGGGGCTGGGTGCGGGGCGCGTCCTCACAAAGCCAGCCTGACCTGACCCTCTCAGCGCGGAACCTAGCGGCCCCTGTTAGAGTGAAGCGGGCCGTGCTCAGTCTGACGCCAGTGCGTTTCCTGCGTTCTGTCTCCAGGTGCCATTAATTGCCTTTCAGCAAACGTTCACAGAGCACCCACTGTGTGCGGCCCTGCGTCCCCCAACCCGGGCTTGTGAGCCAGGCTCAGGGACCAGGCTCTGCAGCACCCCAGGCCCTGCTCCTGCTTCTCCCTGGCGGGGGTGGAAGAGCCTCGCAGCCGGCGGGAGCTGGAGGTGCCAAGGCCTGCCCGTGGGCGGGGGCTGCCAGGCAGAGCGCCCTTCCTGTACGTGTCACCGTCTGCTGGTTCCTTTCTCTTCGTGCAGAGTCCTCTCAGCGCCTGATGGGTCCCTGCAGATTCGCACTTCTTACTTTCACAGCACATTTCCTGTTGGAGCTGTTTTTTGCACGTGACCTTTTCTTGCAGCCTTTCTGGGTGTCATCTGCTGGTGGCATCAGCGGTGACAGTGGGGGAGGGCCCCAGGAGAAGTGGCCTCTTAACTATACAAGGGAGAGGGACTGAGGCAGGATGGCGGGGTGGCCAGGATGGAGCAGGGTGGGAAGAGGGATCCTGTAACAGGAGAAGAGTCCCATGGGCAAGGTAGGGGTACACGAGGCACCATGTGATTATGCATGGATACGAGTGATTGTGTGATTGTCTGCTGAGTGGGTTTGTGTGTTCAGAGTTCTGGGTCGGGTCAGCTTCTCCTATGGTCTTCTTTGATGACCAGATGACAGGAGAGTGGGATAGATCGACTTGGAGAGGCTTTCGGGGCTTTTTCCTTGGAGGCTGACGGTGGGACTCTGTCTGTCATGAGATGTCCCAGCTGAGGAGTGATGACATCCTCGGGGTTACACAGCCCTGGGGCCCAGGGACATGCAGTAGGCTGTGGCCTTTGGTTAGCCCCCTTCTGGGTCTCACCTCTGGGGAGGAACTGCCTCACCTCCGCCCCCTCCCCCTCAACATAATCTGAAAACTGTGGCCAGGAGGACGGACGGCTGGTTCCCTTGAGCTTGATGCTTGCTCTCAGCATACGGTCCAGTCAGATTTGTCTGATGGGGGTGAGGGTGGGGTGTGTGTTGAGGGGGCGGCCAGATTAGCCTGCTGCACTCAGAAGGCCACGCCCTCGAACACATGGCAGCCCTGGGAGGTGTGACTTCCTGGTCTATATCCATGAGCTTGACGTAGTAGCCAGGCTCATCAGCCAGGGGCGTTTCCTGGGACCAAAGTGATGCCACGGGGGCTTTCCTAAAAGGCCTACCCACCCTTGGGGGGCCCACTCAGTCTCCCTCCTTCAACCTTGGGCTCTGGGAACTTGCCTCTCACCCACTGGACACCTGCTGGAATGGCCAGGTGTGTATCTCCCCACTCTCGGGTCTAGTCATTCTGCAGATACCTCTGCCTCTGTCTCTGCTTCCCTTCCTTCCGGCCTGACCCCCTCAGAGATGCCCACGCCCCCTGTGACCCTGCGGCTTCTCCTTTCCACACAGACCTTAAAATCTGACCTTGTGCTGCCAGTCCCACATGTCACAAATCCCAGGAGGCCCAAATGCCCAGGCCAGCCCCCTGCAGTGCACTTGGGGCTTGTGACGGGGCGGTTCAGGGGAAGCGTGGTGGCCAGGGGAGCAGGCACACAGTGAGTCCAATGAGCTATCTCTAACTAAGCCCCCCTATGCTGGGAAAGCAGGTCCGAACTCGCCAGGTGTGTCATCTCTGCCACCTGGGCCTCGCATACACATCCTTCCAGGGCAGACATGACGTAGGACCGCCAGCAGGGGAAATTCGGTTACCTGGATCTCTCCGGCTGGGTGCCACGTGATGACAGTGGCCATCCACAGTGTGCCTGCGGCGGGAGCCGCTCGTCTCATCATGGCCCAGAGTCCCGCGGCCACCGTGAGGTGGGTGCCTTTGGGTCACTCTGAACCTCTCCTCTCGGAAGCACCTCAGACACGTGGCAGTGGGTGGGATTTCTGGGCGAGCTTGGCTCAGAGCTGCAACTTTCTCTCTATCTCCCCTGGGCACGGAATCGCCCACCTCATAGGGTCTCAGGGGACCTGGCAGGCAATGGCCTGGAGGGGCACAGGCACCCTGGGGCCTGGACACTTTGGCCAGGACTGGGGCATCCTGGCCAACCACCTTGTTCCCTGCTCCGTTTTACTGATTTTCCCTGCCTTGAGGTTGGGATTAGGTTTATACGGCCCCTCAGCATCCAGTGCTTTTAGTCTTTTTTTAAAAATATATTTATTTATTTATTTGGCTGCACCAGGTCTTAGTTGCAGCACATAGGAAACTGCGGCATGCGGGATCTTTAGTTGTGGCATGTGGGATCTAGTTCCCTGACCAGGGATCGAACCTGGGTCCCCTGCATTGAGGGCACAGGGTCTTAGCCACTGGGCCACCAGGGAAATCCCCAGTGCTTTTAGTCTTCTCTCATCTGGGCCAGTTCCTGTCCGAGGATATGTCCTCTAAGGACTTCTTGTCCCCAAGAGTGACCTTTTACAGACAGAGTGTAATTTCCTCAGAATGTCCAGAAGGTGGCCAGCCCCCGTGATCTGTCCTGATTTCTGGATTCTAACAGTCCACGGTTCTGACCAGGAGGAATTCTACATAAAGCTGCCTGCACCCATATGTCTGGCTTTCTGGTGTGGTCATACCAGCATTGGCTGGGACCTCGCCCCATGCACACCCAGGGCGGGGCTGGGCAGGTTGGGAAGGCCACAGGCTCCATCCCGACTATCAGAGGGCCTGGTTGGAGTGAGGCCCCTGCAGTGGGGGCACATGGACACCCCCCCACCAAGTTCTGGCGCCTCTCCCAGCACTCCCCTGGTCTCTGGTGAGAAATGGAATATTTCCTGCCATATCAGTAAACAAAGGATGTCACAGTCATCAGCGATTGCAGCCCTCCCACAGGAGCCGGTTAGCCCTGAGGAAACTCAGGGCTGCTGAAAGGAATACCTGCCATCACGCAGCCATCAGACTGCAGCCACTCCCTGCGGTGAGCCCTGAGGAAACTCAGGACGTGAAAACACAGGATACTGGCCCCAGACAGCTGAGGTGCATATCAACTGGCTCCCGCCTCGCCTCCTCAGAGCAGTTCTCTTGGGATTACTTGAGGTGCTGCCTCCCAGGCTTGAAGTCCTAAAACATCCGGCCGAGTAAAACATAATTCTCAACTTTTAGGTTGTGAAAAAATTTTTAAGTCCTCACTGGGGTCACTCTGTACACTCTCCATGCTGCCTTGCTCCCTCTTCTAAGGCTGCCTGAAAGCTCTGAGCTTGCCAAGTTCTTTGAGCTTTTTGCAAACTGCCGATCTCCAAGGCTGCTTGCTTTTCCGATCCAGTTTGCCTCACAGCTTCTTGGGCAGCCCCTGTCCTGAGCACTGCCCAATGGGTAGAGGTGGATGCAGCCTTGGCCAAGTGTCCTCCTGCATGGCCCCCCTCACTGGCCTGCTTGCTCCCAGGTCCCCATGCTAGCCAGGCTGGTCCAGGAAACCAGGGAACGACCCCTTCGGCCCGTCAATCCTTATCCCCCCTTTAGAAGTCACTAGGCCTCCCTCCTGCTCGCCCGTCCCTTCTCCTGGCTGTCCTGAAGGAGGTCTGGGCACCCCTTGGGCCTGGAGTGCCCTCTGGTGCCAGGTGCTGGTGCCCCAGAGCCCTGCAAGGTTGGCAGGTGAGGCAGGAAGTGAAGAGGCCCAGATCTTCCAGCGCGGAGGCTGAGCAGCATCTGTGCTGGTGGTCCAGCCCTCCCACCCTCAGCCACGCTTCATTCCTCAAGGCTTTGCTCCAGCTGCCCCTTTAGTCCAGGGCGATGTCAGACGGGTACAGGGCTCAGATGGGGGAATCCTTCCTTCTTGGTATGTGCCATGGGGTGGTGACACTCCCTCTAAAGAGAGAGAGCCTGCTGGGGGAGTGGGGGAGGGAAGCCCAGCAGGGCAAAGGCGGAAGGTGGCAGGTCCCTCCACCCCGCAGGATGTGTGTAAAATTTATCCGGACTGTACTCCTAACTCATGATTCCTGGGGAACGTTCTGCTGGCAGAGACTACTGAGGTTTGGGTGACACACACTTTGAATTATGGGGGGCACATTTGCTGCTGGATGGCCCCTAGTCCTGTCCTGGGTCTGTATCAGGCGTCACCGGGCGAGGCGGTGGTGTCTGAGCAGGGAGCCTGGAGCCACTGCCCTCGCGTCTGCGGAGGATGGGGGCTGACGGCGCCAAGGGGGAGCGGCGGCTGGGGTGCAGATGGGGCAATCGTCGCTCTCGGGCATTTTGGTTTCATCCTGCGAAGGGAAGGACATCCACCCGCGCCGGGTGTCAGCTGCTGTCTGCCTTTGCACGGTGCTCAGGCTCAGCCTGCGGTGGCGGCCGGGCCCAGGGCGGGGCCTCGGGAGGCGGAACGTGTCCCTGTCCCTGGTGCTCGCCGGGGCCGGGCTGGCACGCGGCAGAACGCACGGGTGAGGGCGCCGCCCGCCTCCCCAGTCGGCTCCACTGGCGTCCTGCACCCCACCTCGCTCCACAAGTCCCCAGTTCCGGCTCCCCCGCCCCTCTCCAGCCAGTCCCCAGTCCCCTGTTCCCGACCCCCGTCCGCAGTCTCCTCCCCCCGCCCCTCTCCAGCCAGTCCCCAGTCCCCGCCCCTCGCGCGCCCTTCTGCCCTCGTTCGCCCTCTGGTGACCGGAGCGTGCAGTGCACCCTGCACAGGCTTCAAGGCCGCGGCCGGTTTCCCCCTGAAGCTGTTCGCTGTTCTCTGCTCTCCTTTCTCCCGGACACGGTGGATTCACTCACACGGTCCCGGGGACAGGCCGGCTTCATCCTTTCCCTGCCGCTGCTTTTATCTCAGAGGCCTCCAGGCGGCTCCTGCCCTGGGCCCTGGTCAGGTGCCCCTGTAGTTCTCCCCAGCTTGAGTCTTGGGGTTTTACTCTCACAAGCATCTCTGCTTCAAGCTCCACAAGGTGTCCTGGGGGTGGGGAAGAGCCCCTCCGTGGGGACACTCTGATGTCCTGCCTGGGAGTGGGCTCCGGATGTCCAGGGGGGCGCTGGCACCAGGACCCTGCGGGCCCTCCCGGCAGCTCTGCCCGGCGGGCCGGGTGGGCCGGCTCTGAGCTCTTCCAACAGCGCAGCCGGGAGGCCGGGCCTGGCCCCTGTGCCGCCTGAGGGGCAGCGATCAGCCACCCCTGGCCACTGGGAGCCCAGACGGCCGGAGGCTGGACGTGCCTCTCACACCCACCGCTGCTTCACCAGCGTCACTCCAGACTCGGACTTCAGCGCAGTTCTCACAAGCCTCAGCCTGGCCAGCGGGTTGCCCATCAGAGGAGGCTCCCTTTGGGCTGAGGCAGCGCGGCTCAAGTGCCCGTCCATGCCCTGTCGCTGTCCTAACTGGCTCCTCTGGGGGAGATGGGATGTGTTCCCTGCGGCGGCCGCGCCGAGCCAGCGAGCGGCAGCAGAAGTCGGGGAGCGCGCAGGAGGCTCCCTGTGCTTCTCGTCTCTTGCTGCTGTCATGAGACCTTTTGCAAACCAGCTTGTTTGTAAAATTTCTACTAGGAAATGCAGAAAAGCCGGCCCTCAGCACCCCCCGGGGAAGGAGGTGGTCAGCGGGTCGTCCCCAGCCCCCGCCCCTGGGCGATAAGCTGCACTGGAGTGTGCCCCACCCCGGGGCTGCCCGCGTCCCGAGAAGCGCAAACCCACCTCCTCTCTGCTCCGCCCACACCCTTTGCCCCAGGTCAAGGGCCCGCCCGTGTCTCCCTACACCCGCCTCACTACCCCGTGTCCATGACTCCTCCATGCCGGGGAGGGGAGGCGAGGGGCGGGGAGGGGGGTGTCAGTTTGGGTGCTCTGAGAAGCAGACCCCCAGGGAGAGAGAGAAGGGCAGGATCTGGACGGAAGCCTGTGAAGGGCAAGGGAGGAGGGGCAGGGTCAGATGGGAGAACCTTCAGGACGTTGCAGGCCAGCCCTGTGGAAGGAGGGAGGGGAGAAGGCAGGGATGGAGGGGGGACCCCGCCAGGAGATGGGGGTCCCTGGAAGAGCAGGTGGGTGTTGGCGGGGCCCCCGCTCAGCGCTGCCATGAAGGCCTGGGCTCCTGGAAACGCTCCTCACGCAGGCTCTCTCTAGAAGGGACTTCCCTGGATACTGGGGAAGGGAAGGGGGGGGGGGGAGGGAAATTGTTTAAAAACGGGCTTTGTCCTGACAACATTTACTTTACTGTATGTCTCATGGCTTTAGGGTCTGGCAAAAGAAGGGAGCGTTCACTGTTCCTGGCCCCCAAGAGCCAGGCCTCAGCCTGCGTCCCCGGAGAGAATTCTCTCTGGGCCCTGGGTGGGACTCAGGCTATGGGTGAGGCCCAGCCTTGGTCAAGCACAGGGCATGTGGCTGGCGCCCAGGCACAGTCCTTCTCCTACCTGGGGCGGTCCCCAGCCCCTCCCACCCCTCCAGGAGGCTCAGCCTGAGCGAGCACACACTCACATGGTTGTTTTTTTTAAAATAAATTTATTTATTTAATTTATTTTTGGCTGCGTTGGGTCTTTGTTGCTGCACGTGGGCTTTCTCTAGTTGCGGCGAGCGGGGGCTACTCTTCGTCCCGGGGCGCGGGCTTCTCATTGCGGTGGCTTCTCTTCTTGCGGAGCACAGGCTCCAGACGCGCGGGCTTCAGTAGCTGTGGCTCACGGGCTTAGTTGCTCCGCGGCATGTGGCATGTGGGATCTTCCCGGACCAGGGCTCGAACCCATGTCCCCTGAATTGGCAGGCGGATTCTTAACCACTGCGCCACCAGGAAAGCCCCTCTTACATGTTTTTGACCAACATCTGCCATGAGAAATATATTTCTCATTATGACCAACACATATAAATTCTTGCTGTGTGGAGGCACTAGGTATTTTTGATTCTGTCCATTTCTACCTTAGGGACAAAGCCCCTAGTTGATGACATTTATTTTTCAGATGGCTTATTAGAGCTCTCTATAGGAAACAGAGTAATTTATGTAATAAAAGCATTGAGTTGGAGAAAGAAATGGAATGTAAAATGGAAATGAACTTGATTTGAGCCACATTAGATGGGAGCTTGGCCACCCTTTACTGAGAGGCAGTGAGCAGCAGAACAAACACAGACGCCGGCACAGGGTCATCATTCATCCTGCACGTGCGGGGCACACATTAAACATAAGGCAAAAAATTATCCTCCCTGGAGCAAGAAAGGAAGGAAATTTCCTGCCTCTCTCTTCTTGGAGCAATCACTTTTGAAAACTGGTCGTGATGAATTCTCTCTCTTGAGAACTGAGCTAACTTGAGATGGAGTTAAATCCTTTTAAAAGGTGAGTTTGGGGTGAGCCGTGTGTCAGTGCTGCAGTGCCCCGAGGACCAGTCACGGTAGACCTGGAGAACTGGCGTGCAGCAGGGGAGCTGACCGTCTTTGCCATCTCTCAGCTTAGCGACCGCCCGTGACATGCACAGCGCTCTGTTTAATGCTGATTCAGTAACACAATTCACGTGCAGAGGTTTTCTGGGTTTGCAGGAGATTTGTTTCTAATTCTACTTCCCAACGCGCCTGTTATCACCAGCATAGTTAGGGCACTAACTTCAGTTCCTGGGGGTCCTGGTCCTTCAGGACCACCTCTGCACGCCCAGCTCCCTCCCCTGCAGCCCCTGTCCTGGCTGAGCTTGGCAGCCCCTTTCTGGGGGAGGCTGCACAGTCACAGTGGAGTCCCTGGTCCCCCTCCCTTCCCCAGTAGATGGAGGGTCCTGGGGGAGTGCTGTCTGGCTCGCAGTGGGTCTCCACCAGCTGGCCGTCACTCTCTAAGGGAGGGGAGGCTGTGGACGGGTCAGCAGAAGCCAGGCCGTGTGGCCCTGAGGGCCGACTTTTGCACTGTTTCTGGGAATTGGCTCTCCCCTCATGGCACAGGTTTCACCTCTGCCTCACTCAGAATCCCCCACTGCAGGAGTGGCCAGGGAAGTGGGGTAGAGGGATCTGCCCCAGACCCTCTTGTCCTGGCTGGGCAGGGGCGGCCCCTCCCCCACTGGGTCCCCAGCCCCCTGGCTTGCTTCCTTGGGGCCAAAGGAGCCACCCGCCCGTCTTGGTGCCCCTCACCTCTCCTCTGTTGCCCAGGCTGGGCCAGGAAAAGGAAACTGGAGGGCTGCCCTGGCCACGCTCTGGTGGGATGCCCAGCTCTGCATCTTCCCTGAGCACACAGCGTGCACACATGCCAACACCAGCCCTGTGCACACGACACCAACACCAAACACACAACACAGGTGCAGGGACTTCCCTAGTGGTCCAGTGGGTAAGACTCCGCGCTCTCAATGCAGGGGGCCCAGGTTCGATCACTGGTCGGGGAACTAGATCCCGCATGCATGCCGCAACTAAGAAGCCTGCATGCTGCAACGAAGATCCCGCGTGCTGCAACTAAGACCCGGCGCAGAGAGAATAAATAGTAAATAAATAAATAAACAAATAAATATTAAAAAAATTTAATTTAGAACACACGTGCACACAGCGCACACATGCACACACAGGCACACGCACACTGCTCCCTCTGGTACCCTGTATTCCGGGAGGCCTCCCTCCGAGGGTGACCAGCGTCTGGGCCACGGAGGGAAGTGAGGCACCTGCCCCCCGACAGAAGAGCCAGAGGAGAGGGCCGGGGGCTCTTGTTCCTGGTTGGGCAGCGGGGCCAGTGGGACAGACAGACTCGAGTCAGCCAGCTTTCCCAAGGTGGCCACTGTGCAGGTCTGTGCCCACGGGCCTTGCAGATTCGGATGTTCCCAGGAGGTGCTCTGGGGGCTGGGGGGTGAAGGGCTGGGACCTGGGAAACACCTGGGGGGTGTTTCTAGCTCACAGACCGCTGGGCAAACCTGTGAGCGTCAGCTGCCAAAAACACGGACGGCTATGATTGACTAGGGGGTCTTAGAACGAGGCGAAGTGAAAGCCCTGGAATGTCAGCCATGGGCATTGGGAGGCAGGCAGTGGCCGGGGCCTCTGGGGGCGGTGTCGGGGTGAGAAGACCAGGGCACAGTGTGGAGGTGCGGTGCCGGACTGGGCTGTGGACCCAAGGGAAGAACTGATGGACGGCGGGGGATTCCAAAAGGGCCTGAGGGTCTGGCACCGGTGCTGAGTTCCTGTTTTTGGCAGCAGTGCTACGGTTATGTAAGAAGTTAACATTTGGGGAAGATGAGGGAAGCAATTCTAGAAACGCTGCATTATTTTTGAAACATCTTTGTACGTGTGAACTGATTTAAAAATGAAAAGTTAAAAATGTTTTAAAACCAGCACGGAGTGCGCTTGGCGGGAGCTGAGTGATTTTGGGGCTTCTCATAGGAGGCCGGGGTGGGGGGGCCCCGGCCTGCAGCTCAGAGGAGGGAAGATGAACCGTGTTGGGACTTGGGTAGGGGCGTCACGGAGAAAACATTTCAGGTGGATCAAAACTCAGACTGCAAGTGGAAAACTTAGAGGTCTTTAGAAGAAACGTAAGACCACCTCTTCACGTAGTAACAGAAAACATTTTTAAGTAATCCACCGATACGTTCAAGAATACGAACGGTGAAAAAACTTTGCCTGTTATCATGATACAGCAATCAAAAAGAAAAGAAGAGATGGCAGGCTGAAAGAAGATTCTTTCAATAATTAGTAGCCACTCATCACGATGGAAGATTAAAAAGCCCAAGAAATTGCCTGGCGGAGGAATCCAGGCTGATGGTTGTGCCTCAGGCCTCTGCAGGAGGACGGGGCCTGGCTCCCGCCCCTTGGGACACGTGGGCCCCTTGCGTCCTGCAGGGAGCGGTCAGTCCTCCCGCAGAGGGGCTCATACTCCCCTGCGTGGTGAGACTGCTGGAGGCCATGGTGCCCGAGGCCCAGAGGCCTCGTGCATTTCTCTGGCTCCCTCAGCGTGTGGTTTCCGTGATCGTGGCCGCCGCCTGGTCCCAGGACGGTGAATCAGCCTCCAGCTGCCATCTGCACTCCAGGCAGAGTGGTGGCAAGGAGGTGGCCAGGAGGGAGGGGTGGTTCCTGTACTAGGAAAACGAAGGTTATGGAATATCCCAGGAGACCAATGCCAGCAGTGAGTCCCAGATAGGACAGACGTGCATGCGTGTGTGCGTGTGTGTAGGTATATGTGTGAATCTCCACGTGTGTGTGTATGTGTGCGTGTGCCTGTGTATGGGCATCTGGTGTGTGTGTGTGTGCTGTGTGTGTGTATGTGTGTTACCAAACTCAGGCCCGGCTGCTCACTGCTCGAAAATCATTACCTGGTCATTGGTTACTTAGTCTTCATTTCTACTTCTTCGATCCACGGAAAGAACCAGCAGTTTAGCAAGGTATCGTGTGATCAAAACATTTGAAGGGTGTGCTTGAGCCAGAGATGAGTAGAGCATGGGGGGAGCCCGGTTTCAAGTCAGTGATAAGACAAAGGGGACCTCCTGCAGAGAACTCTTTCCTGACAAAAGCTGCTTACACGTGTGTGTGTGTGTGTGGGTGTGTGTGTGTCTGTAGGGGAAGAAGTGCTTTAAAGCTCCTTCCCAGGAGAGAACTGCTCTCCTGGATGGCCTCACCCTAGGGCCCCTTCTGCTCTGGTGGGCAGAGTTTGGTACTGGGGACCTGGGTCCTCAGCAGACTGTGCCTCTACCTCCCCAGGTGGCGCCACCCACAGCAGGTGCCCAGCCTTATCCCACCCCTCCTGTTAAGTACTCACTGTCCAGAGAGGAGGTGGCTTCCAGAAGCTTCCTGGGGAGGGGTCTTATGACCTCCCTCTCGCTATGCTTTACTCAATCATGCCAATTCTGCCCCTTCCGACCTGCCCCCGGCTGCACAGGGAGCAGGGAGGTGACGTTGGTTCCTGAGCTCCTCACGCCCGGCAAAACCACAGGCATGCGCAGTGTGGGTGGGGCTCCTGCGTCGGCAGCCAGCACTGCCTGCCCTGCGTGTGCCAGAAACCTGTCCGGACCAGTGGCTTCCCTCACATCAGTGGTCCTAGAAACACACAGCAAAGAAGGCTGATCTGGAAAAGCTAGATGCCACATCTGTTGTCATGTTAATCTACCAAGGACACCTCTGTAACTAGCTTGCCAACCTTCATACGTGGAGGAATGGCCCTCTGACCTGGGAAGCACATGCCTGGTTCTCATACTGGTCTGTCTAATTCTATGTAGAGGAGCAACTTTGTATCTGGTGGTTAATTAGACACAAGTTTGGTGGCAGAAACCAGCTCCTCTGAGAAATGTGATTGAGAACATGGAAATATAAGTGAGAAAACCACTCACCACGGTACAGTGTCTGTGATGGACATTCTCAGTCTTCAAATTACAGACCTGCTGAAACTGCTAGGTGGTGTTTTGGCGGGGGTGGGGGTGGGTGGTGGTGGTGGGGGTGGTGGTGGTGGTGGTCCGAGGAGCTCCAGTTCTTTATGTCTCAGCACAGAAAGAATTCAGCGAGAGGCAAAGTGGTGGACAGAATTGATTTATTAGAATAGGATGTTTGTGAGGCTTACAAGCAGGCAGGCGAGCATTGCGCTGCCCTGAGTACTTAGGGGGTTATATTTTTCTAATCAAAGGAAAAGAGGGGAGGGGGAGAAGACCACCTTCTTCCTCGTTCTTCGAGTCTTCCAACGTCAACTCCTCCTACATGTCGAGCAGGGGAGTTTTTGACCCTATATGGTGCATCCGGGACTTTCATGGCACCATGGAAAAATTATTTCAGGTCTCAGTATAATGAGGGTGTTTCATTTTGAAATGTCACCTTTCCCTAAATTACTGTGTTTGTGTGTGCAGAGAGCATGTCCTAGGGGTCATTAACTTGTTGATATCACTGGGCAGGATGTATGACTTATTTTCCCACTATTGTTTTATTGCCTTGAGGCATGACTTGCACTTCCATTGCATGGCTTTTTTGGTAAGCAAGTTAGCTTGGTTTTGTTGTTAGGCAGGCCTGTCTGGCTTTGATGCGAAGCGACTTGCTCTGCCTTATGAGTCAAGCAAGCCCACATTGTTTCAGGATTTTCTCATTACTTTCTCAAGTGATCACGAACTGACTGCGGTCTCCCAAAGCCACCTAAAATTTCCTCTCTATTTACGATCCCCTGGCGGGATTTTCGAGCTGACCCTGATTATCCTTCTCTATCCCTATCACTATGCTCTTCTCAATCACTGAAACAAACTCTTGATATTTTGGAAAAACTACTTGCCCCTTTTGAAAACTATTTTAAGAACTCATCTTTGGGGTCAGGAGCATTTGCCAGACTGCTTTCTGTCCCCAGAGCAAGGGCAAATGGCGAGCTCAAGGTTTTAATTCCCACAGATCGTATCATAGATGTTTACCGACGTTTTCATTAAGTATGGCTAAAATGCTGACGAAGATTTCCTCTGTAACAATTAATGAAGAATCACAAATGTGGGGGACTATATTGTATTTCCATAAACCGAAGTGCCCAGCCAACAGGGTACCCGTGACCAGAAGGTCTCCGGGCCTAACCCTCTGTGTCTGCAGACGTTGCCGTTGTCTTAGACGTGATTGATCTGGGTGGCGGGGGAGTGTCTCGGTGGCCCTGGGTCCTCATGGGGTGGGGCTCTGGCTGGGCGCTGGACCCTCTGAGGCCTGGCTTTCTCACAGGTGCATTTCTCGGCAAGGGCCGTTCCTGGGGTTCTTGGGACCCACGACCTGGCCAATGGGAGAGTTTTTTGAAACATCTTTCTTAAAAGTGTCAGGGGATGACTGGAAGCTCCTTGTCGAGAAGGAGTACCCTGCCTGGGACGTCCCTCAGGCTCCGCTGCCTCTCCTCAGGGGCCACCAGGGGCTCTCCTGGGGGCTCCTCACCTGCCACGCCCCAGGCACTCCCTACACAGATGGGTCTGCCCACATTGTCACCCCCCCCAAGGCCCCTCCTCCAACACCCTTACATTCGAGGTCCCTGGTTACCCCGCAGGCCAGAGGGGACAGCCCTTGCCCGGGGTCACCCAGGGGGACAGGACCACGAGATCAGGAGGAGGGAGACTGGCCCACCAGGCTGGGGGGGAGGGTACCTGTGCAGGCCCGCTGGAGGCCAGCAAGGTATGCATGGGGTCTTCAGACCCCTCTTCCCGAGAAGCAGCTCCTACCCCGTACACGCCCACCCCCGGACCGCCCCACTGTGTGCCTGTGTGGTGTCACCGCCCACCCGAAGCCGGCTGCCCTGTTGAGGCTGGGGAGATGCGGGAAGGCAGGGTGCTGAGGGAGAGGCTTCTGGATTTCCAGGCCTCAGAGGCCCTGCCCAGTCCCGCCCCCAGGCCCATCCCAGTGGGGAGAGGCCCCCGCCCCACCCCCTTCAAGTCTGGGGTGGCCGCGCCATGTTCACGGCTTGAGGCTGAGTCTCCCTTGTTTTCAGCTGAGGGAGTGAAGAAGGCGGGAGGAGTTTGGTCCGCTCCCACTCTGCTTGGCGCTGACGCGCAGGGGCGCGCGGAGGAGGAAATGCTTCACGGGGAAGAGCGGGGACCCCCACCGCTGTGCAGAGCTGGCCCCTCCGGGACAGGCGCCCCTATTCCCAGCCCCCGGCCATCGGAGCTCGCCCGGCCCAGGGAAAACGGGCTTGAAGCAAAGTCTCCCTTCGAGGGGGGGGGGTCACAGGGGACCCCACCCTCTCCCTGATGGGGCTGAACAGCACGCAAAGATCAGGAGGATGTGGAAAGCGTTTATTTTCGCTGTGAGTCGAACCCCGCCGGATGGGCTGTGGCCTTCGGTCTCCTACAGGCCCCAGTCCAGCCAGCGCCCCTCAGTTTCTGCATCTTGAGTCAGTGGTTAATTGACGGCGTTTGCAAAACGTGTCAGGCTTGCTGGCACAGCAGGGCGCTGGGCGCCTGGGGCTGGGCTGGCCGGGTGGGTGGGGCCCCTGCGCCGGGCCCTGCGAGGGGACGAGTCCCGGCACAGCCTGTGTTTGCTGAGCACGCGCGGGTCTGAGCGCACACGTCTGCGCGGGCGTGCTGCTCTGGGACCGCCGTGCCGCCCCCGCGGAGCCGCGATCGAGAACGATGCCCCTCCCCATCTGAGTCCTCGCCGCAGGCGACCTCGCCGCAGGGGTCGTCACAGCAGGGCCCAGAGGAAGGTAGGGCCCGGGCTGAGCAGGAGCCGCCCACCCCACCCCGGCCAGGGCCCAGAGGCTGCGCCCCGCCGGGGCCACTCCATCACACAGGTCCTTTGCATAGCAGGTCCCGCCCCGCGCTTCAGACTCAGGGGTTATCGGCGCCGCCAGCACCCGCGTGGCTGTGGAAGCTATCTCGCAGGAAACGGCACAGTCCGCGCAATGTGACTCCGCCTTCCCTGCGGGCACGGAAGGAGCCGTCCGGGGTGGGAGACCCCCTCTGACCCTCCTGGGGTCGTCCCTCCTCACCCTCTCCCCAGACCCGCTGGGCCCTCCATTCCTCTGCTGGGAGGCTGTCCTGTTCCACCAGGCACACCCCAGCCCCGCTCCCTCCAGGAGGCTTCTGGGAGCTAGCCCCTCTCTGTACAGATGGGGACACTGAGGCAGGCCGGTGAGGGGCAGGGCTGTGCCCCAGGTGATACTGATGTTGGCCCCCTGCCATTCCCAGAGCCCCCCTCAACCCATCCCCACGCTCTGGGTGCTGGGAACTCACCACTGCCTATGGCTGTGGTCAGGTCGCCCCTAAAGCAAACAGCAGGACTCCAGTTGCATTGGGTGGGCTGGCACTGGCTGAGATTGCCGACATTGCTGATGCCATAACAGGTGTAGCACCACAGGCTCAGGGCTGGGGCTGGGCAGGGACACAGGCCCAAGCTCAGAGGGCTGGAAGGCTGGGTTCAGACTCCCACACAACAGGACCACAGCTGTGTGGGAGCATGGCCTCTGGACGGCTGCCTCTGGGCCCCTCTGAAGGAACTGTGGCCCCTTTCCACACTCTCAGGTTCTGGAAGGCAGACCCCTCACATGCGCACAAGCACAGCTTCTCACAGGGCATTGCCACCCATGCCCTTGGGCCAGGTCCCTCGGGTGTCCTGGCACTCACAGAGCTCCGAGCACAGCAGGAGGACCAAAAGGACGAGATGGGGGCCTTTCATGACGCCTGGAAACGGCACGATTCCGTGGGCCCCTTTGGGGTGCCCCAGGTTTAGGCTCCTGCCTCCCCTCCCTGGCTGACCCCCCAGCACACCTCCCTCCTGTGTCAACTCACCACTAGCTTCAGACTCCTTTTCAGCAAGCCAGCATCTGGAGCCACTTCCCTGGTGGCCCACTGCTATATCCCCCAGAACCCTTGTGCCCCACCCATAGGAATGCAGGGCTGGGCTCACCTGCCTCCACCTGCATCCACCTGTCAGACCTCATCCAGGACCTTGAGTCCCAGACCAGCAGGATGGGTGTCACCTGGGCCCTGGTGGGAAGGAGTGATTGGCAGACATCCAACCTCTTTCTTCCTCAGAAGCCCTCGCTTTGGGTAAATCCCAGGAGGAAGGAAGCTGGGCGGCTCCCCCTTCCTCAGAACTGCAAAATTGAGACCTTTCAGAATCATCCGTCTCCCGGCCCCCCTCCTTCTCCGGGCCCCCAGCCCCGAGTGCCACAGGCCACCTCCAGTCCTCTGTGCATTCCCCACACAGCTGCGGGGGAGCCCCCTCCTGGGTATTCCTTGTCCTCAGCTTCCCCGGGCACTTACAGTCTTCCCAGCAAGCCCCTTCCTGGCAGCTCGGCCGGCAAAGTGCCTGCTGTTGGTGCCCGCCTGATGAAGGATTTGGACCAGGAGGATCCTGTCCTTCCTGTGGGATAAAACGGACCTGTGAGGATGCCACCGGGGGCTGCTCCCTGCAATGTGGGGGGGCAGTGTTTGTCCACCCATCTCCTGAATTAGCTGTGCCCCCAAAGCCCTGCTGTCCCTACAGGCTCCATTTCCGGAGATCTCTCTGGGGCAGACCCTGCCTGTCCATCCTGCTGCTGTCCTATTAGAAATGTTGGATGGGCAAGGCAAAGACTTGGAAGGAAGAAGTGTATTATACTCCAGGTCCCAGAGAGGGGGCTACGGTGTGCGTGGGGGCCACAGAGGAGCATAGCCAGCAAGGTACCCCACAGAACAGGTGGGGAGCAGAGAGAGAAAGGATCTGTGGGCAGAGCCTTTCCCGGGGTCAAGGGTTAGGTTGTTCCAAAGCAAGCCAAGCAAGCAGGAAAAAGCAGGAAGCGAATTCCCGGGGCTGACCTGGTTATCGAGCTTCAGCTAGTTTTGAGTGTGAGCTCAGATTAGGACGGGGAGACAGGTGTTAAACACTGGAGCAAGAACTCACAATGGAGGATATTTTTTTCCTTTCAGTTCTATTGAGGCATAATTGGACATTCGGCACTGGATAAGTTTAAGGTGTGCAGCCTGATGATGTGACTTACACACATCATGAAATGATGACCACGGTACATTTAGTGACATCCATCATCGCACATAGATGAAAAACAGAAATAGAAACAAATTTTTTCCTTGTGATGAGAACTCAGGATTCACTCTCCTGACAAGTTTCATATATAACCTGCAGCAGCACTCATTCTATTTATCATGTTGTACATTACATCCCTAGTACTTCTTTATCTTGTAACTGGAAGTTTGTACATTTTGACTACCTCCATCCAATTCCCCCTCCCTTCACCCCGCCTCTGGTAACCACAAACCTCTTCTCTTTTTCTATGAATTTGTATTTGAAGTATAATTGACCTATAACTCTAGGTTAGTTCCCATTATACAACGTAGTGATTTGATATTGCCATACATTTTGAAATGATCACCACAGTAAGTCTAGTTACCATCTGTCACCATACAAAGGAATTATATAATTACTGACTCTATTCCCCACAGTGTACATTCCATCCCCATGACTTAGTTATTTTATGAGTGGAAGTTTGGCCCTCTTAATCTCCCTCATCTATTTCTCTCCTCCCCTCAACCCCTCCCCTCTGGCAACCACCTGTCTGTTCTCTGTATCTGTGACTCTGTTTCTGTTTAGTTATATTTGTTCATTTGTTTTGTTTTTTAGATTCCACATATAAGTGAAATCATATAGCATTTGTCTTTGTCTGGCTTATTTCACTTAGCAAAATACCCTCTAGGTCCATCCATTTTGTCACAAATGGCAAGATTTCATTCTTTTTTATGGCTGAGTAATACTCCATTGTGTATATACCACATCTTCTTTATCCACTCATCTACTGATGAGTGCTTAGGTTGCTTCCATAACTTGACTACTGTGATTAATGCTGCAATAAACATTGGGGATACATGTTACTTTTCTAATTACTGTTTTCCTTTTCTTTGTATAAATACCCAGGAGTGGAATCAATGGATCATGTGGTAGTTCTTTTTTTTTTTTGTCATTTAAAAAAAATTGGAGTATAATTGCTTTACAATGTTGTGTTAGTTTCTGCTGTAGAACAAAGTGAATCAGCTATATGTATACATATATCCCCTCCCTCTTGAGCCCCCCTCCCCCCATCCCCCCCTCAGGTCATCACAGAGCGCTGAGCTGAGCTCCCTGTGCTATACAGCAGCTTCCCACTAGCTATCTATTTTACACATGGTAGTGTATATATGTCAGTGCTACTCTCAATTCGTCCCAACAAGTAACACTTGTTACTTGTTGTCTTTTTGATAATAGCCATTGTGACAGGTGTGAGGTGACATCTCATTGTGGTTTTGATTTACATTTCCCTGATGAGTGATGTTGAGTATCTTTTCATGTGCCTGTTGGCCATATATATGTCTTGGGAAAAATGTCTATTCAGGTTCTCTGCCCATTTTTTAATCTGGATGTTTGTTTTTTGATGTTTAGTTGTATGAGTTCTTTGTATATTTTGGATGTTAACCCCTTGTTGGATATATCATTTGCAAATATCTTCTACCATTCCGTAGTTGGCCTTTTTGTTTTGCTGATGGTTTCCTTTGCTGTGCAAAAGCTTTTAAGTTTGATTTAGTCCCCTTTATTTTTGCTTCTGTTTCCCTTGTTTGAGGAGACATATCCAAAGTAATATTGCTAAGACTGATGTCAAAGAGTGTACTGCCTATGTTTTCTTCTAGAAGTTTTATGGTTTCAAGTCTTACATTTAAGACTTTAATCAATTTTAGTTTATTTTTGTATATGGTGTGAGGAAGTAGTCCATTTTGATTCTTTTGCATGTACCTGTCCAGTTTTCCCAACCCCATTTATAGAAGAGGCTGTCTTTTCACCATTGTATATTCTTGCCTCCTTTGTTGTAGATTATGACCCATATAAGCATGGATTCATTTCTAGGCTCTCTGTTCTGCTCCACTGATCTATTTGTCTGTTTTTGTGACAGTACTATACTCTTTTGATGGCTGTACCTTTGCAGTATAGGTTGAAATAAGGAAATGTTATTTTTGTTTTGTTTCTCAAGATTGTTTTGGCTATTCAAGGTCTTTTGTGTTTCCATACTGATTTTAGAATTATTTGTTCTAATTCTGTGAAAAAGGCCATTGGTGTTTTGATAGAGATTGCATTGAATCAATAGATTGCCTTGGGTAGTATGTTCATTTTAATGATATCAATTCTTCAATCCATGGGCACAATATCTTTCTATCTGTTTGTGTCATCTTCAATTTCTTTCATCAGTATCTTATAGTTTTCCAAGTGCAGGTCTTTTACCTCCTTAGTTAGATTTATTCCCAGGTATTTTATTCTTTTTGATGTGAATGTAAATGTGATTGTTTTCTTAATTTCTCTTCCAGATAGGTCATTGGTAGTGCATAGAAATGTAACAGATTTCTATATATTAATTTTGTATCCTGCAACTTTATGAAATTCATTGATGAGCTTTAGTAGTTTTTTGATGGTGTCTTTAGGAATTTCTATATGTAGTATCATGTCATCTGCAAACAGTGACAGTTTTGCTTCTTCCTTTCCAATTTGGATTCTTTTAATTTCTTTTTCTTGCCTAATTGCTGTGGCTAAGATTTCCAATGCTATGTTGAATACAAGTGTCAAGAATGGGCATCCTTGTCTTATTCCTGATCTTAGAGGAAATGCTTTTAGTTTTTCACTGTTGAGTATGATATTAGCTGTGAGCTTGTCATATATGGCCTTTATTATGTTGAGGTATGTTCCCTCTATACCCACATTGTTGAGAGTTTATTTTTATCATAAACAGATGTTGAATTTCGTCAAAGCTTTTTCTGCATCTATTGAGATGATTATATGGTTTTTATTCTTCAGTTTGTTAATGTGCTGTATCACATTGATTGATTTGTGGATATTGAACCATCCTTGCATCCCTGGGATAAGTCCCACTTGATCATGGTGTATGATCCTTTTATTGTATTGTTGGATTCAGTTTGCTAATATTTTGTTGAGGATTTTTGCATCTATGTTCATCAGTGATATTGGCCTATAATTTTCTTATTTATGTGATATCTTTGTCTGGTTTTGGTATCAGGGTCATGCTAACCTTGTAGAATGAGTTCAGAAGTGTTCTTTCCCCTGCAATGTTCTGGAATAGTTTGAGAAGGATAGCTGTTAACTCTTCCCTAAATGTTTGATAAAAGTCACCTGTGAAGCCATCTGGTCTTGGACTTTTGTTTGTTGGGAGTTTTAAAATTACTGATTCAATTTCAATACTGGTAATTGTTCTGTTCATATTTTCTATTTCTTCCTGACTCAGTCTTGGGGGATTGTACATTTTCTATTTCTTCCTGACTCAGTCTTGGGGGATTGTACACTTACAGGAATGTGTCCATTTCTTCTGGGTTGTCCATTTTATTGACTTATAATTGTTCATAGTAATCTCTTATGATCCTTTGTATTTCCGTGTTGTCAGTTGGATAGTTGCTACTGAGCACATGACATGTGGCTAGTAGAAATTCAGGTGCTTTTTATTTATTTATTTACTATATGCTACCTGGTCTTTGTTGCAAAAACTATATATCCTGGCCCCTCCCTGATCGCTTCGGAGCAGACCTTCAGAGCTATCTGTGAAGCTGTCTTTTGGGCCTGAAGTCCTCAGAAAGTCCACCAAATAAAACATGATTCTCAGCTTTTAGGTTGTGCATTTTTTTTAGTTGTCAGTGCATACATGCTATGTCTTCCTGATAAATTGCTACCTTATCATTATGAAAAGTCTGACTTTATCTCTAGTTATACTCTTTGCTTGGGAGTCTAATTGCATTAACAGCTTTCTTAGGCTTACAGTTTGCATTGTATATCTTTTCTCATCATTTACCTTCAATCTATTTACTACTGCATCTCAGTTCTCTGACACCAGCTGTGGGTCCCACAACCCAAGTCAGTTCCTGCACTAACTGTCTGGAGTTGACACAGATCCCACAGCTTAAAGGGCAAGGTCCCCAGCTGCAAGTGGGGTCCCCAGGCTACCTGCACATCTGTCCTACTTGGCTACAAATTGGGACTTCCCGTGACCTCCATCCCCATTTTAGTTTTAATGAATTGGTAGAACAACTCAAAGAACTCACTAAAAGCTCTGTACTTAGACTACTGTTTTATTATAAAGGATACAACTGAGGAACAGCCAACAGGAGGAGACGGATAGGACAAGGTTCTCACGTTGAGAGTCGCGGCACATCACTCTCCCAGCACATCAGTGGGTTCGAAAACCAGGAAGGTCTCCCAGCTTCACTGTCCAGAGATGTTATTGAGCTTTCATTACACAGACGTGATTGATTAACTTGTTGTCATCAATTGAGCTCAGTCTCCAGTCCCTCTCCTCTCCCCAGAGGTCAGGAGTCAGGCTAAAAGTTCTGACCCTTTAATCATGTGCTTGGCCTTTTGGGGGTGTCCAGCCCCTTGCTGGAAGCTATCTAAGGGCCCACCATAAGTCATCACATTAGCATAAACTCAAGTGTGGTTGAAAAGAGTTCATTATGGGGCTTCCCTGGTGGCGCAGTAGTTGAGAATCTGCCTGCCAATACAGGGGACATGGGTTTGAGCCCTGGTTCAGGAAGATCCCACATGCCGCGGGGCAACTAAGCCCGTGCGTCACAACGACTGAGCCTGTGCTCTAGAGCCTGCGAGCCACAACTACTGAAACCCGTGTGCCACAACTACCGAAGCCCGCACGCCTAGAGCCTGTGCTCTGCAAGAAGAGAAGCCACTGCAATGAGAAGCCCGTGCACCACAACGAAGAGTAGCCCCCTCTCACCACAACTACAGAAAGTCCACGCGCAGCAACGAGGACCCAACACAGCCCAAAAAAAAGAAAACAAAGAACAGTTCATTATGAATAAGAAGGCACTCCTATCACTCAGCAAATTCCCAAGATTTTGAAGCTCTGTGCCCGGAACTGGAGACAGAGACCAGATATGCTCTTTACTTTATCACGGCCGCCCCCATCTTTGACCATGGACCCTATGGTAACAGGGGCACACGTGTGGGAGCATAAGGGACACAGCGATATTTGGTGGAGGCAGGGGGGGAAGGGGTAGGAAGCCTTTAACTCAATTTCCTAAACGTTTGACTATCAGTATTTGTGTTATAATTTTACAACAGTGCCAGTGTAATACTATATTGTATTATGGTAGATGTGTTAAAGAAAAATGATTCTGACCCTTGTTAAAATGGTAAGGAAGATTTTCTTTAAGACTATTGCAGTAGGGGTAAGAGATTGAACTCAACTCCAAATATAGCCAAGATAGCAGAGGATTTATAGCCAGTGAGCTGAGTGAGGGGGTCAGTGGATGGGAAATTACTAAGAGAGATATCGAGGGTAGGGGGGTTCTTGCTAAATGAACTTAGCATGATGTTTTGCTAAAACTGGACTTGGAAGGCCAAAGACAGGACTGGGGTCAAGGTTGAGGCCTGGTCTAGAATTTGGTCCAGGCAGGAGTCTTTCTGAGTTCCTCCTCTTGTTCAAGGAAAGAAGAGACATTCTTCTTGCCTCTGCACAGTGTACATCCATTTCTCATTCGATCGTCTTTTGTTTGTTAAGGACCAGCTGAGACTGGCATGTTGAGACTTGGTAGTAGAGAATATCTGATGGATTGCATGAGCCATCAGGTATTTAATGAGGAGGATCTCTATGAAAACATGAGAAAAAAAGGGTTAATGGTTTGAGCAGACTACAAACTCAGTGTTCCAGAGAACACTTAGTAGAGAAGATTTCTAGACGCTGGGCTCAAAGGCTCTTTAGATGGTGGAATAAGTGTGACAGTGGCAATCTGGCAGATTCACTTGTTTGCAGTTTGAACGTTTTTGGTGATGGCATAGACATCAGAGAGGTTTTGGTATAATTGCCACAGTCATGGTTTTTTCCTGGAGCAGAACCTAGAAGATGTGGGAGTTCTGGTGCACTTCCTAGAGGCCTGCACAGTGGGAGCTGAGGATGAAAAGTGCCCATCCATGACCGGCTGTGGTGATGAGCTTTTAAGGTTGAGTTGTCTGGCCTCCTTCACAGGGCTTCTTTAGATTTTGAGGGAAAAGTCCAGCTCTGAGACAATCTAGAGTCTCAATAAGTATCTGGGCAGTAGGCTTTTAGTTCTCAGTGATGAGAGTGGGAGAAAATTTGGAAATGTTTGAAGAACTGTAGTCAGATATTGAAGGAAACTAGAAAAATCGAGACTCTTGTAGGGTCTGACAAACCCGGCAGGGTCCCATCCAGTTAGCAGATAAGTGACAAAGTCTCAAAGACATTGATCAGGACCAGAATCTGTTAACCCATGGGGTGTGCCATAGTTTTCTATTGAAATATAAAATTTCTCTCCACAGTCACTCCCCTTCTCGATCAAGGATAATCAAAGTAAGATTATTCTCATTTACAAAATAAGTCTGCTCTCATTAGGTTTGGCCTGATTATTTATATAAGTGCAGCAAGAATGGTAATTGACCACATGGGCCTTTTGCGGGTTTGCTTTGCTTGAACTTTCCACGTGGAATCTCAGGTTGAACTTTTAAAAGCTTCTTGAGGCTAGGAAGTCAAGCAAAGAACTTGACACCAGACTTTGCCTGCAGTACCTGTAGAACTGGGTGAATTCCTCTCTCTTTGAGATCCCCCTAAATATCCTGTTTCCCGGGCCTCCCAGGAAGTGACCTTCCCTCTCACCTGTAACGCTGGGAACCCTGTAAGTGGGGTACCAGGGGGGTTTTCCCAAGAGGGCTTTGTGAAGACTGGTTCATAAAGTCAACCTCACTTCCTTAAAATTGGTCACATATAATTCTGTGCACATCATTCCATATGACATTCCAGTCAAATGTCTTGACTTGGTTATGTAATCAGTGTTTCCAATTATGCCCTGTTACAAGGAGGACAGATTCTTTTTTTTTTTTTTTTTGCCACACTGCACAGCATGTGGGATCTTAGTTCTCCAACCAGGGACTGAACCCATGCCCTCTGCACTGGAAGCATGGAGTCTTAATCACTGGACAGCCAGGGAAGTCCCAAGGAAGACAGATTCTTATTGAACCTATGTAAATAATTATATTGCCTTGAAGAGAAGAATACCCAATAGGAGTTTTTGAATTCTGGGAAGACCAGGCAGGAAGAAAAAGATAAATGTTTCATTTCTGTTTATGAAAGTACAGTCTACTAAATTGTTACTAGTCATAGATAACAAGAACATAGAAAGGAGTTCCTTATGTCTAGAAACAAAAGCATAATCATCTTTTGTTTGTCTACTCAGTCCCATGTCATGATTTTTTGTTCTGTTTGCTCCTGGCTTAGAAGTTTTATAAAGCCACCTGCTTCTCCACTAGAGTTCTGGAAAGCTCCACTCAGTCCAGTGGTACCATCTCCAAGTTACGTAACCAATGCCTTCAGACGATTGTGCCCAGAGCAGCTGTCAGAGTCCTTTCCGTGGTTTTCTGAGATCATTGCTTTTACTGAGGACAAGGCACTTTCGCCTGTAGCTGGTTGCAAATGCTTTCAGGGAAGAATCAGAGTGAAACAAAAACTATCTATGGAAGACAAAAGACTTAAAGATCTGATGAGAGTGCATTAAAAAAATTGACACAATTGACAGGAAATATGGCTATTTTTGTGGCATAAAACGTTAAAAATAATAACTGGAATTATGACTGATAACATTATATCGTAGTTGTCTAATAGACAAAGAAGTCCTGGAACATTTGATGGACAGGGAAGTAATAGATACTGACAAATTTCTAGGAATATCAGACAATTTCTAAATTATTTATATTGCTAACATTTTATCCATACAAATATAACCTAGGGAAGGTTAAGCATCTCTTCTTATTTGGCAATGCTTCCCATGCAACTCAACATATCAAATAAATCTCATTATTTTTGATGTCTCTCTTTTTACAAGGTGAAAGAATCAACCCATTCTGATTTTCCAGGGACCCTCTGGGAAATCGTTTTTAAATTTATTTTTTATTTTATTTATTTATTTGGTTGCACCGGGTCTTAGTTGCAGCACGCAGGCTCCTTAGCTGTGGCATGTGAACTCTTAGTTGCAGCATGCATGTGGAATCTAGTTCCCTGACCAAGGATTGAACCCAGGCCCCCTGCATTGGGAGTGCAGAATCTTATCCACTGCGCCACCAAGGAAGTCCCCCTCTGGGAAATCTTAATGTCTGTTTGAGATTCTCAAGATTTCTTTAGGATTTGATTTGGGAAGGCAACGTTACCAGAAATGTCAAAAGGTTTGAACACTTGACTAAATAGGATCATAGGTCTGTGAAACAAAACTTAGTTACCTATTTAACCAAAGTGACAATGCAAGACTTTAAAAGTAAATATAGGAGGTAACACAACTGTAAGGAAAAAAAACCCAACAATACTCTAGCTCTTTTAAAATGAGAAGACTTCATTCTCTTAATCAAGAACATGATAAAGTCAACACCCAGCACAGGAAATTATTCTGATAAAACACAGAAGTTTTGTTTTCTGGGCAGATTACAGATTACTCACAAGGTAAAGAGGGTTCTTTTACAATCTCTTACTAAGAGCAGACCAGTAAACTGAGAAAATGTCATCTTTTTAACAGAGAGAGAAAACCAAACTCTAGTTTTACATTAGTGTACTCTCGATACTAAAGTTCATTTAAAAAATGTTATAAATAAACCCATCCAACCTTAGCCAGCTTTGACCATGCAACATAAGATTCCTTTTGTTATATGCAGACAACTGTGCATAGTATTGTTTTATAATAGTCTGTTCAAATTCTCTTATAGTTAAAAAAATTTAAATCTATCTGTATCTATATTTACATCTATATGACTCCTTTTCTACAAACCTGACACGTTCAACACTGATCTGGGTTTTGTTCTACATTTTCCTTCTCCATCTGGAACAACCGGGCTTTTTACTGTGGGGCAAGTTGCTTTTTACCTTCTATAAAAGCATCTTACTTTCCTTGTGTACTTTTCCTTTTCAAACTCATCCTACTTTCCATGAATACATTGTATAGAAAATTATTTCCTTTCACCCTTTTTGTTTCTAATAGTTTCATTTATATATATTGAACATAATTTTTAACCTAGCAAATTTATTTTACAGAGAAAACTAGGGAGTAGATAACTGTGAACTGTTTGTCATATACTAGCATTCTGTAGCAGGCTAGCAAATTTCATGACTATACTATCTCACAACTTTTATAGGCCTATGCTTCCTCATAGTACAATTTTTCAATGAAGCAAAAAAAAAAGTTTATTAACAGAATAAAATATATTTAGAACTTCTGTAATATTTAGAAACAAGAAGCCAAAGTATATAAAAGTAAACTTATGTTTAGTCATTAATATTTCAGTAGTTTCTACTTAAAAATGATCTGGGTATTTAATGAATATCTATTACTTAATGGAGCGTAAGTCTGAAGTTACAAAGTGCCAAGAAGATTTTGGAAACTTTTTAAAGCAGACATATTATAAAACATAGTAATTGTTGAAATGTCCATTCATAAAACTTTTGTTTCGTTTACATCAACTTAATACATGTGGTATTAACAAATATGTTTGGATTAATCATGAAAATTTCATAAGATATTAAACTAAGCTAGCCATCATCTCAAGTTATTTTCCTGTTAACTATTTTTATAGCATGTGCATGTTAGGCAAGTACCTCCAAAATCACAAAAGCAGAAAAAAATTTAAATGTAAAATATATATATATTGTTTTACTGCTGCATTTGATGTACATGAACTAATGGACATCAAGTAATTCATTTCCAGTACATCTTTACTTCTACTTTTGTTGCATTTATAATTTTTATAACCTTAAACATCTAGTAGGTATAACATTAGCTTATTTGACTAGTAAATCTAAATAGAATAAAAATGTTTGCTCATGTGACTCAATGCTGATAACTCAGAAGACACAGCTTTTAATTTTTTTTAAATTAAATCTTATTAAATCTGATCTTATTTACCAAAGATTTAGCCAAATCACATGAACTAGAACAGCATTTGGGTTAGTTTCTATATTTATGAGAGTTTTAGAAATATTTCATTTATGTAAGAACTTGTTTATGTCTAAGTCAATTATACTAGAACAAGCTTCTTTATGGGATTTTATAAATTAATTTGATAATATCTGGAGGTAGGAAAATATCATATATATGTAGCATAGTACATACATACATAAGCATACAGGAAGATACGAACAGGGTCTTAGAGCTTTCATTCTGAAATCCTAGCCATGAGTCAGGCATAAACATAGGGATGCAAACGTCACTGGTTTATAAAAAGAGTTGGCTCTTGTCTTTGCCCCACTTTCTATCTTTACGTGCATTGTGTTTCTGGCAGATGAGGCAATCTGAGGTCACCTGCTCCACCTGCAGGTTAGAGCGTCCCACCAACGCCGTGGAAGAGACTCTCAAGATTTTCTTTCGCTGTGACATGTAGTCTTACAGGAGCTGTGGACTAAATTTCAGTTGAGGTGCTGAGGGGATACCAAGCAGTTTCTGGGCGTCCCCAAAGCTCATCTAAGGGGATAAAGCATTCAATCTGTTTCCGTTCAGGCTTCTCAGCCTGAGGTGGTTGCTTTTAGGGTCTCTGGTCCCTTGAGAGCCCCCCATTGGAGGTGGGCAGCCTAAAATTTGAGTGACTATAGGGATCTGAGGGCTGGAGTGGGAAGGGGAAGGTCCAACAGATGAACAGAGGGATGGGGGGAGATTGGGGTTTGAAGAGGGACGTATCAGAGGATTCAAGGAGCCTGGGGGGAAGGAAGAAGGAGAGGAGGTGATGGGAAGGGAGAAGACTTAGATGAACCACTTGGGGATCTTGTTTCCCTATGAGGCCATTGAGCCTCCAAACTATCCTTAGTAAAATCAAGGATTTTTACTAATGAAGGATTTGACAACAAGGAGGGAAGTGGACATGGTTGGCGCCATAGTGGTTGCCGCCATAGTGGCCAACCATATAGCCAGTGGGAGTCTTCAGAGGAGGTCAAAAGAGTGAGAACTTCCCATGGGGAAGAGAAGTGTGAAAGTAACGGCGACAAAGGAAGACAATCCGAACAGGGTGTCTACAAAGAAAACATGCCCCAAATAACAAAGAGCTGAATTCCAACCAAATGATATCCCAGTGAGGATTTCCCATGTTCTAAACCAATGATGCCTGTTATGGACTAAATAATGCCCCTCAGTTCATAACCTTCAGTACCTAATAATGTGACTATTTGGAGAGAGGGTCTTTAAAGAAGTAATTAAGGTTAAATGAGGTCATATGGATGGGTCCTAATCCAGTCAGAATGATGTCCTCCTAAGAAGAGGCAATTTGAACTGACAGAGAGAGACCAGAGGTGCACAGGCACAGAGGGACGACCATGTGAAGGGGTAGCAAGAGTGTGGCCATCTGCCAGCCAAGGAGAGGGGCCTCAGGGGAAAATAACCCTGCCAACACCTTGATCTTGGACTTCCAGGCTCCAGGACTATGAGAAAATAAATTTCTGTTATTTAAGCCACCTAGCCTGTGTGTGGTATTTTGTTATGATACCCCTAGAAAATGAATACAGTACCTTTCAAAAAACCTTGGGACTCTGACACAGCCTCAAGAGAATACTGAGAACCTTAAAAACCAGAATCTGTCTCTACCGTGCTTCATCCAGAGCACCAGCTCTCCATTTTTATGGACTCACTGTTGGACCCACCATCAGCCAGCCAGGAGTGAAGGCAAAGGCTCCCCAGGTGCACACGTGGGCTTGGGGTCCAATGATGAGTCACATCCTTTCGAGTCGTGGTACCAGACTGTTAAAGACAAAGTATTCTGACAGTTGTTTAACTGGCAAGAAAGACTTTTTTCAAGACTATTGCAATAGGGGTCAAAAATGATTGCAAGAGGGCAGAGGGGTTGACCTCAACTCCTAATACAGTAGAGACGGCTGGGGATTTATATCCAATGAGCAGAGTGAGGGCTCAGTGGATGGAACTTTGCTGAGAGGAGACATCAAGGGTGGGGGATTCCTGCTGATGGCAGGCCGAGGACTTGGACATTGAGGGTGGAACTTGATCAGATATCAAAGGTGGGAGCAGTCTCACTGAACTGATGTAGCAGGATTCTTTGCTAAAACGAGGAGACACAGGCCAAAGACAGGACTGGGGTCAATGTCGAGGCCCAGTTGAGAAGAGGGCTCAGAGGAGACCGCTTTGAGTTTGGCCAAGGAGGGAGTCTTTGTCAGGTGTAGACTGAAAATAAGGGAATCGATGCTGGCACGTAACTAGAGTCCCACTCAAACACTAACAATCAGTCCAGCCCATCTTGACACTGTCGGAAACGTCTCCCAGGGCGAGCTCACTCGGGTCCGTAGGCTTCTCCTTGATCTTGTCCGCGTTTCAAGATCAGAGGTGGTCTCAGCAAAGTGTGGCTTCACCCCTCCAGGCATCTAGTGGAGCTAAAAGATGGTTTCGTAAGGGCGCCCCTTTTGAAGCATGCATGTAATCTTGGATTTCTTTCATTGTGTTTATCTTTTTACCCTCAGCTATTATTTTTCCTCTCCATTTATACCCAAACTTTCCCACCTTTGGAAGGGACAGTAGGGTAGGGCCACTGCGCTGGTCTAGACTGCAGGCAGCGATTCTACTCTGAGTCCCGCCTGCTCCATCCACTCCTGGCCATTTAGGGCAGGGTTACACGGGTGCAGAACCAGTGGGCTGTTTCTGCCATTAGGCAATATGGCAGCGTTCACTGTGAGCCCCAATTGTGCCAGATGAAGTGAAAGTACAACCTACGCTATTATGCCCTTAGGGATTCTGACGTAAGGGTTTAAAAATAATTACAGTTTCCTGCCTCTGGGGCTTGTGGTTGCAGGCCTCGTCCTGCAAGCTCCGCATGAGCTGTTGGGGAGAGACAGGTGGGGCGATGTGGGCCAGAAAGACAGTTTACTCATCATACCAGCGTCCCCTCGCCTTGGCAAGACTGAGGCTCAAAAGGTATAAAGGAAGGCCAAGGAAACCTGTTCATGGCTCCTGTGAAACTGGGAACTGAGACCAATGCCCTGCCCCAGCCATCTGGGGCCCCTCCAGACAGGGAAATGGGTCACTGTCCTAGCTGGGCGATCTTCCTGATTACTATGGGATAGAAGGTTGCAGCTTCACAAAAGGGGCAGGAATGACTGCGTCTGTGCTCTTGAGTCACTGGGTCCCTACCCCCTGCTGTCCTTTGCCCAGTAGCCCAGGCCAATAGGAAATTGAGAAATCCTATGAAGAGAGGGCCACTCAGGACTCTGGACCTCAGGAATGAGGGTGAGGTGCGGGCAGACAGTGAGGGAACGGGGACAGAGCAGAGGGGCTCTGGTTATCGACCTAATCCCGGGTCGGCGACAGAGGTGGGGGCCGAGGAAGCTCCCGTTCCCGTTGCTTCCGTTCCTTCTGTCCTGCGGCAGGGGATGTCTCAGCTCTGGCACTGGGTGGTCATCACGCTGCGGCAGATGATGAGACCTGGGTCCCCTCTGCCATTTGGCGCTCCAGACCCACGTCCTGCCTCCGCCGCGCTGCTGCGAGCCCCGGGGGGTGGCGGGTGGCATCTGGGTGCCTTGAAGGGCATCCTTGTCTTCCGGCCTCCTGCTGGGCTCAGCGCAACGGAAATAGCTGCCTGGCGGCTGGAGGTGGGAGAGCATTCATCGCCACCCCCTGCTGCGGTTTTGCAGAGCCTGTGTCCCTCCTGAAGGCCGTGGCTCGCCCTGGTTCGGGATCTCCCTCGCGGTATTTATTTCACCCTCAGCGCTCGGGGCTCCAGCGCACGTTGGCTTTCGGTGCTTCGGCGACACGCGTCGGACTCTCTCAAGCCTCCCGCACCGGCCCCGGGTGCCCACCTGTTTCCAGCTGCAGCCTGGAAATCCGCCCCTGCCCCGTCCTCACCAGCTCCTCGGAGCTCTTAAAATGCCTGACCTTCAGCTACAGGCTTATTCGCTTACAACTACCTACCGGCAAGGCGAGCTCGGCGCGGCGGGGCGGGGCTGGCTGGGGGGCTCCCCGCGCGCTCTGCGGGGCCTGGCGCGGCCACCGCTGCGTAACGGCGCGCGGGGGACGCGGGAGAGCGCGCCAGGTGACCGCCCCGGAGCCCGCAGCAGCCTCGCGCGGCCTCCGGGGGGCCTGCTCCCGGGAGGTAAATGAAAGGAGACAGTTCATTTCAAGGCGGTCACCAGCTGGCCTTCGGGCGCTCGCCCTTCTCAAATGCCAGCATCTGAGGAAACGTTCCGTCCCTTGTAGGCAGCCTGGCGCCACCTTGAGAGGCAGCTCGAGTCGCGTGGGGCGCGTCTGCCTGAGCCACGCGGGGCGCTGGACACAGTCTCTATGGCAGGCCCCGACAGTCCACATACCACCGCATCTCCAGGACCCTGTCTGCTTCCGTCGTCCCCACCTGAAAACTGGGAGGATGCAGGCTCAGGTGCCTCGGGTACCCGGGGTCTGAGCAGACCTGGCACCATTCTCTCAGGGGGCACGTAGACTCTGCCCTGTGACTGTTTTGCTTTTATTAAAATGCCCCATCTCTGCTCCCTAAAGTGGCAAGATATTTTTGTCTATGTGTGAGATGATGCCTAATGAGGGAAAAAGGGTCAAATGCTAAAACCACAAAGAAGTCTCTGAGTCCACAGTACCCAAACAATAATGCTGTTTATTTCTCACTTGCAACAAGCCCTCAATGGGTAACTCGCCAAGGGGGGCCCTGGGGGGTCCGTGTCTCTGGCTCACAAGAAAGCAAAGGACCACCAATTCGTTCTGCGAAACAGGGAGACGATCGGTCCCTCCACAGGGGCTTCTCACGCCAGTGTTTTGCTGACTAGGATGGAGACAAAGCTCAGGAACAAGGTTGACCCCCCCGGTCGCACAGTTCCTTCCAGTTCCTCCTCAACTGTATAATCGGGTAAGATGTCCCTCTCAAGATTAGTAGGTCCTCCATAATTGCAAGTCATAGAACTACAACAACTAACCCAGTAGAAACTGTTAGTAAGAAAATATCTTTTTCTGGGGGCTTCAGGAGGCTGATGGGCTGCATACACAAACGTGCAGTTGTCTGTACAGTTCTTGTAAACGAGCAGTTCCCGAGGACTCAAACCTAAAAATGAAGTAGAGATGCAAATCTTAGATTCCACGATTTCTACTTGCAAATATCAAAGCACGTTTATCTTAACTAGCTCCATCCCCCAAATGTTGTCACGCTGCCTAAAATTCTTGACTGAGCAAGAATATTCAAGCCCACTAGAGGTTTTGGTTATTCCATGAAGAACTTCCCCTGGAGATGTCTTTCAACCTACACTGCCACCTCATCTAGGCATCTGGCCTCCTTAAGTAGTTTTATGGTCCCTTGGCCCGTAGCTATACCAATGAGTCGTCCTGTTCGTTGTTTGTCATAAGGATTCCAGGGACCCAGAAATAAAATGGAGACCTGGACACATGTTTTGTTTGGATCCCAAAGATCACACAGACCCTCAAGCAGAGAGCCCCTATACTAGGGCCTTCAGCTGATTTTCTGCAGTTGGCATGGCCCCTCTAGATGAGCTCCTGCTGAGCCCCTCTGCCTGCTGTTCCCAGCTGCTGGCCCAACATAGAAACGCTGATGCCCCAGGGCAGACCTGACGCACCATCCCAGGCAGAGCCCCACGAATACTGTGATGACCTTCGCTGGAGGGCTCACCAATGGCCTGGACCAACCAATGCTATCTGATCAGGGCTCCCCCTGAGACCTGCCTCGTGAATCCCTGTGTTAAATTCCACAGGCCTCATTCACCTGTCTATTCCCCTTGTGTCTCACAGCCTTTGCACAAATACTTCCTTCCTTCCTGGAGCTAGCCAGGATGGATGTACCCACTCGTGCATCTGATGTCACCTCTTCAAACACATCAGAAGGAACTAACGGCTACACTCCAGTCACTTGCTTTTCTTTATGTTCCATATGTGATAAAGGGCTCATTAAAGTACAACATTCTACAGAAAAGTGCATAATCGTAGGCCAACATCTTAATGGATTTTCACCAAGTGCATATAACCATGTGACAGCACCCAGCTCAAGAAACAGAAGTGGGTGGAAAGCCCCGAATTCCTCCCTCCGTTCCTCCATTCAGGCACTAGAAGCACCAAGGCCAAAGATAAGAAGGAAGTGTCTGCATTTCTGAGCCTATACATGAGTTTGCCTGCTTCTGAATCAATGACCATGAAATCCTTCTTTGTTTTTGTGGCTACCTTCTCTTCTCTGCTGGTGTTTGTGAAACGCATCCCTGCCTTTGTACATGGTCGTATGTTCTTCACTCTCGTAGTTGTATACTTGCCGTTGATGAATATAAACCACAGTTTACTGTTGATGGACATTAAGGCCGTTTCTGGTTGTAACTACGCCAGGTGGTAATGCAGTGAATATTCCTGTCCTTGTCTTGAGGTGGGGCATTGCGAGTGTTTCAGGAGCTCCGTACCCAGAAGTAGTAATGCTGGGTCTTTGACGTGCTTGAGTACAGCTTTGGCAGAGGCTGTTGAAGAGATTTCCGCAGAGTGTACCTGCTTATACTCCACACGATCCTGCACACTTCAAAATCTCGCCAACACATGGTGTGGTCGTCTTTGAACGTTTAGTCATTCCCATTGGGGTCATTGTATTCTTGTTTCACGTTGCATTTCCACCAAGAGGAATCGTGTTCAATAACTTTTCTTATACTTATTACCCATACACATTTCACATCTGGTAAACTGCCTTCATGCACTTTGCTCAAATTTCTATTAGATGATCTACTATTTTAGTTACTGATGGGTAGGAAGTTCATTCTATATTCTGAATACGAGTCGTTTAGCAGACATGTGTTTGAAGTGCTTTCTCCTCATCTATGGTGTGCATTTTTACTGTCTTATCAGTACCTTCTCAGGGGCAGACGTTGTGAATTTTTACATAATGCCAGTTATCATTTTTTCTTATGTGACCAGCAGTATTTTGTTCAGTTTTGAAAATTCTTAATTTTCCAAAGGACGTAAAGATAGCCTTCTACATTTTCTGTTTTAACAACTTCATTTTTGAGTATTTATTGAGATACACAAATGTCCCGAACCTGCTTCTTTTGCGTGGTGTGAATACCGAGTATGTTATCTTGTGTATCCACCACTCGTCAAGGCAATCAAGAGTCTATCCCCACTCCAGGGCAGGGTCGGCTTCATCAGAAAGCCTGTAACTGGATATGTGTTTTCTGACTTTGCTTTTCTCCTCTGTTGGTCTATTTTTCAATCCTGAGCCCACCCCACACTGTCTTCATAAATGAGACGATATAAATGCTCTTGGTAGTTGAGTGTGCAAGTCCTCCAGGGTTTTTCTTCTCCCACTACCTTGCCTTGGCTAATCCTAGCCCTTTCCATTTCCATAAACACTTGAATATTTGGAATCAACTTCACACGCACACACTCACACACACACACACACCACCTGCTGAGACTCTGACTGCAATTTCACTGAACTTGTCGATTAATTTTTACTCCATTGGGACTCACCACCATAAGCTTGCTGTATCCTTCTATTGGTTTAAGGCTTTAACTTCCATAGTGTTTTTGCAGTTGCAGTGTGGAAATCTTTCACAAATCTAGTTGGATTTCTTCCTAGGTAGTGATATTTTTGTGTTTTTTGTAAATTTCACTTTCAGTTGGTCAGTCGTTGGTGTATAGAAACACAATTGATTTTTAAGATTGATTGCTGAATACTGACCTTGTACCCAGAGCCCGTGCTAAATTCACTTGTTGTTTCCAAAGCCTATGGTCTTTGGTGACTTGTAGCAGTGTAACTCCTGTCTTTCCAATCACCATGTGTTTTGTTTGTTCCTCTGGCCTAACTGAACCGACCATGAACTTGGTTCCATGGGGAGCAGAGGTGGTGATGGCAGGCATCCGCACCCCATTTTGACTCAGGAAAATCCTCCCACCCTTCTATTGAAATATCATAATTTCTATGAGATAAAATTCCCTTCTGCTTCCATTTCCTTACACTTTTCTTCTTAACTGGGAAAGGGTGTTGGATTTTACCATAAAAATTTCTGCATGTTGATCAACATTCTATGACGTTACCTATTTTCTTTGTTAATGTGGGGAATTGAACTAGTAGGTTTCAAACTGTAAGTCACAATGCAATTCTGTAATCACTCCCCTCTTGTCTGTCATCACACTTCCATGGTACATTAGTCCCAGATGATGAATGAATATTAATAAATTCTTATTAACTCAACTCCACACTTATTCAGAGTTCATTCATTTCCCCTTATTGTTCTCCTATTCCAGGATCCCATCCAGGGTAGGCATGCATTGGGCGTCCAGCAGGTCCCGTAGACAAGGGTTTTTTGGCAAATGTTTGGTTAGTACCTTTGCATCTCTAGTCATAAGAGATGATGGTCAGAGATTTCCCACTCTTCCACTGTCTTTCTCGGGTTTTGCGTTAGGCTTAAGCTGCTATGGTAAATGTGCTGGGGAGCAGCCCCTCCCTGTTTGTTATCTGGAGAGGTCTGTGGAAGATTGGGGTGATTTCTCCCATGAAACTAGTGCGGTATTTGCCAGGGAAGCAAGCTCTGGTTCGCAGGTTTTTTGGAAAGTATGATGGACACTTCAGCCTCCCAATCTCATTGGGAGGCAGTTACGGTTAACAGTGTTTTTCAAGTTTTCCCCCATTTCATCAGGAATCTCACATTTACCACAGGGAGCCTACACATAACAGCCCCTTATTTTCTTTATAAGGTCAGTGAGGGCTGATTGATGCCTCCCTTTCCATTTTGATATTGGCAATGAGAATTTTATTTTTCTTCTTTGTGATCTCTTCTTCTGTTTTACCAGTACTGTGCATCCTTCCAAAAAACCAACTTTGGCTTTGTGAATTTACCTTGTGTTCATTTCTGCTATCCTCTTTATACTTCCTTCCTCATTTCTTTGGGTGGATCATCTATTCTTTTCTTAACATCTTGAATGGAAGCTGAGAAAACTTTCACCCTGTTCTCTCTTCTACTAGATGCCTGTGATGTGATATATTTTGCACTAAGCACTTTTTCAGCTGCTTTCCCCACACTTTTAACTTGTCATAACTTCATAATCGTTTAGACCTTACTATTTCCCAATTTCTGTTGGGGCTTGTCTTCTGTGTAATTGGTTTAGAAATGCCCTGAATAATTACTAATCAGTTGGGGATCTCCTGGTTCTCTTTTGAGTAATGATTTCTAGCTTAATTTCACTGTAATAGAGAAGGACCTCTAGGTAATGTCAATCATTTGAGACTTGTTGATGCTGGGTTATATCGTGGCATGAACTCAACCAAGTAGAGTCATGTGTGACCCTGTAAAAAGCTGTGTTTGGTCATCATTGGGTCTGCTGTTTTATGTGCTGATTGTTCCTAGTCTGTTAACGGAGCTGTTCAGACCTTCTATAGCAGCGGTCGGCAAACAGGAGCCTTGGGACAAACCCCATCCACCAGCCGTGTCTGTAAATAAAGCTTGGTTGGAACACGGGGACGATCATATGTTTACTTATCCTGTATGCCTGCCTCCACCCCGCCAAAGACAGTGTTTTGTAGTAGCGACAGAGACTAGAAGGCCTACAAAGCTGAAAACATTTGCTGTCTGGTCCTTCCAGGAAAAGATTACTGACCTGAGTCTACCACTGTGGTAAGTTTGTCTCCTTATTCCAGCATCCAAAAGCTGGGGAGAATCTTTTGTGTGGTAGGTGTTGTCCCAAGGAGTCCAAGGTGCATCTACTTCTTGGGCCTGCTTTGCTGGAAGGCCTCGCCAGAGGACCACAATCCAAAGGGCGACAAGGAATTGCCCAGGCCACACTGGGGCATCGACCCACGTGACCAGGGACTGCCAAGGCGTGGAGGCCTTGAGGTGCAGCTGTCCTCCCAGCCCCTGGAGACATCGCAGGTCACGTGTGCACAGGAGGCCCCACCTGGCAGGGTTTGTGTCTCTGTAAGAGGCTGCTACTGCCCGTTCCTGGGGCTGAGCCTAGTTCTGGGAACATGCTCTCAGGATGGGGACAGAGGAGGCCAAGGCCAAGGGGCTGGGCACAGAGAAAGGACAGAGTGGCCCTGTCCCTGAAGCTGCTCAGGTGGGGTGACTAGTTCACAGGTGTAAGAAAGATAATCAGGTACTTACGAGTGGAGACAGTCAGGCAGCGCCTGAATTCATAAGGACACTCTCTAACATTTGGACAGGTGAAGCTGTTTATGGCCCAACAGTCATGGCATTTCAAATTATAGGTCCCTAGATAACAGAGGGCAGTGTCAGGCTCCTGCTGCGACGTGCCTTTTCCTCGTGACCACCCGCTGCACCCCTCCGGCAGCTGTCCCCTTCCCTCAGCACCAAGGGCTCCCCGGGTCTGCAAAGCTGAGCCGTCCGTGGGCCCTGAGCCAGGGCAGGACGGGCTCCCTGGACAGAAGCCGGCTATACCCGGGCGTTTTTCCTGTTCTCAGAGACAGCTTCCCAGGAACACCTCTGGGCGGCCAGGTGTGTGAAGCCTCTGCTCTGTTGATTGGACCCACCTTTTCAAGGAAGCCTGGTGGTCATAAGGGGCCAAAGCCCCCCTGAATTCCCTGCACTCAGCCACTCCTGCCTGTTCCAGATGAGGAAGGGCCACAGCTGGAGGCTCCCCCGCCCCCTCAGGCCCCAGGGTCCACTGGTCTTTGGAGGAAGCCTTCCTCCTCCCTGACCCTCCCCTTGCTCACGGACACCCGTGCCCACCAACGGCACTGACGATGGAGATCTCAGCTGGCTGAGATGATGAAAGTTCCATTCACACCCTTAAAATGACCCCAATTAAGAGAAGTCTCATCCCCTCCAAGACACAGAAGGACTGATACTCACAGGCTGAGTCAGCGAAGCCCAGGGGCCAGCCCGGGAGGAGCAGTAAGGCCAAGAGGAGCATCGTCCCTGTGGGGCTTCAACCTGCAGGTGAGGAGACCCGGGGCGCAAGTCAGCGGGGGCGTGGCTCCCCCCGGGGGCTTCTGGCTCCCAGCTGGACCAGCACGCGAGTCCCGGCCCCCTTCCCGCCTTCCAGCGCCTCTCGCTCCGGGCTGGGCGCTCCTCCGCAGGGACCGGGCAGCAGCCCTTCCCACACACGATGGCTGCGCCCAGCTCAAGCCTTCACCCTGGACGAAGGCATCCTGCCTGCTCTCCACCGGCAGGGCGCAGGCGGGTCAGCGAGGCCCTGGGGCTGTCTCCACGTGGCCACACGGCCACACGTGTCCGCTTATCTGCTCGCTGTCTCCCGACCTCAAGGGCGCCTCGTGCAACGAGCTTGAACATCGCCCACGGAGCTGTATCTCCCGCTTGCACAAGCACCGCGACAAACGCAGGGGGCGGTGACTAGAGCAGGGGAACGAGTGCAGAGGCGCCGGGTGCCTAACGTGCCCTGTGGCTACGAAGCGTGGACCCCGTGCAATCATGTCTCCCGGGCCTGGGCATCACAGAGCCACGAATTCCCAGCACGGGAGGGTCTGGGGCTCGTCACACCCGAGTCCAGACGCCAGCACCTGCTCTAGGGGACGCCCGCCAGGCGCCAGGCAGGGCCCGCATCTGAAACACTTCCGTGCAGGGACCCATGTGCACCCCGACTGCTGCCAATGCCCATGGTCCTCCTGGAAACTGCCCCCCCCGGCCCCAGGCAGCCGTCTCCCTGGGGCGCCCCCTCTCCCTTCTCAGGAGCAGGACGTGCCCTCAGTGCCCAGTGGGGCTCCTCTCTGAGGGACGCTGCCTCGCCTGCTGCCGCCCGTCACCCCGAGGAGACCCACCCAGCTGCTGGCAGCCCCTGACGTGCACCTGCCACGGCACCAGCTGAGGGGCTCGGGACGGGGGCTGACGGTGCAGAGCCAGCCGTGCCCCTGAGGTGGGGACCATAAGGGTTCCTCCCCGGCCCCCCTGCCTTCCCAAGTCCAGCTCTCTCAGGGAAGGCTAGGCCTCGACCCTGCTTGTAGCCAAAGGCCCTCCCGCTTGGGATGAACGCGGGCTGAAGCACCCGGGTGCGGAGGGCCGGGGTGGAGGGGCTCAGCGGCAGTGCCCGGCGGGGCTGCTGATTCGCTCAGCCAGTCGGCCGCCCACGTGGATGCCCCCCACGCCCAGGCCCTGCTTCCCCACTGCCCCTTCCCACGCGGTGCTGCCCGCTGTCCCTCATCTGTCCCCTCGCTCATGCCACCCTTGCTCCCAGGGCTGGTCTCACCAGCGGCTCGTGACCCAGAGCCAACGCCCAGAGGCCCTCTTCCTCTACTTGCCACGCTAGACACTCTGAACCCTTCTGCACTGCAGATACCCGAGCAGATGCTGACCAATTCCTACCAGATGTCTTCACTGACGCCCCGCTGAGACCTTTAGGCTGATGGGAAAATACTCAAGAGCTAGGATGAAGTACACAGCAGAAATCAGACCGGAAAGTGTCCACAAGCAGGACAATTTCCTGCACCATTTGTTACCCCCCAGTGCTCAGAGATTCGGGGTTTGACAGCTGAACAGGTCCTGGAGACGAAGCCAGGGCCCCTGAAAGGCGGAGAGTGGGGACTGAGATTCTCACACCGAGCAAACAGGATCCCCCAGGAGTGAAACAGGAGCAAAGTGTCAGAGAGCGAGGTGGGCCGGCGAGTGTGGCCTGCGGGCACAGAGATGCCTGGCGAACTCACGTGGGCCAGCGCTTCAAGGAAAAGCACGGAAGGAGCGCGCGTTTCTCCACAGCAGGCCTCGGGTCAGGAGGGACGTGACTGTGGGACTGTAAACTTCGGGCAGGAAAGTCGCTTTGCAAAGGTCATGAACGTCCTCGTCCTGGGAAATGTGGCAAAAGCATGAGAAACCCCCACTGAGGGACATGCCTTCCACTCGGTCACTCGGCCTCCAGGCAGAGTCGTGATGACCAGTGCAAGCTGACCTCGACGACAGAGAGGCAGGGTGCTACTCGGGCTGCCACAACCAGGAAACCCGGCTAGGTTTAAGTCCCATTTTTTGAGCTTTAGGATAGATGTGAAGGCACCAAGGCCCAGATGAACTGAAATTGCAAAGAGGGACAAGCCCTTCCCAGGGGAGTCACTGTCATCCCAGGTCCTTTGGCCTGTCTGGCCACTGGCTGAAGACCAGGCTGGCCTCAGGCAGAGGGAATCTGGTAGGGAAGGCCAACCAGAAGGGCTGTCTGGGCTCACGGGGGCTGGCGAGGCCCACAGTCTCCAGGACCCATAAAGACCAAGCAGATTTTCCCACGGTAGAGCCTCCAAGAGCTCTCGGTGGATCCTGGGAGACCAAGTGCTCTGGAAGTGGAGCCTGTGCCCATCACCCCACCAGCATCTGCCATCAGCCTCTGGTCCACGTGTGACAGGTGTCGGGGAGGAGGTGAATGAGCTAAAGTCAGAAGGCAGACAGGGAAAACCCTTGGAACTGAAGATTCCAAGTGCTTAGAGGTGAACCTCACTCTCTAAGCACTACCTCTAAGGTCAGGAACAAGAAAAGGATGTCCACTCTCGCCACTTTTTTTCAGGATAGTTTTGGAAGTTCTAGCCACAGCAATCAGAGAAGAAAAAGAAATAAAAGGGATGCAGATTGAAAAAAGAAGTCAAACTGCCACTGTTTGCAGAGAACATGATCCTATACATAGAAAATCCTAAAGATGCTACCAGAAAACTACGAGAGCTCATCAATGAATCGGTAAAATTGTAGGATACATAAGTAATACACAGAAATCTCTTGCATTTCTATACACTAACAATGAAACATCAGAAAGAGAAATTGAGGAAACAATCCCATTTACCATCACGTGAAAAGAATAAAATACCTAGGAATAAACCTACCTAAGGAGACAAAAGACCTGTACTCTGAAAACTATAAGACGCTGACGAAAGAAATTGAACATGACACAAACAAATGGAAAGATATACTGTGTTCTTGGATTGGAAGAATCAGTATTGTCAAATTGACTATAATACCCAAAGCAATCTACAGATTCAATGCAATCCCTATCAAATCACCAATGGCATTTTTCAGAGAACTAGAACAAAAATTTAAAAAATCTGTATGGAAACATAAAAGACCCTCAATAGCTAAAGCAATCTTGAGAAAGACAAATGGAGCTGGAGGAATCGCACACCCAGACTTCAGACTATATTACAAAGCTACAGTCATCAATACAGTAACGTACTGGTAGAAAAACAGAAATATAGATCAATGGAACAGGATAGAAATCCCAAAATAAACCCACCCACCTACGGTCAATTAATGTACAACAAAGGAGGCAAGAATATAAAATGGAGAAAAGACAGTCTCTTCAATAAGTTGTGCTGGGAAAACTGGACAGCTACATGTAAAAGAATGAAATTAGAACATTTTCTAACACCATATACAAAAATAAATTCAAAGTGGCTTAAAGACCTCAATGTAAGACCAGGTACTGGACTTCCCTGGTGGCGCAGTGGTTAAGAATCTGTCTGCCAATGCAGGGGACACGTGTTTGAGCCCTGGTCTGGAGAGATCCCAAATGCCGCGGAGCAGCTAAGCCCGTGCACCACAACTACTGAGCCCGCGCTCTAGAGCCCGCGAGCCACAACTACTGAGGCCCGCGCACCTACACCCCGTGCTCCGCAACAAGAGAAGCCACCGCAATGAGAAGCTCGCACACTGCATCGAAGAGTAGCCCCTGCTCACCACAACTAGAGAAAAGCCTGCCCGCAGCAATGAAGACCCAATGCAGCCAAAAATAAATTAACCAATTAATTAAAAAAACAAACAAACAAAAAACCAACCAGGTACTATAAAACTCCTAGAGGAAAACATACGCAAAACACTCTTTGACATAAATCACAGGTCCATTTACTAGAGTAATGGACATAAAAACAAAAATAAACAAATGGGACCTAATCAAACTTAAAAGCTTTAGCATAGCAAAGGAAACCATACACAAAATGAAAAGACAACCTACACAATGGGAGAAAATATTTGCAAACCATGAGAGAGACAAGGGATTAATCTCCAAAATATACAAACAGCATATACAGCTTCAATATAAAAAACAAACAAAAACAATAAAAACATGGGCAGAAGACCTAAATAGACATTTATCCAAAGCAGAGATACAGATGGCCAAAAGGCAAATGAAAAAGAGGCTCAACATCGCTAATTATTAGAGAAATGCAGATCAAAACTACAATGAGATATTATATTATACCAGTCAGAATGGCCATCATCAAATAATCTACAAATAATAAATGCTGGAGAAGGTGTGGAGAAAATGGAACCCCCCTACACTGTTGGTTGGAATGTAAAGTGGTGCACCCAGTATGGAGAACAGAATGGAGGTTCCTTAAAAAACTAAAAATAGAGCTACCATATGATCTTGCAATCCCACTCCTGGGCATAAATCTGGAAACAACCATAATTCAAAAAGATACATGCACCCCAATGTTCATTGCAGCACTATTTACAATAGCTAAGACATGGAAGCAACCTAAATGTCCATCGACAAATGAATGGATAAAGAAGATGTGCTATATATATAAACTGGAATATCAGTCATAAAAAGAATGAAATAATGCCATTGGCAGCAACATAGACGGACCTAGAGATTTTCATACTAAGGTAAGTTAGCCAGACACAGAAAGATAAATATCATAGGATATCGCTTATATTTGGAATCTAAAAAAAAAAATACCAATGAACTTATTTCCAAGTCAGAAAGACATTTACAGGCATAGAAAACAAATGTATGGTTACCAAAGGGGAAAGGGGGGTGGGCGAGAGACAAATTAGGAGGTTGGGATTAACAAATGCACACTACTGTATATAAAATAGATAACCAACAAGGACCAACTGTATAGCACAGGGAACTGTACTCAGTAGTCTGTAATACCATATAAGGGAGGAGAATCTGAAGAGGTATATATATGTATATCTTCATATATATATTTATATATGAATCTCTGTGCTGTACACCTGAAACTAACACAATACTGTAAATCAACTATACTTCAATTAAAAAAGAGATATGTTAATTGCTTGGGAAGCATTGTCAAACAAGTGATGCGAAGACACCCTTAGATTATGTTTTTGTGGATATATGTTATTAATATAAGTATTCCAGCAATTATATTAAATTCTTAGACATCTGATATGTTATCACTTGTAAGTCTACTTATTATCTTGAGGTGTTATCTGTCACAGAAATAACCCAATTTCTTTGACAGTTGTAACTCTCATCGGATCTTTACCTCTGGCCATTTTTTAAGTCTTCTGGCACTTACAGTTATTGTTGTACTCTGACGCTTTTATGAAAGTGTTCCTGCAAAAGTGCTTCATCTTCAGGAGATTCATGGAAAGGACTCTGACAAGCACTCTAGAGAACACCTTTCTGATAACCCTTCAAATCATACCACTGAACTAGGGAAGAGTTTACTGAACTCTAAGGGAAACACCGATGGCTTCAAAAAACCTCTCACAAAAGATCAAGAGCAACAAGAAAACTCACACAAGGAAGTCCAATCTCAGACGTACCACAGCTGAACGGTGGAAAGCGATTTTTAGTAAGTGAAAATCTGCACATCAGCCAGAGGAAACCCAGGCCGTACCTTTAGGCAGCCAGATCCCAGCCATGTCTGGTCTTTCCACAAAACCAGGAGAAACGGAAAACCTCACGGACAATCACTTCCAAACGCTGTAGAAAGAAGACACCGATCACCAGGACTTCTATTCTAAGGAAGGGAAAATATGCTCCAAAAAGGAAGGTAAAATGAATATGATATGGTTCGACACAAAAACAGTTCGGCTGTCGCCTTACCAGCAGATCCCACTACAAGGCATGTTTACTGCACATCGCATTTAGAAATAAAGCATTTGACAACAAGAGCCCCACGCAGAGGGGGTAACAGAATTGAGATGTGGAAACAGCTCCATTAGTATCAGCCAGGGTAGACTTCAAGGCAAAAAGTAGCGTGAGAGTTAAAGGCAGATGGAGATTTCACATCCATAAGGGATTTTTGAAACTCACTCAGATACCTTTCCTGACTACAGTGGCGTTAAGCAAAAACCAGTTGCTTCACGTGTTCGGACATTAAGAACAATTCCAACTAATAAAGCCTCCACACCCCCATCACTCCCAGGAGAAAACAAAAACTATTTTGGGCAGCACGATAATTAAAATATTACACAACAAAACCAGACCTAATCAGCCTCAAGGCCTGGCAGGAAAGGAAGGGAGGCCAAGCACACATCAGAAAGGCAGAAAGGCTGAAGCCCAAGGATCTCATTTTCCATCTCAAAAGCCAGGAAAGTGACAGCAAATTCTGCCCAGAACAAAGGGCCTGAAAAAAGACACAACGGAAGCTGGAATGGGGAGGGGCCGCTTCCTGGGAGGTTGGAGGTTCCTGTACCCAGGGGAGGGGCAGATAGGGGGGTAGGGGAAGACCAGAGACCCCATGGGTGGGCCTGCTTTGGGGTTCGGTTGGCTGACTGGCGTCCGCGGGATCCCGGAACCTTGCTCGAGGGGGTTGGGCCGAACCTCAGGACCGGCAAACGCTGACCGGAGGCCGAGTCCGAGCCTGTTACACGGCGCCAACCGCCCGTGACCTGCCGAACCTTCTGGAACCTTCTTCCCCATCCCCGTGTCCTGCCCGGACCTTCTGGAACCTTCTTCCCCATCCCCATGTCCTGCCCGGACCGTCTGGAACCTTCCCCGCCCCTGCCATCCCCGTGTCCTGCCCAGAGCTTTTGGAACCATCCTCGGGACCCCGTGTCCGGCGAACACCTTCTGGAACCTTCCCAGCCTGTGTTCTGCTCAGACCTTCAGACCCTCCCTGTGGCCACGTTTCCTGCCCAGACCTTATAGGACGTTTTCCGCCCCCCCCCCGCCCCCCCCAACCAACGTCCGACCTTTTGGAACCTTCCCCGTGACCCCGTGTCCTGCGAAGACCTTCTGGAACCTTCCCTGATGCCCGCGTCCTGCCAAGACCTCTGGAACCTTCCCTGTGGTCCCGGGTCCTAGCGAGACTTTGGAACTTCCGCCGCAATCCCCGCCCCCTCGCCCCGCCCCGCCCGTCTTGCCCAGACCTTCTGTAAACTTCCGGGCACGCAGGACTCAACCAAGCTGTAACCTAGGCGGTAACCTCCAGGTCCCCAGCGAGCCTGCTTTCCTGTTTCCCCCATACTAGGCATCATCACCGGATCTTGTCGCTCCTCCGCCTTTGATCCTATTTGAAACAGTTATTCGGTGCATGTAATTGTCTAGTTCAGTTCAGATGCAAAGTGTATCATGATGCTGCAGACTTTTGATATGTGTTCTCACTCATTCAATGTTGTCTTCGTAGCTCGTCCTTCTATAGTTGGTCATCCTTCTTAGTGTGTGTCCTGTAGCAAATCCTTCCACCGTTGTTAGCAATTCAGTCGTGTGACTGTAAGAGAAGGGCTCACGGTCTGTGCTTGTTCATGCTTATTAAGATAAGTATGTAGGTGAAAGGTAAACCTCCTTTACATCACTCGTAGAATTCAATTGTGTGAATGTGCCACTTTTAATTTTTATTTATTTATTATTAAAAAAAAATTTTTTTTAAGTTTATTTATTTATTTATTGCTGCGTCGGGGCTTTGTTGCTGCGGTGTGGGCTTTCTCTAGTTGCAGCGAGCGGGGGCTACTCTTCGTTGCATTGCGCGGGCTTTTCATTGCGGTGGCTTCTCTTGTTGCGGAGCACGGGCTCTAGGCGTGCGGGCTTCAGTAGTTGTGGCACTCAGGCTCAGTAGTTGTGGCGCACGGGCTTAGTTGCTCTGCGGCATGTGGGATCTTCCCAGACCAGGGCTTGAACCCGTGTCCCCGGCATTGGCAGGCGGATTCTTAACCACTGTGCCACCAGGGAAGTCCCTGTGCCACTTTTTAAAAATTGAAGTAGAGTTGAGGTCCAATACCATACAAGTTACAGGTGTAGAATATAGTGATTCACAATTTTAAATCCTATACTCCACTTAACTTATTAGAAAATATTGGCTACATCCCCTGTGCTGTACGATATATCCTTGTAGCTTATTTTATGCATAATAGTTTGTACCTCTTGATCCCCTACCCCTGTACTGTCCCTCCCTCCCTCCCCCTCCCCACTGGTAACTGCTAGCTGGTTCTCTATATCTGTGAGCCGGTTTCTTTTTTGCTACAGTCACGAGTTTTTATTTCTTAGATTCTGCGGATGCGTGATAACATACAGGATGTGTCTTACTCTGTCTGACTTACTGCACTTAGCATAACGCCCTCCAAGTGCATCCATGCTGTTGCACGTGGCAAAATTTCATCCTTTTTATGGCTGAGTAGCAAGTTCATTCGGGGTTTTCCGTAAGATGGCATGGAAAGTAGCTAACTAACTTTTTGGACACCCAATATGTGCCACATTGTCCTTATCCATTCATCTGTGGATGGACACTTAGGTTGCTTCCATGTCGCGGCTATTGTAAACAGTGGTTCTAACATCGTTTTGCATTAGCGTGTTTAGTTTTTCGGGTATGTACCCAGGAGTGGAACCGCTGGGTCATTCTCCGTCTTTTTCTGTTGGACACAGACTGTTAGTAACAGCATGGACCAGGGAGCAGGCGTCCCGGGTCGCGGGGCCTGTGAAGTCCAGGCTTCAAGGAGAGGGCGGGCCCTTGCCTCCTCCAGGCGGTCCTGGCTGGCCTCACGCTGCAGTTGGCATTCCCGCCCCCAGGCGGCGGCCAGGAGGGCAGACATCCCGGCCAGCGGGTCCTGGGGCTCTGCGTGGGCGGGCAGGTGGGGCAGGGGCTGGGTCGCTGCTGGGGCTCCGGTTGCCTCCCCCAGCGCAGAGCACAGGGAACGAGTCTGGGAACCTTCCTGGGGCTCAGGCTCCGTGCCTGGAGTGGAGATAGGAAGGACCGGGGATGAAGTGTGGAGAAGCCGGGACCCAGCACCTGGGGGAGGACGCAGGTTCTGCTTGGGAACGTCCTCCATATTTAGGGCCACCGTGCGCTGGCCTTGCCCGGTGACGCCTCTGACCCGCGTTCCTCTCCAGCCAACACCGGCGTGCCCTCACCAGGGTAGGAGAACATCAGGGAGGCGCTTCCCTCTCAGGTCCCTGGGCCTTTTGGGGCTGGGCTGGGCCCTTGCCCACAGCTGTGCCTCCAGGGAGACCTCCCGGCTTGCTGGGCCTCAGCACAGGAGGAAGTCTGCAGGGAGGGGCTGCCAGGCCCACGGGGCGGTGACATGGGCAGCAGGGCCCTGAGAAGCCTCTGGTGTCTTCATCAGTGAGGAGCCATTGCAAGAAGGCTCTCCTGGCACCTGCACCTTCGATTCAGGGCTGGGCGGTCTGGGAGGCACCAGGACTTCAGCGCAAGTACCGGAGCCTGTGGTGCCGGCGCCTCGGGGTGCAGCCGCCTCTGCAGTTCCTCGCGGCAGGGGGTCGGCTTTGGGCTGAGCTGTATCTCCAGCACCCTGCGGCAGAATGTGTAAGGACGGGGAAAGCTGGCACACGGCAAAGCCCCGACAGCCCCAAGGGCAGACCAGGAGAGGCCGGGAGGGGGCGCGGGGTGGAGGGCGCACAGGCAGGAACGGGCAGCAGGAGGCTGGGCAGAGTGGCCTGGGCCGATGCGCCAGCACACCAAGGGCAGGCTGCGTCTTCTCGGCCCAAGGACGGCTCTTACACCATTTGGGGCTGAGGCACGTCGTACATCTCAGCTTGACGAGGGGCCTTGGCGGTCCTGACTCATCACCCCAGCCGAATATTCGGCAAGGAAGCGTCAGGAGCGGGGAACGGGTTAAAGTAGAATGACCAGTAACCCTCAGGTCATCAGCCACCCTGCTAAACCCACACGTACCCTCCGTCCTGCCTCCAGAGCCTGCGCTGCGCTGGCCTCACCGTCCCACCCCCAAGTCAGGGTCAGGGCGCTGGGGCCCCTCTGGCACACGGGGCGGAACTGGGGACCTTGGGAGATGACAGAAGCCCCGGGCGTCAGTCGCCTGTTGAGAAAATGGGAATGGCGATGGAGCTACCCAGCTCACGGGAAAGCTGCCAGGCATGGGTGAGACGAGTCGGGGCCCCAAACCGTGGACCCCCTCCTAGGGTTGGCTCTTAGGCTTGGCTCCGGCTGCGTGCTTGCTGGCCAGGGTCCCCGGGAGAGGGCGGAGTCCATGACCACACCCCCATCATCGACTCTGCCCACCCCGGGAGCACAGGTTCCAGCGGAAAGGAGGGTGTGGGTCCCGAGCACAGGCCCCGTGGGGAGGCGGGGACCTCCACCCTCCTGCCTGAGGAGGGGCTTGAACGCCACCCCCCAGTGACCCCTTCTTCTAGGTGTTCTCTGCTCCTCAGCTGGACCAGCAAGTCCAGGCAGACAGGGCCTGGGCCGCATCAGCGCCCTGGCAGTCCCAGTGCCCCCGCCTGTGGTGTCTTTGGAGCCCCTCTCCGCCCCCGTGAGACTGAAAGCCCCCCTTGGGGACCCCCTTGCTGGCTCCTGCCTCCACTCCCTGGACCCAGCACAGGCCCGGGGAAGAGTGGACAAAACACACGCGGCCTCAAGAAATTAGAGCAAAGCCCTCACCCCTGCTTCCCACTCTGGTCCTTGTAGAAAAGGGCTGAAAACACCCAAGCTCCCCTTTCATCCCTTGCTAAGATAAGGCACCTATCCATCTTGCTTCTTTCCCTCACTGGAGGGGGAGGGAGGCCTCTCGCCCTCACCCCCACCCCATCGGGTCCCCGCTCCAGACCCTGCCCCTGCTCTCAACAGCCACCCCCCAGCAGGCCTGCGTCACTGCCGGACTAGGCGCCCGTCCATCTCTTTCCTCCCCCCGCTGGAGGCCTCCAGCCCTGACCGCTGCCCCGGGTTTCCTGGTCTGGCCCAGGGACAGTTTCTCCTCTGACGTGATCCAGTCGGCCGGTCCAGCGAGCCAGGCGAGATAAAAGGATGGGGCTGAAGGGGGCGGGGGCGCAGCAGGATGGCGCTGTGGGCAAAGGCCAGAGTGTGGGTGGCAGGGCCCTGGCTGTCCCTGCACAGGGCACGCACACTGGGCACCAGAGCCACTCCGGCCCCCAAGGCGGTGCTGCCCTTCGAAGCCATGCCCCGGTGTCCTGGCCACCAGTGGATGCGAGTGCTGCAGATCTGGAGGGAGCAGGGCTCTGAGAACATACACCTGGACATGCATCAGACCTTCCAGGAGCTGGGGCCCATTTTCAGGTAAAGCTCTCCCTGCCCACCTGGCGAGAACACCCTAACTTTCTGTCCCTATTGGCAGCTGAGTCCCTGCTGGGCACCCGGGGAGTTGGGGGGAGGGGCAGGGAGGGGCTTCTGCGGGGCAGGCCTGTGCCTTTGATGCTGCAGACTGGGGCCTTCGTGAGCACGGAGCCCTGCGTGGCTCGCGGCTGGGAGCACAGAACGCAGACCCCAGAGGAGGGGAGGCTTCAGTGAGGCGGTGGGAGGGACCGCCCACTCCGGGCCAGCGGCGGACTGGCTCTGCAGATGGGGCCCCGGGGAGGACCCGGCACCACGGCAGGGCTGGGAGCTTGTCCCACAGGTACGACGTGGGAGGGAGACACATGGTGTTTGTGATGCTGCCCGAGGACGTGGAGCGGCTGCAGCAGGTGGAGAGCCCTCACCCCCGGCGGATGTTCCTGGAGCCCTGGCTGGCCTACCGACAGGATCGTGGGCTCACGTGCGGCGTGTTCTTACTGTGAGGGCGAGTGGGGATGCGGACGGAGAGGGCGGGCAGCCTGGGCGCAGAGAGGAGGCGAGCCAGGGAAGACCCTGAAGGACGCCTGCCCAGGAACCATCTGGGTGGGTGGAGAGAGGGTGACCACTGGCTCCGGATGCAGATCGTGCCCATGCCCTGGGGGTCGTGTGTGCCCTGGGGCCGCGGAGGGGAGCCCGGCCCCTTCCTGCAGGGCCAGAGGATAAAGGATGGCGCCTGCCGTCAGGGACCCCGCACCTGCACAGGCCTCCGAGGGGCTTGCGTGTGGCTTGGACTTCTCCCCTGGTCCATCAGGGCCCCGTGGAGGCCCTGCAGGCAGCCCCCCGTCGGCACCGGGCTCTGTGTGGACATTAGGAGAGACACGACTTGGTTCCTGCCACGGAGCAGCAGAGGCTCTGCAGGGAGGGGGCAGGTGGGGCTGGCACCGAGGCAGCATCGCAGGAGCCGGGAGGTGAAGGTCTCCAGGGGCCTCGCCCGCTCTGGGGTGTGACGAGAGCAAAGCTGGGCCAGGCCTGCCTGGGGGCTCAGCCCCCTTCCTCACAGCAAAAGCCTCAGCCCCAGAGAGGGCCCGGGTGGGAGACGGTGTGGCAGGCACGGGGCCTGCCAGTTTGCACAAACCCCCGCAGCAGGCTCAGGCAGAGGCGCCCGTCTCCCCTGGGCGAAGCGCAGGAGGGCGCCCTGAGGAAGAGGTGCCACCGAGGCCCAAACGCGGACAGCCTGCCCCCTAGGAACCAACAGGCGGCTCCCCGCCTCGCCCGCTTCCCTCTGGGTTAAGGAAGGTGGAGTACAGGGCCGCGGCCAGCTGCTGACTCTGGACGCCCTGATGCCCCGCTCCCTGCTCGACAGAAACGGGCCCCAGTGGCGTTTGGACCGGCTGCGGCTGAACCCAGATGTGCTGTCGCTGCAGGCTGTGCAGAAGTACGCGCCCCTGGTGGATCGGGCGGCCAGGGACTTCTCCCGGGCCCTGAAGGCGAGGGTGCTGCAGAATGCCCGGGGCAGTCTGACCCTGGACATCAGGCCCAGCATCTTCCACTACGCCATCGAAGGTGTGGGCTCGCGACCGGGGCGGGCCGGGGGAGGTGGTCGTGGGGCCCTGGGCGGCCTCAGGCTCAGGAACCCCCTCCTCCCCGCAGCCAGCCACTTAGTCCTTTATGGAGAGCAGCTGGGCCTCTTTGCCCAGCACCCGAATCCTGACAGCCTGAACTTTATCCACGCTCTGGAGGCCATGTTCAAGTCCACCGTGCAGCTCATGTTCGTGCCCAGGAGGCTGTCTCGCTGGACGAGCGGCAGCATGTGGCAGGAGCACTTTGAGGCCTGGGACTACATCTTCCAGTACGGTGAGGGCGGCGGTCGGGCAGCGCTGCGACCAGGGGCCCCAGGGCCCCCTCCACGCACCACAGTCTGGGGAGAACGGAGGCCACAGGAGGGACCTGTGGCTTCTTCATGGTCCCCAAGAGAGTTGGCAGTGAGGCTGGCCTGGGCCAATCCAAGAATGGGGGCCGGACATGGAGACCTGGGGGTATTGGGGGCTGAAGGGCAGGAGGATGACAAAAAAGTGCTTCCCAGCACCAGACCCAGGGCCTCTGTCTCTGTGTGTCCCGCAGCCAACAGAGCCATCCGGAGAATATATCAGGAGCTGGCCCTCGGCCACCCGTGGCACTACAGCGGCATCGTGGCAGAGCTGCTGATGCGTGCGGACATGACCCTGGACACCATCAAGGCCAACTCTATCGACCTCACTGCTGGGAGCGTGGACACGGTCAGGCCAGCGCCCAGCCCTTCCCAGGGAACAGGGAGCCCTCCTGCCTCCAGGCTGCCCCCTCCCATGGCAAACGTCTCGTCCGAGCCCCTCCCCAGTCTACGGCTCCAGCTTCCGAACTGAGAAGGGGGAGCACGGGAGCCAAGCCTCAAAGGCAGGGGTTTGTGGTTACTCTGGTGGGAAACCACGCTCCAGGCAGCGTGCAGAGTGGACGAGGCCCAGGGGCATGCAGGAGCAGAGACCCCGGGGACCATCTAGGTCCTGGGCGGGGGGGGGGGAGGGGGGGAAGGGCCGAGGCGCGGCTGGAGGCCCACACAGGGACCTTTCCCAGGGACAGAGTACCTTTGGCTCTCACTCAAGATCCTTTGGCAGTGACAGACTGATGGGAAGGACAGCAAGGGGCTCCAGTGTGTGGGCGGGAGAGCAGGTGTCTGGCAACACGGCACAGTGGGCAGGGTGGGCCCCGGGGCGTGAGTGCAGCCGAAGCTGCCTGCCTCTGGACCGCACCTGCGTCCGCCAGCATCTCTGAGGGCCTGCTCTGGGCCAGGCACCCAGGATCCTGAGCAGAGGCACAGACCCCTGGTGCAGACACTCCCTGAGCAGGGGCTGTGATGCAACCACAAGGTGAGAGCCCAGGGCAGGGCCTGTGCCTCAGGAGGTAGCTCTGGGAAGGCTTCCTGGAGAAGGAGGCCTTTGTGCTGGATGTGGAAGGACCACACAGAAGTTAGGCCAAGAAGAGGAGGCTGGGAGGGCAGCAGGCCAGGGCCTGCAAGAGCGGACAGCGAGGAAGGGCTGTGAGGCTGAGTGGGGGGAACAGGGCAAGTGGGCAGAGGAGGGCAGGCGGGGTCAGGGCCCCTGGCAGGAGGGGCCTTGGGCACCAGGCCTGTATCCAAGGCCAGAGGAAGCCAGTGTAGGGAGTGTCTCGCTCAGACTTCTGCACCCTCTCGGGCCACAGGGCAGAGCACGGACTAAAGCTGAGGAGCAGCAGGGAGCCGTATCTGCATATCCGGAGATGCCAGGGCCGCGCAGCCTTGGGGATGGCATTTAGGAGATATTGAGCCTCCCAGATCTCAGGCTGGGCTGGTGGACACCTCTCCCTGCACATGGAGATGATCCAGGAGGAGGAAACGGTTGGGGCCCGGGGTGGCTGGTTCATGTTAGGACCCCGTGTTCGGACCTGCCTGTGGCTGGCCAGGGAGGTGACCCACTGGCAGCAGATGGACCCGGGGCCCCTGAACCCTCCCCGCTGAGTAGATGGCAAGAGTGAGCGCCTCCTGGGCCCAGAGGAGGGTGAGAGCCGGGCTCTGACGTGGCTGGAGGAGGCCTGGGTCTTCACGGAGGTTGGGGACACCTTCCCCGAGGGATTCAGGGGAAGTAGACAAGGTGGCTTTAGGATCTTGGGGTTCAGGTCTCTGGGCTTTGTCATCTCCGGGCACACAGGTCCCTGCCCCAGGGGACGGCGGCCATCTTTCTGGGAGGGGTGCCCTGGGGGTGGAGGGGCACGGCCTGTGCCCAGGTCTGAGCCCTGGTCCCATGGCTCCTGCAGACGGCCTTCCCCTTGCTGATGACTCTCTTTGAACTGGCTCGGAACCCGGAAGTGCAGCAGGCCCTGCGCCAGGAGAGCCAGGGGGCCGAGGCCAGGATCTCAGAAGATCCCCAGAGGGCAACCACGGAGCTGCCCCTGCTGCGGGCGGCCCTCAAGGAGACCTTGAGGTAGGCGCGGTAGACCTGGGCTACCCCCGCTGCCCTGGCCCCGCCGTCGGGACAGCCCGCTCGCCGGGGCTTGCAGGCAGACGCCGGGGCTGCTGATCGGCAGCTTGGCCCAAGGCCACGTCCCCCTGCACCTCCTCTTCCTCTCCCTAGAGGGATGGGGGTGCTTCTCCCTCTGGGATCCCACCTCAGTGTGCCGGGACCATCGTCGGCCCTCATTGGCCCGGGGCTGCTCAGGCCGGGGCAGCTTTGGCTGACTCAGGAGATGCAAGGAAGCAGCCCCTCGGGATTTGGGCTTCCCGGTGCCAGGAGCGGCCTGTGAGGGCGCTGGGGGAGCTGCCCTCGGGCCGGGGGCGCTGGGCTAGGAAGGCTGCAGAAGGGAAGCGAGGGCCCTGTCCCAGCTGAGGGCCCTGTCGGCCGCCCCTGTGCGCAGGCTGTACCCCGTGGGTGTCTTCTTGGAGCGACAGGTGAGCTCAGACTTGGTGCTGCAGAACTACCACGTCCCGGCTGGGGTGAGTGAGGTCGCAGGGCTCCTCTGTCAGACACCCCGCCTTCTGACCTTCACCCACAGGGCTTCTGACCCTGCCCCTCCCCACCTGTCTGCAGACGTTGGTGAAGGTGCTACTGTACTCCCTGGGTCGAAACCCCGCCATGTTCGCCAGGCCCGAGCGCTATCATCCCCAGCGCTGGCTGGACAGCCGGGCCTCTGGTACCAGGTTCCCACACCTGGCCTTTGGCTTTGGCGTGCGCCAGTGCCTGGGGCGGCGCCTGGCAGAGGCGGAGATGCTGCTTCTGCTGCACCACGTGAGTGCGCTTGGGCGGGGCCTGGGCGGGGCCTGGACGGGGCCTGGGTGGGGCCTGGGCGGGGCCTGGATGGGGCCTGGGCGGGGCCTGGATGGGGCCTGGACGGGGCCTGGGCGGGGCCTGGGCGGGCAGCCTGGATGGGGCCTGGGCGGGGCCTGGGCGGGCAGCCTGGATGGGAACCTCAGGCTTCTGCTCCTGGGGCACCCACCCTCCGGGCCCTGGAAGGCAGGGGAGGCCGGGCCAGGCAGAACCCGCGCCTCTGTCCTAGGTGCTGAAAAACTTCCTGGTGGAGACGCTGGTGCAAGAGGACGTAAAGATGATCTACCGCTTCGTATTGATGCCCTCTACCCTCCCCCTCCTCACCTTCAGGGCCATCAGCTAGTCACGTCGCCACTCGGTCGGGCTAGTCACACCACACGCTCCCTCTGCCTGAGCCCAGGCCACCCCTCTTTTCTCCCATGGGCCCTGCTTCCTGAGCCACACCACCGTCCAGGCCGCGCGTTGCACAAATGCAACAGCCCAGCCCTCCGAGGGTCAGGGCTTGCCAGCCTGTGCAGCGAGGCCTGGGCAGAGCTGGGGATGAAACTTGGTCTCAGGTCCTGGTCATGTGCCCGGTCCCACCAGGGCCCTGTCCTGCAAGGGGCACCATCTGAGGGCCTTGGAGCCCCTGTCGCCCCAGCACTAGCTCCAGGCTCCCCGTGAGTCCATCCAAGCAAAGGGACCTCAGACGCCGCCCTCTGCCTCCCTGTCCAGTCTCTATGCCCTCTGTGCTAAACTCTGCCCCCCTGCAGGAGCTGACAACTTGGGCGTCCCCTGCCCTGCTCGTTGCCATTTCAAATGCCGCCCTTTTGTCTGCAGTGCTCTGGCGTGGACTCGCCCTTCAAGCTGGGTTGTTAGTTGTCCATCTACCTGTTCCACTCAGGCCGCGTGGGCTCCTCCTGGCAGAGCCGGTCCTCTGGGACTGTGGCCGAAGCGCCCAGCCAAGGGCCTGCATAGGCAGGTCAGCAGTCATGTTTACTAGAAGAGTAGCTACCAAAGAGCCAACTTGGACATCTGGGTCAATGGTACACATCTGACAGCAGGAGGGATGTTGACTGCCTCCGGCAGGAGCTCGGGGGCCGCAGAGAAGCCTCTAGAGGAGGTTGTGGGGCCATCTCGTGCTCCCTTTAGCGGAGCCGGTCTGGATGGCCCCGCGGCCCTCGTGCAGTGCCCCATGCCCCAGAGCAGAGCGGCCACCCTGACCTCATGGGTGGAAGAGGCTTTGAACAACTGAGAACCAGCTGGGGTCCCCAAGTTGGCAGGAGCATGTCTGTCCCATGCCACCTGGGGTCAGGTGACACCCCCAGGTAGAAAGGGGGCCCAGAGGCAAGAGGGGGTGGTGGGGCCTCTCCACTCTCCCTCCCTCCCCACTCCCACCTCGTCTGGTGAGAAGCAGGTACTCAGTCATGGCGAGGCAGTAGGGCAGGAGGAGTTGTGTTTCTGGCTGCGCCGCCCCTGCTGGCACTGAGCCACCTCGATGGCATCTGTTCGGTGCCAAGATCCCTGGAGGAGAACAAGAGCTTGCACACCCCTGGCCACTCCGCTCCACCCGCAGCGGAAGAGGCCTGCTGCCACCAGTGTGGTCTTCGCTTGCCCCAGTCCGGCACTGTGGAGGGAGACTTGGAGAATCACGGAGAAGAGAGGAGTTTCCAGAATCTGTGGTCGCACAGGCACAAGCTGGAGCCCTGGCTTAGCACGTGGGCCCAGCCCTCAATCCCTCTGAGCCGCAAGCTCTTCCTCTGGGGATTCTGTATAACTACGATTTCACCAGGCCTCAAGGCCACGCAGGGAGACTGGTGCTCGGGAAGTGCCCAGCTTTCTGGCTCGACCGGCACTGAATAAACGGGGATTTCTTCTCCCACTGCTCAGAAGTTGTCTCCTTGTTTGTGGCCCTGTTCTGTGGAGAGTGGAGGGTGTGTGATGGCAGGAATGGAATGAAAACCTCGTTACCCTGGGGTGAAGGTGTGTCATTCTGTGAAGCTTGGCACGTGTGTTTGCTTGATCTTCACAGCAGCCCTAAGAGGCAACCACTGTGCTCATCCCCATTTTGCAGGCGAGGAAACTGAGTTCATTCACCTGCTAGAGTCTCACAGCGCATCCTTGGCAGGGGTACCACCGAAGCCAGGATGCCAATCCCATCTCTAAGGCCCTCAGTGCATCTCCTTCCCGTTGAAGGACCTTGGCTTGGGAGTGATCGTGCACATCTTGGAGACAACCTCCAATTTAAAGCATCTCTGGATGCTTTCAAGATCGTCTCTTCGTTTTCCGTGTTTCTCCAGTTTTCCCGTATCAAGCCTATGTAGGAGTCTCTTTTTCTTTATCCTGCTTGGAATTTCCCATGCCTTTCCAGTGTGAGTGTCCATCTGGCTCTTTGTAAAAGTCTTCCAGGTTATCTCAACAGTCTACTGTGTAATCGACATAATTCTTATGCCTCTTCACATCTTTCAAGGTAGAAATAGTATTGCCTTTAAGAAGCCCGATGCCAAGACCTGGAACATCTTCCATGGTCCGTGTGCCACTGGGGCCTGGTTTGAGGCTGTGTCCTCCAGTCGCCCAAGGGTTATCGCTTTCCCAGGGCCACTGTTTGTATTAATTACGCAGCCTGGGGTTTCCTCTGAGGCATGAGTAACATAAATCCTAAACCAGCGTGGGGGCCTTTTCTCAGTTCTCGGGGGGAGCACGTACCGTCCTCCATCCCAGCCTTAGGAAGCTAGGCTTCTTCCTCGCCTCCCCATAGTGCTGGACGGCAGGTTTCCAGGCTGCATTTTCAGTGTTGTTGTAGTGTTTTAAAAGTCTTGCCTTTCCGTGGGGTTCTGATCACAGTTTCTAATCTTACTTGTGTCCTACGCCTCTCGTCCTTTCCCCCCTCTAACTGGGGCCACCAGATCACTAGACTTGGTGACTTGTGCCCAGCCCTCCCCTGCTGGCTGCTGTACTGGTTTCTGTGCTCCCTCCTCCCTGGCCCAGGTCCCTCCTTGTTTCAGGATCCTGAAGAGGTCCTGTCCTTTCTGCCAGCCCAGAAATGCACTCTTGACATGTTTTTGATTCTGTAGAGCTGCTGGAGTGGGAGGATTTTCAGAGTATCAGCTCCATCCCTTTGCTCTAACCTGAAGACATTCAGTGGCACATTTAAATAGGCAGTCGGTGTCTGGAGGCTCTCCGTCTGCGGCTGCCCCGGGGGAGGACCGGGCATCCCCATAATTGTCAATTCAAATCTCTGCAAAATGTTTTTCAGCTTCCTTGTGGAACGAGTTGCCTGCCTTGCAGGAGAGGTCCTAGAATTACTGGTTGGTGGTTGTATGTGCTTGGTAGAATGTGGGACAATGGTAGGATTGCTAGCCAAAGTTTAAAATGGCTGTACCCCCTTTCATTCACCACTTAACACATACTTACTGGGACCTTCTACGTGTCAGGCACTGTGCTATATGGTAGTGAGAAAGACAAGACCTCAGTGGGATTATATCCTATGAGTCAAAACTATAGAAATGGATATTTATTTCAATAATTTTCATAATGTCAAAAATGGACACAATGTAATTTTCTTTCAGTAAAAGGATGGCTAACTTTCGGTGTGTCTGTTCATTAGAAGCCTAACCAGCAGTGAAATGAAAAAGTGAGGTCCATGTGCAAGCATTTGTATAGGATGGTGTTCACCAGGTGTTAACGAAAAAGGCGAGTCCCAGAGTTACACCAGGATGCGGATGGGCTCACACATTCTTGCAGATACACCCACAGCCCCAGACAGACACACAACCACAGTATAAACCTATATTCTACTGTGTTTTAAGCAGCACATTAACAGTGAGGAGAACTATCAGAAAGCCTCTGGAAATCAAAGACAAGCGTCCAGTAGATTTGTCACGACAACACCGTTAGATGTCAGAAAACATCAGAACAATACACTCGCGGGTGTAGGGAAAATGGCCATCCACAGCGGATTTAAATCCGCTCACTGTCCATTCAGGAATACTGGCTAAGGGAAACATTTTCAAAGAAAAGGCGAGTGACAAAAGCAGATCGCTAGTCACACCTTCACCAAAAGAGCTACCCGGAATTTGCTTCAACGGAAGGAACGCGGACCCTAGAGAGAAGATGCGGGATTTAAAGTGGGAGTGTGAGCCCAGCAGCTGACAATGCACGGCTACATTCGATTAATCCCTGACTGTGGAGAGGCCCAAGGGCACAGATCTTGTGGGCGCGGGTGTATGTGCCCCCCAGGACTTAGCACTGAAGTACTTAGAGCATTCCGGAGTCGCTTCCCTGCTGTGATGTGCGCTCTTCCTCAGCTTTCAGAACCAGCCCCTCTGAACCCTCAGCATGTGCCGAGGCCCTTTATCTCCAGCACCGGACGCTCCTGGACAGGGCCAGGCGCCCTCAGCCTCGGGCTTCCCTGCTGGGGAGACTCAGGAGCCTGAGTGGCCGTTTTAGCGACAGCTGTGTGAGCTTGGAAAAGCCGTGGAACTCCTTCTAATCCTCCAGATCACTCCTAAATCTGCAAGGACGCTACAGGAATAATGATGGCATAGTCACACTAGTATGGCTTTAACGTATCAGCCACTAGCAATCTGGAGCTCTTATGTGTTACCGGATCCACATTTTGTATCCGTCCCATCCAGACGCGGCTGTGAGTGAGGATCTGTCACTGTCCCATCTCGTCCATCAGAAAATGGGGCCCAGAGAACAAGGGTCTTTGTCCGAGGGTTCAGGGCTAATCCACGGGTCGGTGGGGATGGGAACCCTCATCCCTGTGACTGCAGGGCCTGAGCTCCGCCCGGGCTCGCCCAAAACGCCAGGCAAGGGGAGAGGACTCCTGCCAGGGGAGCGAGGGTCAGAGGTCAGGGGGCGTGAGGAGGAACAGCCCTGGGGAAGCCGACCCCAGCTAGACAGCCTGAAGGATTCCAGGCCCCAGCTGGGACGGACTCTGGAGTTCGGTGGGGAAGAGGCCGAGCGGCCAGCATTCCGCCAGGGCCTCAGTAGCTGAAGTAACAAGCATCCGGGCACCCCAGGCCCCCAGCAAACGGGCTGCTGCCAACAGGACTAACACCCCCCCCCACCAAAGGCTGCCCCCGGCTAGCACCCACCCACGCGAGGAGAGCCCCGCACGCACGCCCCGCACGACACTCAGGGCGCCGTGCTGTGCTCATGCCCGGCGACCACCGGTAACAGAGTCTCGGGTGACAGAGACAGTCACCGCCCGCAGCGCCTCCATCCAGGCACCTGCGCCTGTGGCTCCTCGCGCCGCGTGGGGCCTCCCGATGGTCCCTGTCACGGGTCTGGTGCTCCTCCTTCCAACACCCGCTGCACAGCCATCGCCTCCAATCCTCAGGCCCTCCTTCCCGTGAGGTCTGCGGGAGCAGCCAGGGCCGAAGCCCAGAGCTGCCTGGAAAGAGGGCGCCCGCACCCCGCGGGACGCCGGGCAGCACGCCTCGTGTGACACAGGTGCCTGGGAGCCTGACCAAACCCCTCGTGGCCGACCTCGTCGGGTCGAAGCCACAGAGGTGGGCAGCCACTGACCTGGTCTCTGCTGAGGTGAGGCGCCTGGCAGGGCCTTGGCTAGTCACCAGAGAAGATTCCAGAGGGAGTAAGGCTGATTCTTGTGGCAGGAGGGAAAGGCACTCATGAATCAGCTGCCATCCGAGAGCCGCTCCGAGGGGGAGCAGTGAACCCCAATCACAGGAAGCCACATGAGCACAAGGGGCCCTGGGGTTCCGGAACGGTCCAGACAGGGCACTGGCCTCAGTCCAGAAGAAGAACAGGGTGTCCTCACAGTCCCTCAGGAAGTGACCCCCATCTGGGGAGGCAAGAAGGGCCTGTCCGCACGGGGGCAGTGGTCAGGGTGTGGCAGCAGAGGTGACACAGACACCCTCTGGGGACCTCACCGTGTGGCCACCACTCTGTCTGCATTGGGGTAGGTTTCAACCAGGGTGACCAGCCTCTGTTCTAGAGACCAGAGCCCTGGCGCCCACCTAGCTCTGATATGGAACTCAGAATCCAGTGCAGCAAAGAGATGAAAAGTACTAAGTAAGAAATGTCCCTCTCACCCCACCCAGGCATTTGTTGGGAGTGCCTTCCCGAGCTGGAGAACAGTTTCTTGCCCACTTACTGGTAAACACATGGCACGTGCTCTGTGCCAGAAACAGCTCTGAGCGCTTTGCAAACACTGACTTGTCTGGTCCCCTTCACAGGCACCACGATTCTCTCCACTTTATGGGAGGCGGCTGGGGCACGGAGTCAAAGGCTCACCACGGCCGCACAGGCAGGGATCCAGGGAGCTGTCACCCGAGGAGGGAGCCCTGGGTCATGGCCTTAGCCACTAGAGAAAGTACTCGTCCTCTGCCCCAGACCAGGCCTGGCGGGGCTGGGCCAGCAAAGTGGAGGGCGTGCCAGGCAGGACGATGAGTGGGCAGACACAGAGTGGATGCGAAAGCCGCCGTTGCAGGGGAGCTCCACTGCAAGGACGTCCCCCAGTTAGCTGACACCTTGGGGATGGAGAAGGACCCAGAGCCCCTCGCCTGGCGTTTTGCATGTCCCCTGCATTCTCCAGGGCCCACTCAGGCTCACCCGCTTCCCCACCTCCTTCAGGAATCTTCATCAAATGACCAGCAAACCAAATTCAGCAACATATAGAAAGAAGTAGACATTCTGAACCAGGGGGATTCATCCCAGGAATAAAAGGTTGGTTTCATATCCAAAGGTCAATTAATTGTAAGAGGACAATAGCCCCATCAGTAGAATAGAAAAGAAAATTCACATTCTCCCCAACTCAAGAGACACAGAAAGAGCATTTAGTGAAATTCAACACCATCATCGTGGTAAGAAATACGGAACAAACTAGGAGTAGATAAAGGGCACCTATGGAAAACCCACAGCTAACATCATGCTTCATGGTGAAACACTGGCTGCTTTCCTCCTAAGATCAGGGAGAAGGATGTCTGCTCTCACCACTCCTACTCAACGTGGTCCTGGAGGTTCTAGCCAGAGCAGTTAGGCAGTAAGCAGAAGTCATCCAGATTGCAGAGGACGAAGGAAAACTATCTCGATTCACAGGTCATATGATCTTGTATATAGACTATCCTAAGGAAATCATCTTAAAACTATTATATCTAATAAAGTAGTTCAGCAATACTTCAAGATACACGTGCATGATACAAAAATCTATCGTATCTCTCTTCATTTGTAAGGGCGAATCTGAAAATAAAATTAAGAAACCCATTCCATTTGCAGGAACGTGAAACACCTAGGAATGAGTTCAGCAAAAGATGTTCAAACTCTATACTTGGAAAACTACAAAGCACCGTCAAAGAAATGAATGAAGATCTGTAGAGTTGGAAAGCATCCTGCATCCATGGGTCAGAAGCTTGTATATTGCTATGATGACAATACTCCTCATATTGGTCTCCAGATGTGATGCAACCCCTATGAAAATTCCAGCTGACTTTGTAGAAAGTGCCGAGCTGATTCTAAAATTCACATGGAATGCAAGGAACCTATGTAGCCAATGTAATCTTTAAAAAGAAGGACAAGGTAGGACTCAAGCTTCCCGATTTCTAACCTTACTACAAAGCCACAATCATCAAGACAGGGTGGTACTGGCACAAGGACAGACAGACAGACCAATGGAGGAGAACTGAGTGTTCAAAAATGAAGTGATACATCTGTGGTCACTTGATTTTTTACAAAGGTGCCAAGATTATCCACTGGGGAGCATATATTTTCAAGGAATGATGTTGGGACAACTTTATAGCCACGTGGGAGAAAATGAAATTGGACCTTTACCTCACTCAGACCTTACACAAAAACTAATTCAAATGCACAAAAGACCTAATCATACGAGCTAACACTGTAAAAATCTTAGAAGAAAACATAAAAGTAATTCTTCATGGTCCTGGTTTTGGCAAAATATTCTTAAATATGACAGCAAGGGCACGAGCGCCAAAAGAAAAGCTAGATAATTTGGACTTCATCAAAGTTAAAAATGTTTGGTCTTCAAAGGACACTTCCAAGAGAGTGAAAAGACAAGCCACAAAATGGGAGAAAGTATTTCCAAATCATATGTCTGATAAGATACTTGTTTTCTGAATGTATAAAGAACACTCAAAACTCTGTCATAAAAGGACAATCCACGGGACTTCCCTGGTGGTCCAGTGGTTAAGACTCTGCGCTTCCACAGCAGGGGGCGAGGGTTCGATCCCTGGTCAGGGAGCTAAGATCGCACATGCTGCTCGGGGGGGGAAAAAAAAAAGACAACTCAATTTAAAGTTGGGCAAATCAGTTGAATGGACATTTCTGCAAGGAAGATGCACTCACAGATGACCCACACACACATGAAAAGATCCTCAACCTCATGAGCCGTCAGGGAAACGCAAATGAAACCACAGAGGGGTACTACTGCATACCCACTGGGATGGCTAGAATCAAAAAATCAGAAAATAACAAGTGCTGCTGAGGATGTGGAGAAACCAGAACCCTCATGCACTGCTGGTGGGGACGTAAAATGGTGCAGCCACTGTGGGAATAGCCTGATAGATCTTCCAATGGTTAGAGAGTGATCACAGGACCCAACAACTCCACTACTAGGCATACACCCAAGAGAATTAAAAACCTATGTCCACATAAAAGATGTTCACATGTATGCTGGTAGCAGCATTGTCCATAATGACCAAAGGTGGAAACAAGCCAAATGTCTTTCAGCTGATCAACGGATAAACAAAATGAGGCATAACCACACAATGGAATATTATTTAGCCAGGAAAAGGAAGTACTGAAACACACCACAACATGGATGAACCTTGAAAGCTCTAAGGCAAGTTAAAGAAGCCAATCACAATCGACTCTGGGTTATATGATTCCATTCACAGAAAATGTCCAGAACAGGGAAGTCTATAGGGACAGAAAGTACATTTGTGGTTGCCTAGTGATGGGAGGTTGAGCCTGGGCAGTGTAAAGGGATAATCACGAATAGGTATGGGATTTCTTTTCAAAGTGAGGTAAATATTCTAAAATGGACTATGGTGATGGTTGACATAGCTATGAATATACTAACAATTATTGAATTCTATACATTACATGAGTGAATGGCATGGTATGTGAATTACATCTCAGTAAAGCTATCTAAATAAACAAACAAACAAGGTAACAACACATATTACAACAGGGATGAACCTTCAAATATTATGCCCAGTGAAAGAAGCCAGACACAAAAGGCCATATATTGTATGATACCTTTTGTGTGGAATATCCAGAGTGATGGGTGATTTCACGTGTCAGCTTAGCTAAGCTATGGTGTTCAGTTCACTGGCCAAACACCAATCTCGATGTTGCTCTGAAGATATATATATATTTTTTTAAACAGTCTTGAATCCTTTGGTCTTTTTTTTTTAAATTTATTTATTTATGGCTGTGTTGGGTCTTCGTTTCTGTGCGAGGGCTTTCTCTAGTTGTGGCAAGTGGGGGCCACTCTTCATTGTGGTGCGCGGGCCTCTCACTATTGCGGTGCGTGGGCCTCTCACTATTGTGGCCTCTCTTGTTGCGGAGCACAGGCTCCAGACGCGCAGGCTCAGTAATTGTGGCACACGGGCCTAGTTGCTCCGTGGCATGTGGGATCCTCCCAGACCAGGGCTCGAACCCGTGTCCCTTGCATTGGCAGGCAGACTCTCAACCACTGCGCCACCAGGGAAGCCCCTCTGAAGATATTTTTTAATGCGATTAGCTCTTTCATCAGGAGATTTTGAGTACAGCAGATTATCCCCCATAATATGGGTGGGCCTCATCCAATCCGTGGAAGGCCTTAAGAGCAAAGACCCAGGTTCCCCAAGTAGAAGAAATTCTCCTTGAAAGACTACAGCACAGACACCCTGCCTGAGTTTCTTGCCCACAGCCTTGCGGAATTCAGACTCAAGGCTGCAACATAGTTCTTAGCTGAATTTCTAACGTGGCAGCCTGCCCTACAGATTTTAGACCTGCCAGCACCTACAAGTGTGTGAACCAATTCCTGAAAATAGTTATCTCTTTCCAATGTCTTCTCTTTCTCTGTCCGCTGATCCCTCCCTCCGTCCCCTCCTCTCTCACGACGTCGACTTATGTCTCCTGCGGGTTCTGTTTCTCTGGAGAACCCTGCTGGAGAGACCCAGCACAGGCAAATCCACAGAGACCGAAGGCAGATGAGTGGTTGCCAAGGCCTGTGGAGATGGGCAGGAGCTGCTTGCTTGACGTGGGGCTTCTTTGGGTGTGAAATATTCTGGCATTACACAGTGGTGATGGTTACACGACACTGGGAAGGTGCTAAAACACCCTGAAGTACACACTTTTAAAATGATGAATTTGATGTTCTGTGAATTTTGTCTCAGTCCCTTCAATTCAGGTATTGAGTTACAGGAGAAGGAGGAGGAGGAGAGCAACGACGGTCTGATTTTCTGTTCCGTCCACACCTTCTCCCGATACCGGCCATGGGGGCATGGAGAGTGACAGCAGCACCCCGGACCTCTCTCCCTGCCATTTCAAGGCAGTCACCAGCTGGCCTTCAGGTCCCTCGCCCTTCTCAGATGCCAGCATCTGGGGAAACGTTCCGTCCCTTGTAGGCAGCCTGGCGCCACCTTGAGAGGCGGCTCCAGTCGCGCGGGGCATGTCTGACTGAGCCACGTGGGGCGCTGGACACAGTCTCTATGGCAGGCCCCGACAGTCCACATACCACCGCATCTCCAGGACCCTGTCTGCTTCCGTCGTCCCCACCTGAAAACTGGGAGGATGCAGGCTCAGGTGCCTCGGGTACCCGGGGTCTGAGCAGACCTGGCGCCACTCTCTCAGGGGGCACGTAGACTCTACCCTGTGACTGTTTTGCTTTTATTAAAATACCCCATCTCTGCTCCCTAAAGTGGCGAGATATTTTTGTCTATGTGTGAGATGATGCCTAATGAGGGAAAAAGGATCAAATGCTAAAACCACAAAGAAGTCTCTGGGTCCACAGTACCCAAACAATAATGCTGTTTATTTCTCACTTGAAACAAGCCCTCAATGGGTAACTCGCCAAGGTGGGACCCTGGGGGGTCCGTGTCTCTGGCTCACAAGAAAGCAAAGGACCACCAACTCGTTCTGCGAAACAGGGAGACGATCGGTCCCTCCACAGGGGCTTCTCACGCCAGTGTTTTGCTGACTAGGACGGAGACAAAGCTCAGGAACAAGGTTGACCGCCCCCGGTCCTTCCAGTTCCTCCTCAACTGTTTACCGTGTATGAGGTCCTTCTCAATGTCGGTAGGTTCTCCTTCATTTCAAAATATACCGTTACAGCAACGAGTCCAAAAGAAACTGTTAGTTCTTAACTGTCTGGGGGTTTCAGGGGTCTGTAGGGCTACATACACAAACGTGCAGTTGTCTGCACAGCTCTTGTAAACATATAGCTCATGAACTCTGGGACCTAAAAAGAAGTAGACATGAAAATCTTAGATTTCATGATTTCTACTTGCAAATATCAAAGCACGTTTATCTTAACTAGCTCCATCCCCCAAGTGTTGTCACACTGCCTAAAATTCTTGACTAAGCAAGAATATTCAAGCCCACTAGAGGTTTTGGTTATTCCATGAAGAACTTCCCCTGGAGATGTTTTTCAACCTACACTGCCACCTCATCTAGGCATCTGGCCTCCCTAAGTAGTTTTATGGTCCCTTGTCCCGTAGCTATACCAATGAGTGGTCCTGTTCATTGTTTGTCATAAGGATTCCAGGGACCCAGAAATAAAATGGAGACCTGGACACATGTTTTGTTTGGATCCCAAAGATCACACAGACCCTCAAGCAGAGAGCCCCTATACTAGGGCCTTCAGCTGATTTTCTGCAGTTGGCATGGCCCCTCTAGATGAGCTCCTGCTGAGCCCCTCTGCCTCCTGTTCCCAGCTCCTGGCCCAACATAGAAACGCTGATGCCCCAGGGCAGACCTGACGCACCATCCCAGGCAGAGCCCCACGAACACTGTGATGACCTTCGCTGGAGGGCTCACCAATGGCCTGGACCAACCAATGCTACCTGATCAGGGCTCCCCCTGAGACCTGCCTCGTGAATCCCTGCATTAAATTCCACAGGCCCCATTCACCTGTCTGTTCCCCTTGTGTCTCACAGCCTTTGCACAAATACTTCCTTACCTCCTGGAACTAGCCAGGATGGAGGTACCCACTCGTGCATCTGATGTCACCTCTTCAAACACATCAGAAGGAACCAACGACTACACTCCAGTCACTTGCTTTTTACACTCCAGTCACTTGCTTTTCTTTATGTTCCATATGTGATAAAGAGCTCATTAAAGTACAACATTCAAAAGAAAAGTGCATAATCGTAGGCCAACATCTTAATGGATTTTCACCAAGTGCATATCACCATGTGACAGCACCCAGCTCAAGAAACAGAAGTGGGTGGAAAGCCCCGAATTCCTCCCACCGACCGTTCCTCCATTCAGGCACTAGAAGCGCCAAGGCCAAAGATAAGAAGTGTCTGCATTTCTGAGCCTATACATGAGTTTGCCTACTTCTGAATCAATGACCATGAAATCCTTCTTTGTTTTTGTGGCTGCCTCCTCTTCTCTGCTGGTGTTTGTGAAATGCATCCCTGCCTTTGTACATGGTTGTATGTTCTTCACTCTCGTAGTTGTATACTTGCCATTGATGAATATACCACAGTTTACTGTGGATGGACATTAAGGCCGTTTCTGGTTGTAACTACCCCAGGTGGTGCTGCAGTGAATATTCCTGTCCTTGTCTTGAGGTGGGGCATTGCGAGTGCTTCAGGAGCTCCGTACCCAGAAGTGGTAATGCCGGGTCTTTGACGTGCTCAAGTACAGCTTTGGCAGAGGCTGTTGAAGAGATTTCCACAGAGTGTACCTGCTTATACTCCACACGATCCTGCACACTTCAAAATCTCGCCAACACATGGTGTGGTCGTCTTTGAACGTTTAGTCATTCCCGTTGGGGTCATCGTATTCTTGTTTCACGTTGCATTTCCACCAAGAGGAATCGTGTTCAACAACTTTTCTTATACTTATTACCCATACACATTTCATATCTGGTAAACTGCCTTCATGCCTTTTGCTCCAATTTCTATTGGATGATCTACTATTTTAGTTACTGATTGGTAGGAAGAAGTTCATTCTATATTCTGAATACGAGTCGTTTAGCAGATATGTGTTTGAAGTGCTTTCCCCTCATCTATGGTGTGCATTTTTACTGTCTTATCAGTACCTTCTCAGGGGCAGACATTGTAAATTTTTACATAATACCAGTTATTTTTCTTATGTGACCAGCAGTATTTTGTTCAGTTTTGAAAATTCTTAATTTTCCAAAGGACATAAAGATAGCCTTCTACATTTTCTGTTTTAACAACTTCATTTTTGAGTATTTATTGAGATCCACAAATGTCCCGAACCTGCTTCTTTTGCGTGCTGTGAATACCGAGTATGTTATCTCGTGTATCCACCACTCGTCAAGGCAATGAAGAGTCTATCCCCACTCCAGGGCAGGGTCGGCTTCGTCAGAAAGCCTGTCACTGGATATATGTGCTTTCTGACTTTGCTTTTCTTCTCTGTTGGTCTATTTTTCAAACCTGAGCCCAACCCCACACTGTCTTCATAAATGAGATGATACAAATTCTCTTGGTAGTTGAGAGTGCAAGTCCTCTAGCATTTTTCTTCTCCCACTAGCTTGCCTTGGCTAATCCTAGCCCTTTCCATTTCCATAAGCACTTGAACATTTGGAATCAGCTACACACACACACACACACACACACACACACATACACACACACAAACCACCTCCTAAGACTCTGACTGCAATTTCATTGATTTTGTAGATTAATCTTTACTATATTGGGACTCACCATCCATAAGCTTGGTGTATCCTTCTATTGATTTAACTTCAAAAGTGTTTTTGTAGTTGCAGTGTGGAAATCTTTCACAAATCTAGTTGGATTTCTTCCTAGGTAGTGATATTTTTGTGCTCTTTGTAAATTTCACTTTCAGTTGGTCAGTCGTTGGTGTATAGAAATACAATTGATTTTTATTTTATTATTTTTATTTATTTATTTATTTATTTATTTATATCATTTTTTTTCGCTGCCTTGGGTGTTCGTTGCTGCGTGCAGGGTTTTTCTAGTTGCAGCAAGCGGGAGCTACTCTTCCTTGCGGTGCATGGGCTTCACATGGGGTGACTTCTCTTGTTATGGAGCACGGGCTCTAGGCACACTGGCTTCAGTAGTTGCGGTGTGTGGGCTCAGTAGTTAAGTCACGAGGGCTCTAGGGCATGTGGGCTCAGTAGTTGTGGTGCACAGGCTTAGTTGCTCCACAGCATGTGGGATCTCCCTGGACCAGGGATCAAACCCATGTTCCTTGCACTGGCAGGTGGATTCTTAACCCCTGCACCACCAGGGAAGTCCCCACAATTGATTTTTTAAATTCATTGTTGAATACTGACCTTGTATCCAGGGCCCATGCTAAATTCACTTGTTTTTTCCAAAGCCTATGGTCTTTGGTGACTTGTAGCAGTGTAATTCCTGTCTTTCCAATCACCATGTGTTTTGTTTCTTCCTCTGGCCTAACTGAACCGACCATGAACTTGGTTCCATGGGGAGCAGAGGTGGTGATGGCAGGCATCGGCACCCCATTTTGACTCAGGAAAATCCTCCCACCCTTCTATTGAGCTATCATAGTTTCTTTGAGATAAAATTCCCTTCTGTTTCCATTTCCTTACAGTTTTCTTCTTAACTGGGAAAGGGTGTTGGATTTTACCATAAAAATTTCTGCATGTTGATCAACATTCTATGATATTACCTATTTTCTTTGTTAATGTGGTGAATTGAACTAGTAGGTTTCAAACTGTAAGCCACAATGCAATTCTGTAATCACTCCCCTCTTGTCTGTCATCACACTTCCATGGTACATTAGTCCCAAATGATGAATATTAATAAATTCTTATTAACTCAACTCCACACTTCTATTCAGAGTTCATTCATTTCCCCTCAATGTTCGTGTCCAGTTCCAGGATCCCATCCAGCATACACATGCATTGGAGGTCCTGCAGCTCACATAGATAAGGATTTTATTGGCTAAGGTTTGGTTAGTACCTTTGCATCTCTAGTCATAAGAGATGATGGTCAGAGATTTCCCACTCTTCCACTGTCTTTCTCGGGTTTTGCATTAGGCTTAAGCTGCTACGGTAAATGTGCTGGGGAGCAGCCTCTCCCTGTTTGTTATCTGGAGAGGTTTTTGCAATATTGGGGTGATTTTTCCCATGAAACTAGTGAGGTATTTGCCAGGGAAGCAATCTCTGGTTTGTAGGTTTTTTGGAAAGTATGATGGACACTTCAGCCTCCCAATCTCATTGGGAGGCAGTTACGGTTAACAGTGTTTTTTAAGTTTTTGCCCATTTCATCAGGAATCTCACATTTTTCACAGGAGCCTACTCATAACAGCCCCTATTTTCTTTATAAGGTCTGTGAGGGCTGATTGATGCCTCCCTTTCCATTTCTGATATTGGCAATGAGAATTTTATTTTTCTTCTTTGTGATCTCTTCTTCTGTTTTACCAATACCATAAATCCTTCCAAAAAACCAACTTTGGCTTTGTGAATTTACCTTGTGTTCATTTCTGCTATCCTCTTTATATTTCCTTCCTCATTTCTTTTTTTTTTTTTTTTAAATTTATTTATTTATGGTTGTGTTGGGTCTTCGTTTCTGTGCGAGGGCTCTCTCTAGTTGCGGCAAGCGGGGGCCACTCTTCATCGCAGTGCACGGGCCTCTCACTATCGCGGCCTCTCTTGCTGCGGAGCACAGGCTCCAGACGCACAGGCTCAGTAATTATGGCTCACGGGACCAGTTGCTCCGCGGCATGTGGGATCTTCCCAGACCAGGGCTCGAACCCGTGTCCCCTGAATTGGCAGGCAGACTCTCAACCACCGCGCCACCAGGGAAGCCCCCTTCCTCATTTCTCTGGGTGGATCATCTATTCTTTTTCTAACATCTTAAATGGAAGCTGAGAAAATTTTCACCCTGTTCTCTCTTCTACTAGATGCCTGTGATGCGATATATTTTGCACTAAGTACTTTTTCAGCTGCTTTCCCCACACTTTTAACTTGTCATAACGTCATAATCGTTTAGACCTTACTATTTCCCAATTTCTGTTGGGGCTTGCCTTCTGTGTAATTGGTTTAGAAATACCCTGAATAATTACTAAGCAATTGGGGATCTCCTGGTTCTCTTTTGAGTAATGATTTCTAGCTTAATTTCACTGTAATAGAGAAGGACCTCTAGGTAATGTCAATCATTTGAGACTTGTTGATGCTGAGTTATATCATGGCATGAACTCAACCAAGTAGAGTCATATGTGACCCTGTAAAAAGCTGTATCTGGTCATCTCTGGGTCTGCTGTTTTATGTGCTGATTGTTCCTAGTTTGTTAATGAGGCTGCTCAGACCTTCTATAGCAGCGGTTGGCAAACTGGAGCGTGTGGGACAAACCCCATCCACCAGCCGTGTCTGTAAATAAAGCTTGGTTGGAACACGGGGACGATCATATGTTTACTTATCCTGTATGCCTGCCTCCACCCCGCCAAAGACAGTGTTTTGTAGTAGCGACAGAGACTAGAAGGCCTACAAAGCTGAAAACATTTGCTCTCTGGTCCTTTGAGGAAACGATTGTTGATCTGGGTCTATAGCTGTGACAAGTTTTTTCTCCTTGCTCCAGCATCTAGAAGCTATGGAGAGGGAACTGTTGATGAGAAGTAATTTGGGATCATGGAGTTGTCTACAGTACAGAGCCCGGTGCCGACGGGGAGCTGCCTGCAGGGCCTCCACGGGGCCCTGATGGACCAGGGGAGAAGTCCAAGCCACACGCAAGCCCCTGGGAGGCCTGTGCAGGTGCCGGGCTCCCTGACGGCAGGCGCCATCCTTTATCCTCTGGCCCTGCAGGAAGGGGCCGGGCTCCCCTCCGCGGCCCCAGGGCACACACGACCCCCAGGGCATGGGCACGATCTGCATCCGGAGCCAGTGGTCACCCTCTCTCCACCCACCCAGATGGTTCCCGGGCAGGCGTGCTTCGGGGTCTTCCCTGGCTCGCCTCCTCTCTGCGCCCAGGCTGCCCGCCCTCTCCGTCCGCATCCCCACTCGCCCTCACAGCAAGAACACGCCACACGTGAGCCCACGATCCTGTCGGTAGGCCAGCCAGGGCTCCAGGAACATCCGCCGGGGGTGAGGGCTCTCCACCTGCTGCAGCCGCTCCACGTCCTCGGGCAGCATCACAAACACCATGTGTCTCCCTCCCACGTCGTACCTGTGGGACAAGCTCCCAGCCCTGCCGTGGTGCCGTGTCCTCCCCGGGGCCCCATCTGCAGAACCAGTCCGCCGCTGGCCCGGAGCGGGTGGTCCCTCCCGCCGCCTCACTGAAGCCTTCCTTCCTCTGGGGTCTGCGTTCTGTGCTCCCAGCCGCGAGCCACGCAGGGCTCCGTGCTCACGAAGGCCCCAGTCTGCAGCATCAAAGGCACAGACCTGCCCCGCTGAGCCCCCTTCCTGCTCCTTCCCCCCACTCCCCAGGCGCCCAGCAGGGACTCAGCTGCCAGTAGGGACAGAAAGTTAGGGTGTTCTCGCCAGGTGGGCAGGGAGAGCTTTACCTGAAAATGGGCCCCAGCTCCTGGAAGGTCTGATGCATGTCCAGGTGTATGTTCTCAGAGCCCTGCTCCCTCCAGATCTGCAGCACTCGCATCCACTGGTGGCCAGGACACCGGGGCATGGCTTCGAAGGGCAGCACCGCCTTGGGGGCCGGAGTGGCTCTGGTGCCCAGTGTGCGTGCCCTGTGCAGGGACAGCCAGGGCCCTGCCACCCACACTCTGGCCTTTGCCCACAGCGCCATCCTGCTGCGCCCCCGCCCCCTTCAGCCCCATCCTTTTATCTCGCCTGGCTCGCTGGACCGGCCGACTGGATCACGTCAGAGGAGAAACTGTCCCTGGGCCAGACCAGGAAACCCGGGGCAGCGGTCAGGGCTGGAGGCCTCCAGCGGGGGGAGGAAAGAGATGGACGGGCGCCTAGTCCGGCAGTGACGCAGGCCTGCTGGGGGGTGGCTGTTGAGAGCAGGGGCAGGGTCTGGAGCGGGGACCCGATGGGGTGGGGGTGAGGGCGAGAGGCCTCCCTCCCCCTCCAGTGAGGGAAAGAAGCAAGATGGATAGGTGCCTTATCTTAGCAAGGGATGAAAGGGGAGCTTGGGTGTTTTCAGCCCTTTTCTACAAGGACCAGAGTGGGAAGCAGGGGTGAGGGCTTTGCTCTAATTTCTTGAGGCCGCGTGTGTTTTGTCCACTCTTCCCCGGGCCTGTGCTGGGTCCAGGGAGTGGAGGCAGGAGCCAGCAAGGGGGGCCCCAAGGGGGGCTTTCAGTCTCACGGGGGCGGAGAGGGGCTCCAAAGACACCACAGGCGGGGGCACTGGGACTGCCAGGGCGCTGATGCGGCCCAGGCCCTGTCTGCCTGGCCTTGCTGGTCCAGCTGAGGAGCAGAGAACACCTAGAAGAAGGGGTCACTGGGGGGTGGCGTTCAAGCCCCTCCTCAGGCAGGAGGGTGGAGGTCCCCGCCTCCCCACGGGGCCTGTGCTCGGGACCCACACCCTCCTTTCCGCTGGAACCTGTGCTCCCGGGGTGGGCAGAGTCGATGACGGGGGTGTGGTTGTGGCCTTCCCCCTCTCCCGGGGACCCTGGCCAGCAAGCACGCAGCCGGAGCCAAGCCTAAGAGCCAACCCTAGGAGGGGGTCCACGGTTTGGGGCCCCGACTCGTCTCACCCATGCCTGGCAGCTTTCCCCTGAGCTGGGTAGTACCGTCGCCCTTCCCATTTTCTCAACAGGCGACTGACGCCCGGGGCTTCTGTCATCTCCCAAGGTCCCCCGTCCCGCGCCGTGTGCCAGAGGGGCCCCAGCGCCCTGACCCTGACTTGGGGGTGGGACGGTGAGGCCAGCGCAGCGCAGGCTCTGGAGGCAGGACGGAGGGTACGTGTGGGTTTAGCAGGGTGGCTGATGACCTGAGGGTTACTGGTCATTCTACTTTGATCCGTTCCCCGCTCCTGACGCTTCCTTGCCGAATATTCGGCTGGGGTGATGAGTCAGGACCGCCAAGGCCCCTCGTCAAGCTGAGATGTACGACGTGCCTCAGCCCCAAATGGTGTAAGAGCCGTCCTTGGGCCGAGAAGACGCAGCCTGCCCTTGGTGTGCTGGCGCATCGGCCCAGGCCACTCTGGCCAGCCTCCTGCTGCCCGTTCCTGCCTGTGCGCCCTCCACCCCGCGCCCCCTCCCGGCCTCTCCTGGTCTGCCCTTGGGGCTGTCGGGGCTTTGCCGTGTGCCAGCTTTCCCCGTCCTTACACATTCTGCCGCAGGGTGCTGGAGATACAGCTCAGCCGAAAGCCGACCCCCTGCCGCGAGCATCTGCAGAGGCGGCTGCACCCTGAGGCGCCGGCACCACAGGCTCCGGTACTTGCGCTGAAGTCCTGGTGCCTCCCAGACCGCCCGGCCCTGAATCGAAGGTGCAGGTGCCAGGAGAGCCTTCTTGCAATGGCTCCTCACTGATGAGGACACCAGAGGCTTCTCAGGGCCCTGCTCCCCATGTCACCGCCCCGTGGGCCTGGCAGCCCCTCCCTGCAGACTTCCTCCTGTGCTGAGGCCCAGCAAGCCGGGAGGTCTCCCTGGAGGCACAGCTGTGGGCAAGGGCCCAGCCCAGCCCCACAAGGCCCAGGGACCTGAGAGGGAAGCGCCTCCCTGATGTTCTCCTACCCTGGTGACGGCGCGCCGGTGTTGGCTGGAGAGGAACGCGGGTCAGAGGCGTCACCGGGCAAGGCCAGCGCACGGTGGCCCTAAATATGGAGGACGTTCCCAAGCAGAACCTGCGTCCTCCCCCAGGTGCTGGGTCCCGGCTTCTCCACACTTCATCCCCGGTCCTTCCTATCTCCACTCCAGGCACGGAGCCTGAGCCCCAGGAAGGTTCCCAGACTCGTTCCCTGTGCTCTGCGCTGGGGGAGGCAACCGGAGCCCCAGCAGCGACCCAGCCCCTGCCCCACCTGCCCGCCCACGCAGAGCCCCAGGCCCCGCTGGCCGGGATGTCTGCCCTCCTGGCCGCCGCCTGGGGGCGGGAATGCCAACTGCAGCGTGAGGCCAGCCAGGACCGCCTGGAGGAGGCAAGGGCCCGCCCTCTCCTTGAAGCCTGGACTTCACAGGCCCCGAGACCCGGGACGCCTGCTCCCAGGTCCATGCTGTTACTAACAGTCTTTGTCCAAGAGAAAAAGACGGAGAATGACCCAGCGGTTCCACTCCTGGGTACATACCCGAAAAACTAAACACGCTAATGCAAAACGATGTTAGAACCACTGTTTACAATAGCCGCGACATGGAAGCAACCTAAGTGTCCATCCACAGATGAATGGATAAGGACAATGTGGCACATATTGGGTGTCCAAAAAGTTAGTTAGCTACTTTCCATGCCATCTTACGGAAAACCCCGAATGAACTTGCTACTCGGCCATAAAAAGAATGAAATTTTGCCATGTGCAACAACATGGATGCACTTGGAGGGCGTTATGCTAAGTGCAGTAAGTCAGACAGAGTAAGACACATCCTGTATGTTATCACGCATCCGCAGAATCTAAGAAATAAAAACTCGTGACTGTAGCAAAAAAGAAACCAGCTCACAGATATAGAGAACCAGCTAGCAGTTACCAGTGGGGAGGGGGAGGGAGGGAGGGACAGTATAGGGGTAGGGGATCAAGAGGTACAAACTATTATGCATAAAATAAGCTACAAGGATATATTGTACAGCACAGGGGATGTAGCCAATATTTTCTAATAAGTTAAGTGGAGTATAAGATTTAAAATTGTGAATCACTATATTCTACACCTGTAACTTGTATGGTATTGGACCTCAACTCTACTTCAATTTTTAAAAAGTGGCACAGGGACTTCCCTGGTGGCACAGTGGTTAAGAATCCGCCTGCCAATGCCGGGGACACGGGTTCAAGCCCTGGTCTGGGAAGATCCCACATGCTGCAGAGCAACTAAGCCCGTGCGCCACAACTACTGAGCCTGAGTGCCACAACTACTGAAGCCCGCACACCTAGAGCCAGTGCTCTGCAACAAGAGAAGCCACCGCAATGAGAAGCCCGCGCACCACAACGAAGAGTAGCCCCCGCTCACCCCAACTAGAGAAAGCCCGCACCGCAGCAACGAAGCCCCGACGAAGCAAAAAATAAATAATTAAACTTTTTAAAAAAATTAAAATTAAAAATAAATAAATAAAAATTAAAAGTGGCACGTTCACACAATTGAATTGTACGAGTGATGTAAACGAGGTTTACCTTTCACTTACATACTTTTTTTTTTTAAATGGCAGTAATCTATGCCAACTTGATTTTCTTAAAAAAAATTAATTAATTAATTTATTTTTGGCTGTGTTGGGTCTTCGTCTCTGTGTGAGGGCTTTCTCTAGTTGTGGCAAGCAGGGGCCACTCTTCATCGCGGTGCGCGGGCCTCTCACTATCGTGGCCTCTCTTGTCGTGGAGCACAGGCTCCAGACGCACAGGCTCAGTAGTTGTGGCTCACGGGCCTAGTTGCTCCGCAGCATGTGGGATCTTCCCAGACCAGGGCTTGAACCCATGTCCCCTGCATTAGCAGGCAGATTCTCAACCACTGCGCCACCAGGGAAGCCCATACTTATCTTAATAAGCATGAACAAGCACAGACCGTGAGCCCTTCTCTTACAGTCACACGACTGAATTGCTAACAACGGTGGAAGGATTTGCTACAGGACACACACTAAGAAGGATGACCAACTATAGAAGGACGAGCTACCAAGACAACATTGAATGAGTGAGAACACATATCAAAAGTCTGCAACATCATGATACACTTTGCATCTGAACTGAACTAGACAATTACATGCACCGAATAACTGTTTCAAATAGGATCAAAGGCGGAGGAGCGACAAGATCCGGTGATGACGCCTCGTATGGCGGAAACAGGAAAGCAGGCTCGCTGGGGACGTGGAGGTTACCGCCTAGGTTACAGCTTGGTTGAGTCCTGCGTGCCCGGAAGTTTACAGAAGGTCTGGGCAAGACGGGCGGGGCGGGGCGGGGATTGCGGCGGAAGTTCCAAAGTCTCGCTAGGACCCGGGACCACAGGGAAGGTTCCAGAGGTCTTGGCAGGACGCGGGCATCAGGGAAGGTTCCAGAAGGTCTTCGCAGGACACGGGGTCACGGGGAAGGTTCCAAAAGGTCGGACGTTGGTGGGGGGGTCGTGGGGGGGCGGAAAACGTCCCATAAGGTCTGGGCAGGAAATGCGGCCACAGGGAGGGTCTGAAGGTCTGAGCAGAACACAGGCTGGGAAGGTTCCAGAAGGTCTTCGCAGGACACGGGGTCCCGAAGAAGGTTCCAAAAGGTCTGGGCAAGACACGGGGATGGTAGGGAGGGGAAGGTTCCAGAGGGTCCGGGCAGGACACGGGGATGGGGAGAAGGTTCCAGAAGGTCCGGGCAGGACACGGGGAGCGTTGACGTTTCTAGAAGGTTGGGCAGGTCACGGGCGGTGGGCGCCGTGTAGCAGGCTCGGACTCGGCCTCCGGTCAGCGTTTGCCGGTCCTGAGGTTCGGCCCTACCCCCTCGAGCAAGGTTCCGGGATCCCGCGGACGCCAGTCAGCCAACCGAACCCCAAAGCAGGCCCACCCATGGGGTCTCTGGTCTTCCCCTACCCCCCTAGCCGCCCCTCCCCTGGGTACAGGAACCTCCAACCTCCCAGGAAGCGGCCCCTCCCCATTCCAGCTTCCGTTGTGTCTTTTTTCAGGCCCTTTGTTCTGGGCAGAATTTGCTGTCACTTTCCTGGCTTTTGAGATGGAAAATGAGATCCTTGGGCTTCAGCCTTTCTGCCTTTCTGATGTGTGCTTGGCCTCCCTTCCTTTCCTGCCAGGCCTTGGGGCTGATTAGGTCTGGTTTTGTTGTGTAATATTTTAATTATCGTGCTGCCCAAAATAGTTTTTGTTTTCTCCTGGGAGTGATGGGGGTGTGGAGGCTTTATTAGTTGGAATTGTTCTTAATGTCCGAACACGTGAAGCAACTGGTTTTTGCTTAACGCCACTGTAGTCAGGAAAGGTATCTGAGTGAGTTTCAAAAATCCCTTATGGATGTGAAATCTCCATCTGCCTTTAACTCTCACGCTACTTTTTGCCTTGAAGTCTACACTGGCTGATACTAATGGAGCTGTTTCCACATCTCAATTCTGTTACCCCCTCTGCGTGGGGCTCTTGTTGTCAAATGCTTTATTTCTAAATGCGATGTGCAGTAAACATGCCTTGTAGTGGGATCTGCTGGTAAGGCGACAGCCGAACTGTTTTTGTGTCGAACCATATTCATTTTACCTTCCTTTTTGGAGCATATTTTCCCTTCCTTAGAATAGAAGTCCTGGTGATCGGTGTCTTCTTTCTACAGCGTTTGGAAGTGATTGTCCGTGAGGTTTTCCGTTTCTCCTGGTTTTGTGGAAAGACCAGACATGGCTGGGATCTGGCTGCCTAAAGGTACGGCCTGGGTTTCCTCTGGCTGATGTGCAGATTTTCACTTACTAAAAATCGCTTTCCACCGTTCAGCTGTGGTACGTCTGAGATTGGACTTCCTTGTGTGAGTTTTCTTGTTGCTCTTGATCTTTTGTGAGAGGTTTTCTGAAGCCATCCGTGTTTCCCTTAGAGTTCTGTAAACTCTTCCCTAGCTCAGTGGTATGATCTGAAGTGTTATCAGAAAGGTGTTTTCTAGAGTGCTTGTCCGAGTCCTTTCCGTGAATCTCCCTGAAGATGAAGCACTTTTGCAGGAACACTTTCATAAAAGCGTCAGAGTACAACAATAACTGTAAGTGACAGAAGACTTAAAAAATGGCCAGAGGTAAAGATCTGATGAGAGTTACAACTGTCAAAGAAATTGGGTTATTTCTGTGACAGATAACACCTCAAGATAATAAGTAGACTTACAAGTGATAACATATCAGATGTCTAAGAATTTAATATAATTGCTGGAATACTTATATTAATAACATATATCCACAAAAACATAATCTAAGGGTGTTTTCGCATCACTTGTTTGACAATGCTTCCCAAGCAATTAACATATCTCTTTTTTAATTGAAGTATAGTTGATTTACAGTATTGTGTTAGTTTCAGGTGTACAGCACAGAGATTCATATATAAATATATATATGAAGATATACATATATATACCTCTTCAGATTCTCCTCCCTTATGTGGTATTACAGACTACTGAGTACAGTTCCCTGTGCTATACAGTTGGTCCTTGTTGGTTATCTATTTTATATACAGTAGTGTATATTTGTTAATCCCAACCTCCTAATTTGTCTCTCTCCCACCCCCCTTTCCCCTTTGGTAACCATACATTTGTTTTCTATGCCTGTAAATGTCTTTCTGACTTGGAAATAAGTTCATTGGTATTTTTTTTTTTAGATTCCAAATATAAGCGATATCCTATGATATTTATCTTTCTGTGTCTGGCTAACTTACCTTAGTATGAAAATCTCTAGGTCCATCTATGTTGCTGCCAATGGCATTATTTCATTCTTTTTATGACTGATATTCCAGTTTATATATATAGCACATCTTCTTTATCCATTCATTTGTCGATGGACATTTAGGTTGTTTCCATGTCTTAGCTATTGTAAATAGTGCTGCAATGAACATTGGGGTGCATGTATCTTTTTGAATTATGGTTGTTTCCAGATTTATGCCCAGGAGTGGGATTGCAAGATCATATGGTAGCTCTATTTTTAGTTTTTTAAGGAACCTCCATTCTGTTCTCCATAGTGGGTGCACCACTTTACATTCCAACCAACAGTGTAAGGGGGTTCCATTTTTTCCACACCTTCTCCAGCATTTATTATTTGTAGATTATTTGATGATGGCCATTCTGACTGGTATAATATCTCATTGTAGTTTTGATCTGCATTTCTCTAATAATTAGCGATGTTGAGCCTCTTTTTCATTTGCCTTTTGGCCATCTGTATGTCTGCTTTGGATAAATGTCTATTTAGGTCTTCTGCCCATGATTTGATTGTTTTTGTTGTTTTTTATATTGAAACTGTATGTGCTGTTTGTATATTTTGGAGATTAATCCCTTGTCTCTCTCATGGGTTGCAAATATTTTCTCTCATTGTGTAGGTTGTCTTTTCATTTTGTGTATGGTTTCCTTTGCTATGCTAAAGCTTTTAAGTTTGATTAGGTCCCATTTGTTTACTTCTGTTTTTATTTCCATTACTCTAGTAGATGGACCCCAAAAGGGATTGCTGAGATTTATGTCAAAGAGTGTTTTGCCTATGTTTTCCTCTAGGAGTTTTATAGTACCTGGTTGGGTTTTTTTCTTTGTTTTTTTAATTAATTAGTTAATTTATTTTTGGCTGCATTGGGTCTTCGTTGCTGCGCGCAGGCTTTTCTCTAGTTGTGGTGAGCAGGAGCTACTCTTTGTTGCAGTCTGCGAGCTTCTCATTGCGGTGACTTCTCTTGTTGCGGAGCACGGGGTCTAGGTGCGCGGGCCTCAGTAGTTGTGGCTCGTGGGCTCTAGAGCGCAGGCTCAGTAGTTGCGGTGCACGGGCTTAGTTGCTCCGCGGCATGTGGGATCTTTCCGGACCAGGGCTCAAACACATGTCTGGCAGGCGGATTCTCAACCACTGCGCCACCAGGGAAGTCCAGTACATGGTCTTACATTGAGGTCTTTAAGCCACTTTGAATTTATTTTTGTATATGGTGTTAGAAAATGTTCTAATTTCATTCTTTTACATGTAGCTGTCCAGTTTTCCCAGCACAACTTATTGAAGAGACTGTCTTTTCTCCATTTTATATTCTTGCATCCTTCGTTGTACATTAATTGACCATAGGTGGGTGGGCTTTTTTTTGGATTTCTATCCTGTTCCATTGATCTATATTTCTGTTTTTCTACCAGTACGTTACTGTTTTGATGACTGTAGCTTTGTAATATAGTCTGAAGTCTGGGTGTGCGATTCCTCCAGCTCCATTTGTCTTTCTCAAGATTGCTTTAGCTCTTCAGGGTCTTTTGTGTTTCCATACAGATTTTTTAAATTTTTGTTCTAGTTCTCTGAAAAATGCCATTGGTGATTTGATAGGGATTGCATTGAATCTGTAGATTGCTTTGGGTATTATAGTCAATTTGACAATACTGATTCTTCCAATCCAAGAACACAGTATATCTTTCCATTTGTTTGTGTCGTGTTCAATTTCTTTCGTCAGCGTCTTATAGTTTTCAGAGTACAGGTCTTTTGTCTCCTTAGGTAGGTTTATTCCTAGGTATTTTATTCTTTTCACGTGATGGTAAATGGGATTGTTTCCTCAATTTCTCTTTCTGATCTTTCATTGTTAGTGTATAGAAATGCAAGAGATTTCTGTGTATTACTTATGTATCCTACAATTTTACCGATTCATTGATGAGCTCTAGTAGTTTTCTGGTAGCGTCTTTAGGATTTTCTATGTATAGGATCATGTCCTCTGCAAATAGAGACAGTTTGACGTCTTTCTTCAGTTTACATCTCTTATATTTCTTTTTCTTCTCTGATTGCTGTGGCTAGAACTTCCAAAACTATCCTGTATAAAAGTGGTGAGAGTGGACATCCTTTTCTTATTCCTGACCTTAGAGAAAGTGCTTAGAGAGTGAGGTTCACCTCTAAGCACTTGGAATCTTCAGTTCCAAGGGTTTTCCCTGTCAGCCTTCTGACGTTAGCTCATTCACCTCCTCCCCAACACCTGTCACACGTGGATCAGAGGCTGATGGCAGATGCCGGTGGGGTGATGGGCACAGGCTCCACTTCCAGGAGCACTTGGTCTCCCAGGATCCACCGAGAGCTCTTGGAGGCTCTGCCGTGGGAAAATCTGCTTGGTCTTTATGGGTCCTGGAGACTGCGGGCCTCGCCAGCCCCCGTGAGCCCAGACAGCCCTTCTGGTTGGCCTTCCCTACCAGATTCCCTCTGCCTGAGGCCAGCCTGGTCTTCAGCCAGTGGTCAGACAGGCCAAAGGATCTGGGATGACAGTGACTCCCCTGGGAAGGGCTCGTCCCTCTTTGCAGTTTCAGTTCATCTGGGCCTTGGTGCCTCCACATCTGTCCTAAAGCTCAAAAAATGGGACTTAAACCTAGCCGGGTTTCCTGGTTGTGGCAGCCCGAGTAGCACCCTGCCTCTCTCTCGTCGAGGTCAGCTTGCACTGGTCATCACGACTCTGCCTGGAGGCCGAGTGACCGAGTGGAAGGCATGTCCCTCCAGTGGGGGTTTCTCATGCTTTTGCCACATTTCCCAGGACGAGGACGTTCATGACCTTTGCAAAGCGATTTTCCTGCCCGAAGTTTACAGTCCCACAGTCACGTCCCTCCTGACCCCAGGCCTGCTGTGGAGAAACGCGCGCTCCTTCCGTGCTTTTCCTTGAAGCGCTGGCCCACGTGAGTTCGCCAGGCATCTCTGTGCCCGCAGGCCACACTCGCCGGCCCACCTCGCTCTCTGACACTTTGCTCCTGTTTCACTCCTGGGGGATCCTGTTTGCTCGGTGTGAGAATCTCAGTCCCCACTCTCCGCCTTTCAGGGGCCCTGGCTTCGTCTCCAGGACCTGTTCAGCTGTCAAACCCCGAATCTCTGAGCACTGGGGGGTAACAAACGGTGCAGGAAATTGTCCTGCTCGTGGACACTTTCCGGTCTGATTTCTGCTGTGTACTTCATCCTAGCTCTTGAGTATTTTCCCATCAGCCTAAAGGTCTCAGCGGGGCGTCAGTGAAGACATCTGGTAGGAATTGGTCAGCATCCGCTCGGGTATCTGCAGTGCAGAAGGGTTCAGAGTGTCTAGCGTGGCAAGTAGAGGAAGAGGGCCTCTGGGCGTTGGCTCTGGGTCACGAGCCGCTGGTGAGACCAGCCCTGGGAGCAAGGGTGGCATGAGCGAGGGGACAGATGAGGGACAGCAGGCAGCACCGCGTGGGAAGGGGCAGTGGGGAAGCAGGGCCTGGGCGTGGGGGGCATCCACGTGGGCGGCCGACTGGCTGAGCGAATCAGCAGCCCCGCCGGGCACTGCCGCTGAGCCCCTCCACCCCGGCCCTCCGCACCCGGGTGCTTCAGCCCGCGTTCATCCCGAGCGGGAGGGCCTTTGGCTACAAGCAGGGTCGAGGCCTAGCCTTCCCTGAGAGAGCTGGACTTGGGAAGGCAGGGGGGCCGGGGAGGAACCCGTATGGTCCCCACCTCAGGGGCACGGCTGGCTCTGCACCGTCAGCCCCCGTCCCGAGCCCCTCAGCTGGTGCCGTGGCAGGTGCACGTCAGGGGCTGCCAGCAGCTGGGTGGGTCTCCTCGGGGTGACAGGCGGCAGCAGGCGAGGCAGCGTCCCTCAGAGAGGAGCCCCACTGGGCACTGAGGGCACGTCCTGCTCCTGAGAAGGGAGAGGGGGCGCCCCAGGGAGACGGCTGCCTAGGGCCGGGGGGGGCAGTTTCCAGGAGAACCATGGGCATTGGCAGCGGTCGGGGTGCACATGGGTCCCTGCACGGAAGTGTTTCAGATGCGGGCCCTGCCTGGCGCCTGGCGGTCGTCCCCTGGAGCAGGTGCTGGCGTCTGGACTCGGGTGTGACGAGCCCCAGACCCTCCCCTGCTGGGAATTCGTGGCTCTGTGATGCCCAGGCCCGGGAGACATGATTGCACGGGGTCCACACTTCGTAGCCACAGGGCACGTTAGGCTCCCGGCGCCTCTGCACTCGTTCCCCTGCTCTAGTCACCGCCCCCTGCGTTTGTCGCGGTGCTTGTGCAAGCGGGAGATATAGCTCCGTGGGCGATGTTCAGGCTCGTTGCACGAGGCGCCCTTGAGGTCGGGAGACAGCGAGCAGATAAGCGGACACGTGTGGCCGTGTGGCCACGTGGAGACAGCCCCAGGGCCTCGCTGACCCGGCTGCGCCCTGCCGGTGGAGAGCAGGCAGGATGCCTTCGTCCAGGATGAAGGCTTGAGCTGGGCGCAGCCATCGTGTGTGGGAAGGGCTGCTGCCCGGTCCCTGCGGAGGAGCGCCCAGCCCGGAGCGAGAGGCGCTGGAAGGCGGGAAGGGGGCCGGCACTCGCGTGCTGGTCCAGCTGGGAGCCGGAAGCCCCCGGGGGGAGCCACGCCCCCGCTGACTTGTGCCCCGGGTCTCCTCACCTGCAGGTTGAAGCCCCACAGGGACGATGCTCCTCTTGGCCTTACTGCTCCTCCTGGGCTGGCCCCTGGGCTTCGCTGACTCAGCATGTGAGTATCAGTCCTTCTGTGTCTTGGAGGGGATGAGACTTCTCTTAATTGGGGTCATTTTAAGGGTATGAATGGAACTTTCATCATCTCAGCCAGCTGAGATCTCCATCATCGGTGCCATTGGGGGGCACGGGTGTCCGTGAGCAAGGGGAGGGTCAGGGTGGAGGAAGGCTTCCTCCAAAGATCAGTGGACCCTGGGGCCTGAGGGGGCGGGGGAGCCTCCAGCTGTGGCCCTTCCTCACCTGGAACAGGCAGGAGTGGCTGAGTGCAGGGAATTCAGGGGGGCTTTGGCCTCTTATGACCACCAGGCCTTCCTTGAAAAGGTGGGTCCAATCAACAGAGCAGAGGCTTCACACACCTGGCCGCCTGGAGGTGTTCCTGGGAATCTGTCTCTGAGAACAGGAAAAACGCCCGGGTATAGCCGGCTTCTGTCCAGGGAGCCCGTCCTGCCCTGGTTCAGAGCCCACGGACAGCTCAGCTGTGCAGCCTCGGGGAGCCCTTGGTGCTGAGGGAAGGGGACAGCTGCCGGAGGGGTGCAGCGGGTGGTCACGAGGAAAAGGCACGTCGCAGCAGGAGCCTGACACTGCCCTCTGTTATCTAGGGACCTATAATTTGAAATGCCATGACTGTTGGGCCATAAACAGCTTCACCTGTCCAAATGTTAGAGAGTGTCCTTATGAATTCAGGCGCTGCCTGACTGTCTCCACTCGTAAGTACCTGATTATCTTTCTTACACCTGTGAACTAGTCACCCCACCTGAGCAGCTTCAGGGACAGGGCCACTCTGTCCTTTCTCTGTGCCCAGCCCCTTGGCCTTGGCCTCCTCTGTCCCCAGGAACGGGCAGTAGCAGCCTCTTACAGAGACACAAACCCTGCCAGGTGGGGCCTCCTGTGCACACGTGACCTGCGATGTCTCCAGGGGCTGGGAGGACAGCTGCACCTCAAGGCCTCCGCGCCTTGGCAGTCCCTGGTCATGTGGGTCGATGCCCCAGTGCGGCCTGGGCAATTCCTTGTCGCCCTTTGGATTGTGGTCCTCTGGCGAGGCCTTCCAGCAAAGCAGGCCCAAGAAGTAGATGCACCTTGGACTCCTTGGGACAACACCTACCACACAAAAGATTCTCCCCAGCTTTTGGATGCTGGAATAAGGAGACAAACTTACCACAGTGGTAGACTCAGGTCAGTAATCGTTTCCTGGAAGGACCAGACAGCAAATGTTTTCAGCTTTGTAGGCCTTCTAGTCTCTGTCGCTACTACAAAACACTGTCTTTGGCGGGGTGGAGGCAGGCATACAGGATAAGTAAACATATGATCGTCCCCGTGTTCCAACCAAGCTTTATTTACAGACACGGCTGGTGGATGGGGTTTGTCCCACACGCTCCTGTTTGCCGACCGCTGCTACAGAAGGTCTGAACAGCTCCGTTAACAAACTAGGAACAATCAGCACATAAAACAGCAGACCCAATGATGACCAAACACAGCTTTTTACAGGGTCACACATGACTCTACTTGGTTGAGTTCATGCCACGATATAACCCAGCATCAACAAGTCTCAAATGATTGACATTACCTAGAGGTCCTTCTCTATTACAGTGAAATTAAGCTAGAAATCATTACTCCAAAGAGAACCAGGAGATCCCCAACTGCTTAGTGATCATTCAGGGCATTTCTAAACCAATTTCACAGAAGACAAGCCCCAACAGAAATTGGGAAATAGTAAGGTCTAAACGATTATGAAGTTATGACAAGTTAAAAGTGTGGGGAAAGCAGCTGAAAAAGTGCTTAGTGCAAAATATATCCCATCACAGGCATCTAGTAGAAGAGAGAACAGGGTGAAAGTTTTCTCAGCTTCCATTCAAGATGTTAGAAAAAGAATAGATGATCCACCCAAAGAAATGAGAAGGAAATATAAAGAGGATAGCAGAAATGAACACAAGGTAAATTCACAAAGCCAGCGTTGGTTTTCTGGAAGGATTTATGGTATTGATAAAACAGAAGAAGAGATCACAAAGAAGAAAAATAAAATTCTCATTGCCAATATCAGAAATGGAAAGGGAGGCATCAATCAGCCCTCACAGACCTTATAAAGAAAATAAGGGGCTGTTATGTGTAGGCTCCCTGTGGTAAATGTGAGATTCCTAATGAAATGGGGAAAAACTTGAAAAACACTGTTAAGCATAACTGCCTCCCAATGAGATTGGGAGGCTGAAGTGTCCATCATACTTTCCAAAAAACCTATGAACCACAGATTGCTTCCCTGGCAAATACCTCACTAGTTTCATGGGAGAAATCACTCCAATCTTCCACAATCCTCTCCAGATAGCAAACAGGGAGGGGCTGCTCCCCAGCACATTTACCGTAGCAGCTTAAGCCTAACGCAAAACCCGAGAAAGACAGTGGAAGAGTGGGAAATCTCTGACCATCATCTCTTATGACTAGAGATGCAAAGGTACTAACCAAACATTTGCCAAAAAACCCTTGTCTACGGGACCTGCTGGATGCCCAATGCATGCCTACCCTGGATGGGATCCTGGAATAGGAGAACAATAAGGGGAAATGAATGAGCTCTGAATAAGTGTGGAGTTGAGTTAATAAGAATTTATTGATATTCATTCATCATTTGGGACTAATGTACCATGGAAGTGTGATGAGAGACAAGAGGGGAGTGATTACAGAATTGCATTGTGGCTTACAGTTTGAAACCTACTAGTTCAATTCCCCACATTAACAAAGAAAATAGGAAACATCATAGAGTGTTGATCAACATGCAGAAATTTTTATGTTAAAATCCAATACCCTTTCCCAGTTAAGAAGAAAAGTGTAAGGAAATGGAAGCAGAAGGGAATTTTATCTCATAGAAATTATGATATTTCAATAGAAGGGTGGGAGGATTTTCCTGAGTCAAAATGGGGTGCGGATGCCTTCCATCACGACCTCTGCTCCCCATGGAACCAAGTTCATGGTCGGTTCAGTTAGGCCAGAGGAAGAAACAAAACACATGGTGATTGGAAAGACAGGAATTACACTGCTACAAGTCACCAAAGACCATAGGCTTTGGAAACAACAAGTGAATTTAGCACAGGCCCTGGATACAAGGTCAGTATTCAGCAATCAATCTTAAAAATCGATTGTGTTTCTATACACCAACGACTGACCAACTGAAAGTGAAATTTACAAAAAACACAAAAGTATCACTACCTAGGAAGAAATCCAACTAGATTTGTGCAAGATTTCTACACTGCAACTACAAAAACACTATGGAAGTTAAAGCCTTAAACCAATAGAAGGATACAACAAGCTTATGGTGGTGAGTCCCAATGGAGTAAAAATTAATCGACAAGTTCAATGAAATTGCAGTCAGAGTCTCAGCAGGTGCTGTGTGTGTGTGTGTGTGTGTGTGTGTGTGTGTGCATGCGCGCGCGTGAAGTTGATTCCAAATGTTCAAGTGTTTATGGAACTGGAAAGGGCTAGGATTAGCCAAGGCAAGCTAGTGGGAGAAGAAAAACGCTGGAGGACTTGCACACTCAACTACCAAGAGCATTTATATCGTTTCATTTATGAAGACAGTGTGGAGTGGGCTCAGGATTGAAAAATAGACCAACAGAGGAGAAAAGCAAAGTCAGAAAACACATATATCTAGTTACGGGCTTCCTGACGAAGCCGACCCTGCCCTTGAGTGGGGATAGCCTCTTGACTGCCTTGATGAGTGGTGGATACATGAGATAAGGTACACGGTATTCACACCACGCAAAAGAAGCAGGTGCGGGAAATTAGTGGATCTCAATAAATACTCAAAAATGAAGTTGTTAAAACAGAAAATGTAGAAGGCTATCTTTATGTCCTTTGGAAAATTAAGAATTTTCAAAACTGAACAAAATTCTGCTGGTCACATAAGAAAAAATGATAACTGGCATTATCTAAAACTTTACAACGTCTGCCCCTGAGAAGGTACTGATAAGACAGTAAAAATGCACACCATAGATGAGGAGAAAGCACTTCAAACACATATTTGCTAAACGACTCGTATTCAGAATATAGAATGAACTTCTTCTTACCAATCAGTAACTAAAATAGTAGATCATCCAATAGAAATTGGAGCAAAAGGCATGAAGGCAGTTTACCAGATGTGAAATGTTTATGGGTAATAAGTATAAGAAAAGTTGTTGAACACGATTCCTCTTGGTGGAAATGCAACTTGAAACCACAATACGATGACCCCAATGGGAATGACTAAACATTCAATGACGACCACACCATGTGTTGGCGAGATTTTGAAGTGTGCGGGATCTTGTGGAGTATAAGCAGGTACACTCTGCGGAAATCTCTTCAACAGCCTCTGCCAAAGCTGTACTCAAGCACGTCAAAGACCCGGCATTACCACTTCTGGGTACGGAGCTCCTGAAACACTCGCAATGCCCCACCTCAAGACAAGGACAGGAATATTCACTGCAGCACCACCTGGGGTAGTTACAACCAGAAACGGCCTTAATGTCCATCAACAGTAAACTGTGGTTTATATTCATCAATGGCAAGTATACAACTACGAGAGTGAAGAACATACAACCATGTACAAAGGCAAGGACGCATTTCACAAACACCAGCAGAGAAGAGAAGGTAGCCGCAAAAACAAAGTAGGATTTCATGGGCATTGATTCAGAAGCAGGCAAACTCATGTATAGGCTCAGAAATGCAGACACTTCCTTCTTATCTTTGGCCATGGCACTTCTAGTGCCTGAATGGAGGAACGGAGGGAGGAATTCGGGGCTTTCCACCCAGTTCTGTTTCTTGAGCTGGGTGCTGTCCACATGGTGATATGCACTTGGTGAAAATCCGTTAAAGATGTTGGCCTACGATTATGCACTTTTCTTTTGAATGTTGGACTTTAATGAGCTCTTTATCACATATGAAACATAAAGAAAAGCAAGTGACTGGAGTGTAGCCGTTAGTTCGTTCTGATGTGTTTGAAGAGGTGACATCAGATGCACGAGTGGGTACATCCATCCTGGCTAGCTCCAGGAGGAAAGGAAGTATTTGTGCAAAGGCTGTGAGACACAAGGGGAACAGAACAGGTGAATGAGGCCTGTGGAATTTAACACAGGGATTCACGAGGCAGGTCTCAGGGGGAGCCCTGATCAGATAGCATTGGTTGGTCCAGGCCATTGGTGAGCCCTCCAGCGAAGGTCATCACAGTGTTCGTGGGGCTCTGCCTGGGATGGTGCGTCAGGTCTGCCCTGGGGCATCAGCGTTTCTATATTGGGCCAGGAGCTGGGAACAGCAGGCAGAGGGGCTCAGCAGGAGCTCATCTAGAGGGGCCATGCCAACTGCAGAAAATCAGCTGAAGGCCCTACTGTAGGGGCTCTCTGCTTGAGGGTCTGTGTGATCTTTGGGATCCAAACAAAACATGTGTCCACGTCTCCATTTTATTTCTGGGTCCCTGGAATCCTTATGACAAACAACGAACAGGACGACTCATTGGTATAGCTACGGGCCAAGGGACCATAAAACTACTTAGGGAGGCCAGATGCCTAGATGAGGTGGCAGTGTAGGTTGAAAGACATCTCCAGGGGAAGTTCTTCATGGAATAACCAAAACCTCTAGTGGGCTTGGATATTCTTGCTCACTCAAGAATTTTAGGCAGTGTAACAACATTTGGGGGATGGAGCTAGTTAAGATAACGTGCTTTGATATTTGCAAGTAGAAATCGTGGAATCTAAGATTTGCATCTCTACTTCATTTTTAGGTTTGAGTCCTCGGGAACTGCTCGTTTACAAGAACTGTACAGACAACTGCACGTTTGTGTATGCAGCCCATCAGCCTCCTGAAGCCCCCAGAAAAAGATATTTTCTTACTAACAGTTTCTACTGGGTTAGTTGTTGTAGTTCTATGACTTGCAATTATGGAGGACCTACTAATCTTGAGAGGGACATCCTACCCGATTATACAGTTGAGGAGGAACTGGAAGGAACTGTGCGACCGGGGGGGTCAACCTTGTTCCTGAGCTTTGTCTCCATCCTAGTCAGCAAAACACTGGCGTGAGAAGCCCCTGTGGAGGGACCGATCGTCTCCCTGTTTTGCAGAACGAGTTGGTGGTCCTTTGCTTTCTTGTGAGCCAGAGACACGGACCCCCCAGGGCCCCCCTTGGCGAGTTACCCATTGAGGGCTTGTTGCAAGTGAGAAATAAACAGCATTATTGTTTGGGTACTGTGGACTCAGAGACTTCTTTGTGGTTTTAGCATTTGACCCTTTTTCCCTCGTTAGGCATCATCTCACACATAGACAAAAATATCTTGCCACTTTAGGGAGCAGAGATGGGGTATTTTAATAAAAGCAAAACAGTCACAGGGCAGAGTCTACGCGCCCCCTGAGAGAGTGGCGCCAGGTCTGCTCAGACCCCGGGTACCCGAGGCACCTGAGCCTGCATCCTCCCAGTTTTCAGGTGGGGACGACGGAAGCAGACCAGGGTCCTGGAGATGCGGTGGTATGTGGACTGTCGGGGCCTGCCATAGAGACTGTGTCCAGCGCCCCGCGTGGCTCAGATAGACACGCCCCGCATGACTCGAGCCGCCTCTCAAGGTGGGTCTTTGCTCTTAAGGCCTTCCACGGATTGGATGAGGCCCACCCGTGTTATGGAGGATAATTGGCTGTACTCAGAGTCTCCTGATGAAAGAGATAATCGCATTTAAAAATATCTTCAGGGCAACATCAAGATTGGTGTTTGGCCAGTGAACTGAACACCATAGCTTAGCTAAGCTGACACGTGAAATCACCCATCACTCTGAATATTTCACACAAAAGGTATCGTACAGTATATGGCCTTTTGTGTCTGGCTTCTTTCACTTGGTGTAATATTTCAAGGTTCATCCAAGTTGTAACATGTGTCGTTAGTTAGTACATTTCTTACTTAGTTCTTTTCATTTCTTTGCTGCCCTGGATTCAAGAGTTCCATATCAAAGCTAGGTGGGCACCAGGTCACCAGTCTCTAGAAGAGTGTTTTGGTCATGGCGGGGTTTCGACCCAGGGAGTACAGTAGCACCTTCACCAACGTCTGCAGACAGGTGGGGAGGGGCAGGGTCAGAAGCCCTGTGGGTGAAGGTCAGAGGGCGGGGTGTCTGACAGAGGAGCCCTGCGGCCTCACTCACCCCGGCCGGGACGTGGTAGTTCTGCAGCACCAAGTCTGAGCTCACCTGTCGCTCCAAGAAGACACCCACGGGGTACAGCCTGCGCACAGGGGCGGCCGACAGGGTCCTCAGCTGCGACAGGGCCCTCGCTTCCCTTGTGCAGCCTTCCTAGCCCAGCGCCCCCGGCCCGAGGGCAGCTCCCCCAGCGCCCTCACAGGCCGCTCCTGGCACCGGGAAGCCCAAATCCCGAGGGGCTGCTTCCTTGCATCTCCTGAGTCAGCCAAAGCTGCCCCGGCCTGAGCAGCCCCGGGCCAATGAGGACACGGCCGACGATGGTCCCGGCACACTGAGGTGGGATCCCAGAGGGAGAAGCACCCCCATCCCTCTAGGGAGAGGAAGAGGAGGTGCAGGGGGACGTGGCCTTGGGCCAAGCTGCCGATCAGCAGCCCCGGCGTCTGCCTGCAAGCCCCGGCGAGCGGGCTGTCCCGACGGCGGGGCCAGGGCAGCGGGGGTAGCCCAGGTCTACCGCGCCTACCTCAAGGTCTCCTTGAGGGCCGCCCGCAGCAGGGGCAGCTCCGTGGTTGCCCTCTGGGGATCTTCTGAGATCCTGGCCTCGGCCCCCTGGCTCTCCTGGCGCAGGGCCTGCTGCACTTCCGGGTTCCGAGCCAGTTCAAAGAGAGTCATCAGCAAGGGGAAGGCCGTCTGCAGGAGCCATGGGACCAGGGCTCAGACCTGGGCACAGGCCGTGCCCCTCCACCCCCAGGGCACCCCTCCCCGAATTCCTCCCTCCATTCCTCCATTCAGGCACTAGAAGCGCCAAGGCCAAAGATAAGAAGGAAGTGTCTGCATTTCTGAGCCTGTACATGAGTTTGCCTGCTTCTGAATCAATGACAGTGAAATCCTACTTTGTTTGTTTCTGCGGCTGCCTCCTCTTCTCTGCTGGTGTTTGTGAAATGCGTCCCTGCCTTTGTGCATGGTTGTATCTTCTTCACTCTCGTAGTTGTAAACTTGCCATTGATGAATATAAACCACAGTTTACTGTTGATGGACATTAAGGCCGTTTCTGGTTGTACCTACCCCAGGTGGTGCTGCAGTGAATATTCCTGTCCTTGTCTTGAGGTGGGGCATTGCGAGTGTTTCAGGAGCTCCGTACCCAGAAGTGGTAATGCCGGGTCTTTGACGTGCTTGAGTACAGCTTTGGCAGAGGCTGTTGAAGAGATTTCCGCAGAGTGTACCTGCTTATACTCCACAAGATCCCGCACACTTCAAAATCTCGCCAACACATGGTGTGGTCGTCATTGAATGTTTAGTCATTCCCATTGGGGTCATCGTATTGTGGTTTCAAGTTGCATTTCCACCAAGAGGAATCGTGTTCAACAACTTTTCTTATACTTATTACCCATACACATTTCATATCTGGTAAACTGCCTTCATGCCTTTTGCTCCAATTTCTATTAGATGATCTACTATTTTAGTTACTGATTGGTAGGAAGAAGTTCATTCTATTTTCTGAATATGAGTCGTTTAGCAGATATGTGTTTGAAGTGCTTTCTCCTCATCTATGGCGTGCATTTTTACTGTCTTATCAGTACCTTCTCAGGGACAGACGTTGTGAAGTTTTACATAATGCCAGTTATCATTTTTTTCTTATGTGACCAGCAGAGTTTTGTTCAGTTTTGAAAATTCTTAATTTTCCAAAGGACATAAAGATAGCCTTCTACATTTTCCATTTTAACAACTTCATTTTTGAGTATTCATTGAGATCCACAAACATCCTGCACCTGCTTCTTTTGCGTGGTGTGAATACTGTGTACCTTATCTCATGTATCCACCACTCATCAAGGCAATCAAGAGTCTATCCCCACTCCAGGGCAGGGTCGGCTTCGTCAGAAAGCCTGTAACTGGATATATGTGCTTTCTGACTTTGCTTTTCTCCTCTGTTGGTCTATTTTTCGATCCTGAGCCCACCCCACACTGTCTTCATAAATGAGACGATATAAATGCTCTTGGTAGTTGAGAGTGCAAGTCCTCCAGCGTTTTTCTTCTCCCACTAGCTTGCCTTGGCTAATCCTAGCCCTTTCCATTTCCATAAACACTTGAACATTTGGAATCAACTTCATGCGCACACACTCACACACACACACACACACCACCTACTGAGACTGACTGCAATTTCATTGAATTTGTAGATTAACCTTTACTCTATTGGGACTCACCATCAATAAGCTTTGCTTTAAGGCTTTAACTTCAATAGAATCTCTGGTTCATAGGGTTTTTGAAAACTATTAAGGACATTTCAGCCTCCCTCTCTCATTGTGTTATGGTTAACAGTGTTTTCCAAGTTTTCGTCCATGTCATCAGAAATCTCACATTTATCACAGGGAGCCTACTCGTAACAGCCCCTTATTTTCTTTATAAGGTCTGTGAGGGCTGATTGATGCCTCCCTTTCCATTTCTGATATTGGCAATGAGAATTTTATTTTTCTTCTTTGTGATCTCCTTCTGTGTTACCAATACCCTGAATCCTTGCAAAATACCAACCTTGGTTTTGTGAATTTACCTCGTGTTCATTCTGCTATCCTCTTTATACTTCATTTCTCTGGGTGGATCATCTATTCTTTTTCTAGCATCTTGAATGGAAGCTGAGAAAACTTTCACCCTGTTCTCTCTTCTACTAGATGCCTGTGATGTGATATATTTTGCACTTTTTCAGCTGCTTTCCCCACACTTTCAACTTGTCATAACTTCATAATCATTTAGACCTTACTATTTCCCATCAACTTGTCATAACTTCATAATCATTTAGACCTTACTATTTCCCAATTTCTGTTGGGGCGTGTCTTCTGTGTAATTGGTTTAGAAATGCCCTGAATAATTAGTAAGCAGTTGGGGATTTCCTGGTTCTCTTTTGACTAATCATTTCTAGCTTAATTTCACTGAAGTACAGAAGGAACTCTAAGTAACATCAATCATTTGAGATTTGTTGATGCTGGGTTATGTCATGGCACTAACTCAACCTTGTAGAGTCATATGCGACCCTGTAAAAAGCTGTATCTGGTCATCTCTGGGTCTGTTGTTATGTATACTGATTTTTCGTAGTTTGTTAATGAGGCTGCTCAGACCTTCTATAGCAGCGGTCGGCAAACAGGAGCGTGTGGGACAAACCCCATCGACCAGCCGTGTCTGTAAATAAAGCTTGGTTGGAACACGGGGACGATCATATGTTTACTTATCCTGTATGCCTGCCTCCACCCCGCCAAAGACAGTGTTTTGTAGTAGCGACAGAGACTAGAAGGCCTACACAGCTGAAAACATTTGCTGTCTGGTCCTTCCAGGAAACGATTATTGATTGATCCGGGTCTGTCGCTGTGATAAGTTTTTTTCTCCTTGCTCCAGCATCTAGAAGCTATGGAGAGAGAAGTGTTGATGAGAACTAAATTTAGGATAATAGAGTTGTCTGCAGGACCTAAATTCCACCAAGGTATCTTCTGTACGTATTTTGACCCCGTGTTAGGGGGTACATATGATTGTAATGTCTTTCTGATATTTTGTCCCTTCGCCTCTACACAATGTGGCTCTTCACATAAGTAACGCTCTTGTCTTAATATTTACTCAGCCTGTGTGTGTGTATAAGGGGTCCTTTGGGGGGCAATCAAATTGTAGACCATTTTCTATATTTCATTTTCAATCTTTTCATGTCCTTGTTTTAAAGCATGTCTCTAATAAAGAGCATATGTTATTTTTTGTTTACCCCAGAAGTCTTGAGTTCCTAATTGTAGCCATGTAAATAATGTAATTAATGATATGTTTGTTTAAACATTTCATTTCCATTAAACATTTGAGATAATTGTGTATTCAAATGCACTTGCAGGAAATATAGAAAGATCCTGCGAGTCCTTTACTCAGTTACTTGTTAATATCTTGCAAAATATAGTACAGTATTAAGACTAATAGGGTAGTGCCATTCACAATAGTGAGGAAAAAGATTGGTTTGATCACTGCAGTTATCCCTTATATGGACACACGAACCTCTTTTCCACCCATATCTGGAAACAGTGTCCCCTGCAGTACTAATTTCATGTCCATTTATAAAAGTTTGTCACCTGTATAATGGCATATAAAAGAAACAGTGTGGTATGTAACCTTGGGAGATCGTCTTTTTTCACTGAGCTTAAGTCCCTGGATATTCATTTAAGTCAGTGCATCTATCACATTTTCCTCTCTTTACTGCTGAGTAATTTCCCAGGTGAGAAAGTTACATGGTTTGTTTACCCACTGCAGGACATCTGGGCTGTTTCTGGTCGTGGGATATTACAAATAAAGCTGTCATATACAGCCATGCGTATGTTTTCTATGGACACGTTTCAATTTGGGGAAAACAGAGAGGTAAAGTTGGGGATCTTATGGTAGTTGCTTGTTTAGCGTTTAAAGCAACTGCCACCCTGCCCTGCACGTTGGCTGCACCATTTTTCTGGGTCTCCAGCAATGTGTGAACGATCTGGTTTCTTTGTATCCTCCCCAGCATTTGGTGTGGTCCCTCTGGAGACCTCCACGCCGCCCCCGTCCTGCCCAGACCTTCTGGAACCATCACCCCTTTCCGTGTCCTCCGAGACCTTCAGTCACCGACCCGCGGCCAGGCGCTCTGAGGAAACCGCCGCTGGGGACGCACTTCCGCCCCGAGGCCAGGCCAAACCTTCTAGAGGCCTCGCGCGAAGCCTGACGGGAAACGCCCTTCAGTCCTTCCTGGGTGGGGTCTGGGCTCTGAGCCTGACCGGCCTCTCCTCACTCGCCTGCGGCGGCTGCGCTCTCTACGGCCTGCGGGAGCCTGTCTTGAGGTCGTATCCCTGAAGGTTCCATAAGGTCTGGACAGAATGCGGGCTGGGAGGGGGGAGGGGAAGGTTCCAGAAGGTCCGGGCGGGACACGGGCTGGGAGGGGAAGGTTCCAGAAAGTCTGGGCAGAACGCGGGCCTGGAGGGGGGAGGGGAAGGTTCCAGAAGGTCCGGGCAGAATGCAGGCTGGGAGGGGGGAGGGGAAGGTTCCAGAAGGTCCGGGCAGGACACGGGCTGGGAGGGGAAGGTTCCAGAAAGTCTGGGCAGAACGCGGGCTGGGAGGGGGGAGGGGAAGTTTCCAGAAAGTCTGGGCAGAATGTGGGCTGGGAGGAGGGGAGGGGAAGGTTCCAGAAGGTCCGGGCAGAACGCAGGCTGGGAGGGGGGAGGGGAAGTTTCCAGAAGGTCTGGGCAGAACGCGGGCTGGGAGGGGGGAGGGAAAGGTTCCAGAAAGTCTGGGGAGAATGTGGGCTGGGAGGGGGGGAGGGGAAGGTTCCAGAAGGTCCGGGCAGGACACAGGGATGGGGCAGATTCCAGAAGGTCTGGGTAGGAGATGGGGGGAGGGGGATGGATGGGGGGGCGGGGGGGTGACGGATGGTGGGGCGGGAAGGTGCCAAAAGTTCTGGGCAGGATGCAGGGTGGTGGGGGCAGTGCTGCAGGCTTGGACTGGGTCTCAGGTCAGTGTCTGCAGATCCTGGGGTTTGGCCCTGCCCTCCTGGAGCAGGGGTCGCAGATCCCATTACCACCACCCATCCGTTCTGACCACACGGCATCCCTCCCCTGGGGTCCCATGGCCTCTCTACCCACCTAGCAGCCCTTCCTGTGGGTGTCCCTTTCACCACCCCCTGTGCCATATAAAATATGATGACATATGGCATATATTATCACCTTTCTGGGTACGGATGGCCCACTGAACCCACACGGCATCTTCACCACTGAAATCCCTGTCCTACCCGGACCCCACCTAACATCCCCTCCCCTGAGTCCCAAGGCTCCCGGACTCATATACCCGTGCCTTGTAGATTCCAGGTTTATTTAAATTAAGCCCCTAGGAGGATCAGGTATTTCCTGCTAAAAGCAATTCACAGATATGACACTCTGTTATCTTTCTGTTAGCCGACACCCTCAGTGGAGGACCAGCACAGAGATTTGACCAGGTCATCATTTTCCTTCCCAAACTAGTGGCCCCAACAGAGAGGAAAAATGAGGTTACAGGCTGCTGCTGAACTTTGCCTTCTACAACCTTTTGTAACCTCTGGAGCTAAAATTGGGGGGGTGGGCTCAAAATAATCCAGGGTCCAGAGTAATCCCCAGGATCTTCTTTCCAGAGATCTCTTCAGGTGATTTCTTTCCAGTTGGCACTGAATAAGGTTACCTATCACACATTTCTTTGAGGGACGTCATCCACATGGTATTATCAATGTAGCTACTTGCTGATTCATGATGGTTATTGGTCTGAGACCCACCACACTGGATTTTCACATATGCTGGCAAATTCAAACTCCTCTGTGGCAAAACTATAGATGTATGATGAGTTTCATTTCCAAAGAATACACCTTTTGCCTGAACTGGGAGAAGAAGGCCTTAGCTAAGTTGTCCTCGATACACCAATTCTCCCATCAGCTGTTTTTCTTCTTGCGCAGTCTTTGCCATATCAGGGACAACTGAAGCAGTGCAAAGGGCCACCTGTTTTAATTCTCATTCATTTAATGGTGTTCTTATTCCTTTTTCTATCCCCACAGAAGTCACTGTAGCTTGTAAGACTGTGACTAGCAATCCTAAAACATTCTAAATACCACCCCCAGCCCGTTTAACCTATACGCTGCAAAAGCCTTAGATTCCTACACTCAGCGTTATGCAATCAAATTCTGGACCTTCAGTCTTCAACTGAGGAGGTGAATTCAGCCTCTTGTTGAGATATTTTCTGCTCTGTGTCACGATTCTTATAATGGATTGAATCTGGGCTAAATCACGTAGAGCCCATTTTTTTTTAATTAAAAACTTTTTTTTTGGCCACGCCACTCATCTCACGAGATCTTAGTTCCCTGACCAGGGGTCGAACCAGGCCCATGGCAGTGAATGCATGGAGTCCAGGGAATTCTCTGTAGAGCACATTTTTAATCCCTGGCACTTTATATAAATTATTTGAAACAGTAACGTTGAAAGAATTTACAGCAAATACAAGGATACCCACCACCTAAAGTCCACCCTTAACATTTGACTAGTTTTTCCATGTATCCATCCATCTCTCCAACCAGGCTTTAATTCATCTTATCTTTTGGTTCATTTCAAAAGGAACTACAGGCATTAGCATTCTTTCCCCTACAAACTGTAGCAGTTTTGCCTTGCATGATTCATGCTTTGTGTGTCTTATCTAAAAATTCTTTGACTAACCCAAGATTGAAAAAATTGTTTCTGTTTCCTTCTAGAAGTCTTCTAGCTTTGTAGTTAGATACGTTTTATAGCTTATAGTTATACCTGTGATCCATTTCCAATGGATTTTTGTATATGATGTGAGGTAAGGGGAAAGCCACGTTTATGTTTTTGCTTTTCTTTTTTACAAGTTTTTTTCATTTGGGGGCATATCTTTTGCATTTGGTTGCTCAAAGGTCCCAGCACCATTTGTCACAGAGGTGGCCCTTTCTTCATTGCATTATCTTGCTTGGCACTTTTGTCTAAAATCAATTAATCACACATGGGTAGGTCTGTTTCTTGACTCTTTAGTCCATTCTGTTGATTGTATGTCTAAGCTTTCTGCAGCTGCAGCCTCACACTGTCTTGGTTACTGTAGCTTTTTTCTAACTACCATTCAAAATCCAGAACCATAAAATAAAAGATGGTGATAAAGCTCCTCTCCTGACCAAACTCCAGCCAGGCTCCTCTGGGCCTTTTATCAACTAGGCCTCAAGCTTGGCCTGTAAAGACTAGAGCAAACGCTAAGGTCGCTTCTAACAGCTGAAGGCCACATCCCTAGGATGACCCAAATCCCCCCACCCCCGCCTCAGAGTACCTGCCTGAAGAACTGTGTTCCAGCGGCCACCTGGAAATGGGCCCCTTCTCCCAGCCTCCGTGGGAGGGCGGGAGCTTAACTTAGACAAGTGCCAGTTAGCAAACCCAAGTGGGTTTCACAGGGACCAACCGTGCCTTCCTGCTTTTGTAATTTTCACCTCCCTGACTCCACTGAGCCCCTCGCGCCACCTCCCTACTCCCTCACTCTCCCTTTGAAATGCCCAGTCACCCCTGTGCAAATCCAAGTGGAGTTCCCTTCACGCAGACTCTTTTCCCCACTGAAATAGAATGTTCCTGATCAAAATCCATCCTTACCACTTTAATGTCTGGCTTTGTTTATCTTTGACCATGAAAAGCAAGCACTTCTGCTTGGCAAAAATACCAAGACCTGTATCAGATAGGAAAAAAGTTTTTTTGACCTTTTATGGCAGACAATGGACTGCTGTCACAGTGCATTTAGACAACAGACTCGAATAGAGAGCACAGAAAAAGGAATACACGTACCTACCTGAATGCAAAAGCTTGCTCAACGTCACTCATAATTAAAGAAATGCAAATTCATGCCACGGGATACTATTTTTACCTACTGGATTGGTGAAAACCCAAAGGATGGATAAGCATGCATTCTTTCTTACGATACTGTGGGAACCGGCACTCACACTTCTCAAAGACGGGAGGAGAAAACTGATGTAGCTGTTGGGCAAGTGCATCTAGATTGCAACTACATTGAACCTGAGACTGTCAGTCGAATTTCTGGGAAACCGTCCTTCCGGTGTACCTGCACTCGTAAGAAATAACATTACGGACAGTTGCAGCTCTATTTCTAGTATGACACGCTGTAAACAACACAAAGGCTCATGGAAGGAGGCTCTGTAAATACACTATCCTGCATCCAGGCCGTGGATGCTCCGCCTTGTAAAAAAACAGGAGAATTCCTGCGAAGGTGCTGCCAGCGCTAACACAGGCACGTCTGCAGGAGAGGGCGCGGGAAGGACGCAGGTGGGGAACAGCCACGTTCTTCCTGCGGCGCCACGCTCCTCCGGGGCCACGACGTGGGAGAAACCAGAACGCGATCCCGTGCGGCCCGGGAAGCGACAGGGTGCGAGCGCCAGGGGCACCCGGAGCAGCCTCTCCCCGAGCGCCAGGCGCCGGTTGCGCGTGCGCGGCCCGCCCACAGGGGGCAGGGCCCTGCGGGGTGGGAGGGGCGGTGGGTGTCCGCTCCCCCGGCGGGAGGGCCCTGGCGCCCCCAGACGCGTGGCCAGTGTCTCTCCTCCTCTACCTGCCACCCGCCAGATAGCAGGGCGAAGGCGGGTGTGGAACTTGGGGAACATTCCAGAAGGAGCAGGAGAGGGGAGCCCGGAAGGGAGCGGGCGGGAGTGCACGGGGGGCGTGAGGCCTGCAGGCTTGGTGAGAGGAGAGCCGGCCTCAGCATCAGGGGTGGCAAGGCCAGCCTGGGCTGGGCTGGGCGCTGCAGGGGTACCCAAGCCTTCCTGTGCCCTGGGGTCAGGATGCACTGGTGATGACCTGGCCACAGATGGAGAGGGAGATGGAGGAGGGAGGCCGGTGGTGCTGGGTGGGAGGGTGCCCCATGCGGGCTCTTGAGAGAACAGGAGTTCAGATCAGATCAGGAGTTCAGATCAGCGGTGGGTGAAACCTGGTGCAGCCTTCAGGGAGCAGCGGCAGGCACACCTGCCGAGCGGGTTTGCTGGGGCACATGGGTGAGTGAATGCGGAGCTCCAGGGAGTGGTGACGCCCTTGGGGACAGAGGGGACTTAGTGGCGGTGACAGGCCGCCCGGCACCGAGAGGCCACACCGAGCCCCAGGCCCATGGCTGAGGAGGAGAGCGGCTGCCCCAGTGTCCAGTGGGGAAGGGCTCCGAATGGTGGTGGACACACGGGGGCCTCATCTAACCCTGGAGCCACAGGGCTGACCAAGTGGCCCTGCTCGCTCCTCACGTCCAGGGCCAGACATCGCGGGAAATGACGGGCCTCCTTGCTTTGCTGCTGGTCATGAGCCTGCCGTGGGTGGAGACCAATGTCACCGTGTCTGGAAGGCAAAGTAAGTTCCAGGCCCTCGGCCTCCTGGGCTGGGGGGAGGAGGTGGGCTGGAACGTCTGTGCGGACTCGGGGGTGGCCGTCCACGTTTGGACGCCGCCCTGGCCCCAGGTGGGTTTGGACAGTTGTCGCACAGAGGACTCGGTGGGCAAAAGAGCGTGAGGAGGGTGGTCAGCTGGCCTGGACGCCGAGTGGGGGAGCCTCTTGATGCGGAGCCCCCCAGGAGCAGGGCGGGATGGCTGCTTTCATTCCCCAGCGCCCAGCTCTCCCTGCCATGGCCCTGCCTTCCTGGGGGAGGTCAGGCTGGAGCCCAGCCGTCACTGGGCCTTCTGGGGCTGCCTTTGAGAACAGAGAGCTGCAGGAGCGTGACGCAGAGCTGACCGTGGGCCGCCGCTCCGGGGTCAGGAGGGACTCCGGGTCTCGGGAGGGGACGGGGGAGCCCGGTGCTGAAGGAGGTGGGGCGGGCCAGGAAGGGGGGTGGAAAGGGTGTGTGGGAGCAGACTCCAAAGCTGTGGGGTTTCTTTTTCTAGAGAAGTCAGAGGTGAGATGCCAGAGTCGTGTGTGGATGGGGCGCGTCCCTGAGCCTGGGCGGGGTGGGGGGAGGCGAGCCTTGGATGCTGCCATATGAACGTGGGAGCTTGCATGTCTCTGGGGCGAGTGTCTGTGCGTGTCGGTGTTCGTGCGGTGGGTCTTGGTGTGGACGTGTGAGACACACTCTGTGCGTGGATGAGGGAAGCCCAGAGAGGAGAGAAGGAGCTCCGGGGATGGGGCGGGCTGTGGGGAGCTGGAAAGACAGAGGGACCCCAGGCTGTTTTCATTTGGAGGAAGGAGAGGATGGCGGGTGTTGGTCTGACAGGACCTGAGAGCTGCCACATTCCATTTTCTTTTTATACCTCATTTCAGACGTACTGAGGTGTCACGTTTGCGAGGAGGAGAACAGTTTCGATTGTGAAAGACCAACGGACTGTAAAGCGGACACTCCGTATTGTACTTCTGTTGCCGTGAGTAAGTATCTCAGTTAGTACTGGGGTTCCACAGGCAGGTCAGTAGAATACTTTCAGGGTTTAGGGTCTGTCTAGTTTTCCTCAATAGAGAATAACTAGTATGAAAGCAACCCTTTTGTTAAATTTGAAGAGCAAAGTCCTGTGAAGCCAGGAGGGCAGGTGGGCCATGCAGGAGACCCAGCTTATGTAAGTCACAGCAGGGCCGATGTAGGGCAACACGCATTGACCGCTGGTCAGGGTGAAATACTGAGGTGTAGGAAGAAAGTAACGGAGAGTTCTTTTCATTCACTTCTAAGTGAAAAATTAAGCTTTAAGGACTTCAAATGTCCCACCAAGAGTAGCTTTTACAAGAGATGTACATAATTAGGGGCGTGGGCTTAAAATATGTTCTGAAAGGAGTGTTCATGCTTTAAAACGTCTGGAGACCACTGCTGTGTCATCTGAAATTCGCCCGAGGACTTCTGGCCTCATGAAGAGCTCTCTCCCGAGGGTGAGTCTGAAGGCCCCAGCATGACCCAGCAGTGGCTTCGTCAGGGCTGGAGAATTCACTTTCCGTTCGTCAGCCGCTTCTGGAGGCTTCCATGTTCCCAGAAGTGTGCGGGGTACTGAGTCGGTCGAGGTGTAAGCCCCACTGTAGCCTCACGTGGACCTGATAACTTAGCATGGAAAGGTGACTGCACAGTGAAATATGAGATGAGGTGCAGTCGGAAGACTGGCCGTGTCCCCCAGCGCTGACCTGTGCCCTTGCAGCAGGCTCCCTGGCACAGCACTCACACCCAGGCCCTGGGCAGCGGCTCCTCAAGAGGCCAGCTCCAAGCTCCGGGCAGTGGCTCGGACAGCCGGGAGCCCCTTGCTCTCGTGTGTCTGTCCGTGGTCACAAAGGCCTGAGCGACCCTGCGTTTGAGAAGTTGAGGCTGAAGGAGCCTGTACGTTCCCAAAGGGAGACCGCAAGGCCCAGGTTCCCGGTGTGCGCGGACAGGCCGAGGCTGGGGCATCCGATGCCACACCGACTCCCAGAAGCAAATCTGAACACAAAGCCCTGATCCTCTTCCTTTGTGGTGATGGCTCCTGACTCCCCATCAGGTGCCCTCTTTGAGCGGGGCTTCTGAGAGGCGGCACCGGAAGGGTCAGTGTTGGGCAGATTTCAGACAGAAATGGTGTCGGTGTCGTTTTCAATTCACGTGACTCCTTTCTGTCTCTCTGTCCTCATTTCCCATTAGGAATATTTCCACGGTTCTTCTATGTCTCCAAGCAGTGCGTAAAGTATTGTGGGATAACCAGTCCGCCTCCGCAGATGGCCAAGTCGTTCGTGCTCGTAAAGCCCATGCCCTTCCTGTTCATGGCGTGCTGTAAGCAGAACCTGTGCAACAACCAGAAACCAATCATCAAAGAAAACATAGAAGATAGATACAAAGAGGGGGGCGGGGAGGACGGCAGCAGCGGGCAGGGCAGCAGGGGCAGCAGTGCGGGGCTGGTGACTTTCCTGACACTGGCCTCTGGGCTCCTGGGCCTCAGGCTGCCGTGATGAAGCCGACTGGCTGCAGATGGTTGGAACCTGTTGCATTAAACTTGTTTTCCATTGATTAGCTCACTGGTGGTCTGACTTTCCAGGGACCTCGAAATGGGGAAGGAGTGGGGAGATCGAATCTATTTGGCTCTAGCCGGCAGGTCAGCAGGTCGAATTAGAGCAAGGCCAAACCTTCCCCATAGTGATTCTGTCTACAAGTTGTTTCTCTTTGAAATCAAGACTTGTAACTCTTGACTCCCCTTCACCTTGGAGGGCCTCAGTATTGATGTAAGCGAGGGCCTGAGGCCCACCCATGAGCAGTAGTGCTCGGATGCTTCTGACCTTTGGGGGGGCCCAGGGTCAGTGGGGGAGACAGAATGATTTGGGCGTAAGACATCCCTGAAGCGAAAGAAGTACTGCTCAGCGTGGAGAGTGGGACATCATCCTGGGGACAGCCGTCTTCTGACGGGGGAGGCCCCATGGCCGCTCTCCTTCAGCTCTTGCTACCAGCTCCCAGGAGACAGAAGACAAGGAATTCTGCTGAATAAGCATGGACGTCACCCACCAGCTGGCACAGGTGGGTGGACTCACAAATTCTTTCACGTGCGTTTGTCCAGCATCTGAAACTTGAGCAGGTAGACAGCAGCAGGGTCAGCCTTTTCTCAGTTTTCAGTTGAGACGCAGCTGTCCAAAGACAGCTGAAAAGTCAGAGTCATAGTTGTGCACAAAACAAAGGCTTTCTCCCCCGTGGCGTTGACTCGGTGTTAGGATGGGTGCAGCGCCATCTGCAGCTCACCTTCCTACCCCGTCTGCCCACACTCCAGCCCGCCCCAACCTGGTCTGACTCAGGGAGACTGCTGGTTGGGGCAGCCTGGGAACCTTCCAAAGAGTCTCGGTGGCCACAGAAGGAGGCACTGCGGGGCAGGCAGGGAGGAGGGCCCTCTCTGTCACATCTGGACCCTCTAAACCAGAGGTCTAGGTGGGCCAGAAGGCCCCTGAGGGTTGGCCGGCAACTCCAGGACTGAAGATTTCCAGCATCTGTTAGGCTCCTACTGCGTGCGTGTCCCTTGTCCAAGCACAGGCTTTGCGCTCACACCTGGGTCCAGGAACTGCGTCCCCCAGCTGCTCCCGACTCACATCCTAGGATGGAGCTTGGGGAGCATCCCTTTTGTTAGGGCAGGCAAGAGAGGCAAGAGGTCAACTACGCGAGAGTTACCATGGCCCTGACATTGGAGTCTCTTCACCAGGAGGACGGTTAGGTGCAGTGTAAGATAACTGGGAAGTCAAGACGTGTGAATATGGAGAATCTCTAAGTTTGGATCTGGTGGGTCTTTGGTGATTTGATGAGGATCACTTTCGATGACAGATGATGGGAGATACCAGCGTATTGCAGGATGAGGAGTTCAAGTGAATTGGGAAACATGTTGTCACCAGTGTGACAGATACTGTTTCTAGAAGTCACTGTGGAAGGAAGGAGCTGTAAGAGGGTAGCGTTTAGAAAAAACAGATCAAGGGTCAACATCGGTGCCACAGTAAGAATGTAAAGACTTGGGAGCCTTTATCTGCGAAGAGTGGGGAGCCAGTCGGTGAAGGACAGAAGCAGGAGGCGGGGGCCCAGCTGGTGCAGGCAGAATGGAACGGGATCCAGAGCAGAGGCCGCAGCCCGGCAGGGAGAGGGGACGCTTCTCCCGTGAGCCAGCAGGGCGACGGGCAGGAGTGCACAGAGAGCGCACGTGTGGGAAGGAGCCGGGAAGTTGAAAGACTTCATTCCCCACAGTCACGCTTGCTCCGTGAAGCGGCAGGCGGGGGCATCTGCTGAAGAGAGTGGGCGAACAGACGCGGTGGGGCATGATGGCAGCTTGGGACCGTCCCTGCAGGCAGGAGAGATTGGAGGTCGTGGCGGAGACCATGCAGAGACCCAGAAGAGCTTGCTGGCAAGAGGACGCAGGAGCAGTCGAGGCACAGGAGCGGAAATGGTGGGGGCTCTCGGAAGCCTGCTGTGAGCTAATCCCCTAGGTCACCAGGGCAAGAGGGAACTGCACTTGGTTTCAGGAGAGCAACTGAGTGACGACCTGTCGAAACTTGGCCAGATAGAGAAGGAGGTCCAGCCAAGGTAAATAGGACCGGGCCAGGCCTGCAAGGCCACGTGGAGGTAGAGGGCAGAGTGCTGGCTAGAGCCGAGGGAAGAGCGTGAAGGGAAGGGGCCTACAGTCGCCCGGACCCCTCAGAACTCCGTGCAGGGTAAGGGAGAGCTCACGTGCTGGGGAAGGACGCGTGATTCCGCGAGTGGCGTGGCTAAGGTGGGCCACCGTGTTCCTTAAGAGCCGGTGTGGTGCAAGTGACAGAAAACCCCAAACCATGGTGACCTCAGCAAGGACAGAAAGTGTTTGTTTCCGGCTCACGTACACGAAGCTCAGCGCTCAGCAGCCCAGAGCGGCGCGGCGTGGCGGGAAGCACGCTCCACCTTGCAGAGCGCTGCTGCAGCTCGGGGCACACGCTTCGGGGAGCGGAGTGTGGGGGGCCGCAAAAGCAGGATCTCTTTCAAAGTGACAAGTTCTCCAAAATATATATGCATGCCCAAGTCGTCACCTGTACGTAGGCTTTAAAAAGCAAGAAAACTGAGAATGTGAGGGTCCACTCTGAGTATAGGAAGCGGTCTTCTAGGGGGAACAGGCATCTCAGACGCTCTGAGCTGCCAGTGCCTTGGACGGTTGGACTCAACGGGCCACGTGAAGACACGCAGAGGAGCCAGAGACTGCAGCCTTCAAACGCTGCTCCGCATCCACAGCAAAGGCCCCCCCTCCTGATACACATGGAGCAGCTCACAAGATGCTGGACACACAGGCTCGCCAAAGCCTCTGCATCTCTGAACAAGCACGTCCACCTGAAACGTCATCCTCCGTCTCAAGCACTTGGAACGCTCCTACCAACTCACTCCCTTCATAGGCCAAGCGCAGAACCGATACTACCACAAAACAAAAACAGTACAAGAAAGGAACACGAGAGGTCCACGTAACTGTGAACTAACAACAGAAACTGGCTAATTGGCTGTATTAAAATAATAACAGGTTATGACCAAGTACAATTTGCTCCAGAAACATTAAGAATGAGTCAGTCTTAGAAAAAGATGTCAACCAAGGAGATAAAAGATAATAACCACAGGATCATCAACATTCACTTACATGATTTTGTAAAAATCCTGGATCACTAGGAGCAGGAAGAAATGTCAGTAATTTAATAAAAGTCACCCACCAGAAACCTAAAACAAACACCATACTTAGTGGTGAAGCATTCCAAGTTCTCCCATGTAACCCCAGAACGTAATGCACACACACACTGTCCCGGCGATAGTCAGATGCTCAAGTGCAGGCTTAGACATGTCACAAAGGAAGGAGAATAAAGGAAGGACTATAGAAATGCTTTCCCCCAGCAACAAGTCTAACTGCGCAGCTAAAAACCCTCCTATTGCAAAACACTTTAAAATGCTGCATGAAAAAACATTCTAAATACTTTTCAACTGTATGCCAAGCTAATGTGAACATTTCAGAAGAGGAAGAAAGGAAAGAAGAGAGGGAGGGAGGGAGGGAGAAAGGGAGGGAGGGAGAAAGGGAGGGAGGGAGAAAGGAAGGAAGGGAAAAGAAAAGAAAAAAAAGGAAAAAGAAAAGGAAACAATCTTGACAATATACGGACAGCAAGTAGTGAAGCTGGCAGCTGCCTTCAGGATACTTGCTTCTTTCCAGTCACCTCGAGCCACAGGTTGGGTGGCAGACAAGGCACTGGTCTCCATAAGAGAGGAAGTGAAGGTAAAAAAACACAAATGAGGGGCTTCCCTGGTGGCGCAGTGGTTGAGAGTCTGCCTGCCAATGCAGGGGACACGGGTTCGAGCCCTGGTCTGGGAAGATCCCACATGCCGCGGAGCAACTAGGCCCGTGAGCCACAATTACTGAGCCTGCGCGTCTGGAGCCTGTGCTCCGCAACAAGAGAGGCCGCGACAGTGAGAGGCCCACGCACCGTGATGAAGAGTGGCCCCCGCTTGCCACAACTGGAGAAAGCCCTCGCACAGAAACGAAGACCCAGCACAGCCAAAAATAAATAATAAATAAATAAATAAATAAATTTATTAAAAAAAAAAAAAAGAAATAAAAGAGCATAGAAAACATGAGGAAAGAACGAGATACCATCAAAAAATATTAGGCAAAAAAATAAAGGAAACTGCTGGAAGCGAATGATGTAATCTTTGAATATAAAAACTTAAGGGAGATGGTGGTGGGATGAATTGGGAGATTGAGATTGACATGTATACACTAATATGTATCAAATAGATAACTAATAAGAACCTGCTGCATAAAAAAAATAAAATTCAGAAAAAAAGACTTAAGGGAGAAATTACAGATTACACATAGATGAAGAGAGAACAATAATCTGGAATTTGAGCTGAACAAATTATTCCACTGCAACCTAGAGATTAAAAGAAATGGAAAACACAGAGAAGATTAGAAGACATGAAGAACAGGAGAGAGGCTAATACAGAAACAAGCAGAATTCCAGAAGAAGAGAACACAGAAAATGGAGTACAGGCAATGTTCAAAGAAAAGAGCAATGGATGATTTTCCAAAAGTGATGAAAGGCATGAATACTCAGGTCAAGCAATCACAACAGACCTGTACTGAGACACACTCAGAGTAAAACGTCCAGATTTCAAACCAAGAGAAAATCCTAAAAGCTGCCAGAGAGAAAAGACACGTCTCGGATGCAACAGCAGTTACACCCTGTGCAGACCTCAGCTCAACATGGGAGACAGAGGACAAGGCAGTGATATCTCCAAAGCATTGAAAGAAAATAACTAGAAATTAACCTGGATTTGAATACTTGAAGGCTTTTTCCAATAAGTAAAAAGCTGAAATGGTTTACCACTGATTAGTTGTTACTAAAGGAACTCCCCAAAAGCATTCTTTATGAGGAGTGAAAATAATCCCAAACAGAAAGATGGAATGCAAGAAGGATCAGTTTTTTAAAAAATGTGTTACTTTGTGGTGCTACGGACTGCACCGTGTCCCCCCAAACTCGTGTGCTGAAGTCCTAATCCCCAGTGTGACCGTATGTGGACTAAGGAAGTAATTCAGGTTAAATGAGGGCATAATGGTGGGGCCCTGCTCCAAAGAATGAGTATCCTTAGAAGACGAGAGTCCAGAGAGCTCTCTCTCTCTGCCATGTGAGGACACAGCAAGAAGGTGGCCATCCGCAAGCCAGGGAGTGGGCCCTCACCAGAAAATGAACCAGCCGGCACAGCTCAACACGGGAGGCAGAGGACAAGGCAGTGATCTTGGACTTGCAGCCTACACAACTGTGAGAAATAAGTGTCTGCTGTTTAAGCCCCCCAGTCTATGATGTTTTGTTGTAGCAGCCCGAGCAGACTAAGACATGTGGATAAAGCAAAACAAACACTGACTAGAGAGCACAAAAATAATAATTTCTTATTTGGGAGGTTAAAGAAAATAAGACAGAATACGGGATACAAACAGCATGAAAAGGCAGGAGGAACGTGCTTAATGATGAAGTGTTCTCTGGTTTCTACGTGGTTCACAGAGAGGTTAGAGATGCCATAGGCATAAAGGGTCAATGCCAAAGGGTCACAGAAATGGCGTTTGTTACCTTCTGCATAGGTACAGAAAAAAGAAGTCATAATTGAGAAAAAACGGATAGAAAAAATTAAAAGTACTACATAACTGATGATAGAAATACATCTGCCTGCCTTAGCAAACACAAAAAATAAAATCACCAGCTCAGAGACAGATTATTAGACTGAAGTTTTTGTTTTCATCCAGGAAAAGACTCAAAACAAAAGACCACAGAAAAATTCATCATAAAAGATGGAAGAAGATATTGTGGACTTATACTATTAATGTTAGACAAATAGACTTTAAGGCAAAAATCACTAAGAGATGTAAATGGGGCTTCCCTGGTGGCGCAGTGGTTAAGAATCTGCCTGCCAATGCAGGGGAAACGGGTTTGTGCCCTGGTCTGGGAAGATCCCACATGCCGCGGAGCAGCTAGGCCCGTGAGCCACAACTACTGAGCCTGCGCGTCTGGAGCCTGTGCTCCGCAACGGGAGAGGCCGCAACAGTGAGAGGCCCGCGCACCGCGATGAAGAGTGGCCCCCACTTGCCGCAACTGGAGAAAGCCCTCGCACAGCAACGAAGACCCAACACAGCCAAAAATAAATAAATAAATAATTTTTAAAAAAAAGAGAGATGTAAATGACAAAATATTCAACTCACCGGAAAAAAATTTTTTTTAACAACTTAAAACTTATGTGTATCTATCTAACAGAAGTGCTCCAAAATACATAAAGTAAAAAGTGCTAGAACAACAAGGAGAAATGGACAAAACCAGCAACACTGTGGAATGTTTAAACACACCTCTCCCAACAACTGACAGACCTGAGGGCAGAAGTTTAGTAAAAACACTGAACAACACAGCTAACATATCTTGTACCCTGCACCCAACAATTACAACATAGGCACTCTGCTCAAAAACAAGACATCATGATGAAAATTTTCAAGTACTTTAAATTGGACAGTTAACAAAGTCTACAGAAAACGAAACAATACACAGCAAAACATTGGGATAAAGCTAGAGCAGCTTCCAGGGGAAAACTGATAAGCATTTTAAAACTCAAATGCTTATAACAGAAAAGAAGAACATCGGAAAATTAAGGAATTAGACATTCCATTTCAAAAGTTAGAAATTTGTAATGAGAAATAATGAAGTGGCAGAAATTAATGAAATAAAAATCTAGGGTATGATAGAAAGGACCAAGAGTTGGATTAGCAGCATTTGAGACAAAACCAAAGAGAGAGATTTTAGTAATCGAGAAGAGTAGTAGGTAGAAAACATCAGACTAAACACAGTACCACTTTTAAAAGACTAGAAAACAGCAAAGAGCTGGATATCTGGGACATGGTGAAGGGTCTAACATACTTGAATGCAGATGTAAATATGGACCCCATTTCTTAACCAACCCTTTGCCATATAACTCTGCAGTCCCTTCAACCAAAGGCTGGATTTATTTCCTTGACCTTTACTTGGGGCTCAATCTTGCAACTTGCCAGGGGCTGCTTTCTTATGCCGTTATCACCATCATGAGAGAAAATGCTCATTAGTGCCCTTGTAGCAGGAGGATGAGACACACATGTGGCTGAACATCTCAGCTGACCCCAGATCTGCAGTGAGAAGCACTGAACCCAGCCTGCCCTCAGATGCATGGATGATAATGTCAATGCTTTAACCCTGAGAGCTTGGGAGCCACTGGTTATGCAGCAGCAGCAGCAGCTAACTGAGACAATGTGGATCCACCAAGAGGAAAAGAAAGAGAATGGGTCAGACACAACATTTCAAGATACAGGAGCTAATACGATTCCAAAACTGATTAAAGATACCATCCCACAGATTTAAGAAATTCTTAAGGAACTGAAGCAGGATCAAGAAAAATCATACCCACGTACATCACAGTAAAACTGCTGAACACCAAGGATAAAGAGAAAATCTTAAGAGCAGCCAGAGAAAATAGCCACCACACTTAAAGGGGCAACATCAAGACTAACAACTGAGTTCCAAAAGAGAAAATAATCAGTGAAAGACAGGAGACAATGGAATGACATCGTCAAACCACTGGCAGAAAATAACTACCAATCTAGAAGTTAATACAAAGCACAAATATCCTTCAAAATCCAAAGGTAACAGGGACTTCCCTGGTGGTCCGGTGGGTAAGACTGCGCTTCCAATGCAGGGGGTGCAGGTTCAATCCCTGGTGGTGGAACTAAGATCCCACATGCCTCGCGGCACAGCCAGAAAAAACAAAAAACAAAAAACACCCCTAAATAAACAAAAAGAAAAAAAATCAAAGGTAACAACAAATTCGAAGAAATAAAATCTAAGAGAACTTACCCCCAGCGGACCACACTAAAAAAAATTGTAAGAGGTAGAAGAAAAATGATCTCAAACATAAGCACAGAAATGCAGAGTGTAAATGAATGCAGTGTAAATGAATATCACTATCTGAAGCAATAACAACGAGGTCTTGGGGTTTCACTACATAGAGTTAAAGAATTACATAGCATATTTAACCCAACGATATCAATAGTGTAAAGAGTTGCCTGCGACAGGAGTGGCACAGGTGGTAGCGAGATACACGGAGCCAAAGGCGGTAAACATGGAAATGGACAACGTGGCTACGTTCCAAAAGAACTTTACTTATGACAGACGAAACCTGAATTTCATATATTTCACAAAAGTTGCTTCCCCCCGCTCCCCCCTACCCCCACCGTTTAAGCGTACAAAAGATATTCTCGTGCATCTATTAACATGGCCACAAAATATAAAGCAAACATTAACAGAAATAAAAATAGAATTGGTAGATTTCAGTATATTTTTCTCTGTGTACAATAGAACAAGTCAGGACATTAATAAAGGTATAGAATATTTGCGCATCATGACTAACAATCTTGACTTAGTAACTGTCAACTTCAATAATATAACAGCCAGGTATTTTACCAGCAAAAATAAACTATTTCTGAGTTTATTCAGGAATAGTGAGAGGAATTCAGACTCGATAGAAGCCAGCTAGGGCCAACCATAGGCAAACCCAGAGAATGAGGCAGGGGAACTTGCTTTTATAGGGAAACGGGGGAGTTGGGCGGGGCTGTCATGATAATCAAAGAGCCCATTGGAGGAGCTGGGAGGCCGATGGATGGAGGCTTCCCATTGGTTCGGCTGCTGCTGTTTCTGACTGGCTGAGCTGCGGGTTGCAGAGAGCAGTGTCTTCCTTCTGCTAGAGAGGAAGTAGGGGTTCCTTCCTGTGGCAATGTATGTAGCCCCTTGTGTGTTCCCCTTGGGGTAATTGACTATGCATATGGGGGGAGCACTCCCCACTCCAGGCCTGTCCCAACTACAACTTTAGCTGAGATTTCTTTAATTAATTCCACGTAACATATATAGAGTATTACATACAACTGAACAATCTTTTCAAGGACACGGAATATTCACCAAACGTTTGTCCATATGCTGGGTGTAAAGCAATTCTCAACAATTTCAATGGATTGAAATCATCTGGAGTGTGTTTTTTGACCACAGTGACATTCAATAAGAAACTAAGAACAAAAATTAAAATACTCCCAAATATTTGGAAATTAAACAATACATTCCTGAATAGCCTAAGACTCAAAAAAATCACAATGGAAATTAGAAAATATTTATATTAAATTACAACGTGTCTATGACATATTATTACCTGTGGCATAGTGCTAAAGCCATGCTTATAAAGAGAAATTTGTGATCTGAAATCATATATTAATGGGGAAAACCTGAAAGTCAGAGATCTGAGTATCTATTTCAAGGAATTAGAAGAAGAATAACAAACCCAAAAGAAGTAGAAACAGGCTAGTAAAATAGAAATGCACAAAATAATAAAAAAATCAAAAGTTATTTCTTTGAAAAAAATAGTAAAACTGATAAATCCCTAGAAAGAATGATTGTGACTAAGAGAAGACACAAATTATCAATATCAGGATTGAAAAGGATGACATGTCTACAGGTCCTATAACCATTAAAAAGATATGTTAAAAGATACCATCTAGGGCTAAGCAAAGAGTTCTTAGAGTTGATACCAAAAGCACAATCCATAAAAGGAAAAATTGATAAAGTGGGTTTCATCAAAATTAAAAACTTATGCCCTGCTAAAGACTCTGATAAGAAGATGAAAAGACAAACTACAGACTGGGGGGAAATATTTGCAAGGCAGGTATCCAACAAAGTATCATCTAAAATTCTAAGGAACTCTCAAAACTCAACAATTAAAAAAAAGAAAATCCAATTAGAAAATGGGCCAGGGGACTTCCCTGGTGGTCCAGTGGTAAGGAATCCACCTTCCAATGCAGGGGATGCGGGTTCGATCCCTAGCCAGGGAATTAAGATCCCACATGCCTCGGAGCAACTAAGCCTGCATGCTGCAGCTACTGAGCTCACGTGCCTCAACTAGAGAGAAGCCCGCGCTCCCCAACTAGAGAGAAGTCCGCGCGCCGCAATGAAAGATCCTGCATGCCTCTACGAAGATCCCGTGTGCCACCACTAAGACCTGATGCAGCCAAAAAAATAAAGAAAATAAATATTAAAAAAAAAGAAAATGGATCAGAACGCATGAACAGACATTTCACCAATAAGCAGAGGTAGGTGGCAAATAAGCACATGAAAAGGTTTTCAACAGCATTATCCTTTATGAAAATGCAAAGTAAAGTCACAATGAGATATCACTATACACCTATCAAAGTGTTAAAGTAAAAATAGTGACCAAATGCTGATGAGGATGCATAGAAACAGGATCGTCCATACACTGCTGGTGAGAGTGTAAAACTATATCCACAATGGCAAACAGTTGGACAGTTTTTTATAAAACTCAACATGCGACTACCATATGACCTAGCAATTGCACTCTTGAGTGCGTATTCCAGAGAAATGAAGATGTATGTTCACAAGAAAACCCTGTGGATAAATGTGTATAGCAGCTTCATTTAAAAGAGCCAAAAACTGGAAACAACCCAGATGTCCTTCAATGGGCCAGTGGTTAAACCAGCTGTGGTCCAACCATGTCATGGAATACTTCTCAGCAATAAAAAGCAACAAACTATTGAAACAGGCAACAACCTGGGTGAATCTGAAGGGGATTATGCTGAGTGAAAAAAGCAACCAGTCTCCCCCTACCTACTATGGGGATCCATCTGCATAATGATACAGGCTTTCTCAAACCATCCAGAAACCCAGGACCTGTTATGGGGAAGCCTCATAGTAGAACCCCCTGAGGATGAGAAGGCAGCCGAGTCTATGCAGCCGGTGATCAATAAATGAATGAACAGTATGTGGCGAGAGGTCGTCCTAAGCTCGGTACGCACAGGTCCACCCAGTGAGAAGGGCACTCACACCTTCTCCAGCCTACAGGTGACAAAATGAAGGCTCAGTTGAACACGTGTTTCAAGCTCACCACGGGGTAAAGCCCCAAGGCAAGCCAAGTCAGAGACCTTCCTCCTCTTTGGGACACTTTATGGAAGGAAAGTGGTTAGATGGGCCCTGATCCACGGGCTCTGGTGGCTCCCCGCTGGGACGCTCCTTATCTTGTTAGGTCTTTGGGAAGCGTGTGCAGGGCTTCGGGAGGAGCGGCAGAACGCACGCACAAGGGCTGGCCTGCAAAGCTCTGAGGCAGGGCTGCCTCCCCGCAAACTGTCAGTGCCTCTGGCCGGCTCTTCGTTTCCTTACGGCAAATAGTGAAAGACGGGGTTGTACTCGCCCCACAGGGTCACTGGGACGAGTGGAACTTGAGAGACATGTTTGTTTTGCCAGCAAAAGAGCCGTTGATGCAGCGGTAGCGTTGGCTTGTGTGGAGCTGGGGATGTGGGAAGCAGGAGGAAGGCCCTGTGACCACGGCTGCAGGTTCCCCAGCAGCCAGCACTGCCTTTCCCCCGGGGCTGCTTCCACGCCAGTAGCCGCCCGCCCGCAGCTGCCTAGTGCGTGAAGCGTTGCCCCGTGTGATAGAGGAACCGATTTTACGTTGTTTAATTTGAATTTAAATAGTCATACTGGCTCCAGGTGATGTCAGAACACGATCCATCGTAATAGATCTTAAATGTCTATGTCTTGCTGTTCCTTGTATTTTTAAAACTGAATCAAGAAAATACATTCCTGGGCTTCCCTGGTGGCGCAGTGGTTGAGAGTCTGCCTGCTAATGCAGGGGACACGGGTTCGAGCCCTGGTCTGGGAAGATCCCACATGCCACGGAGCAACTGGGCCCATGAGCCACAACTACTGAGCCTGCGCGTCTGGAGCCTGTGCTCCGCAACAAGAGAGGCCGTGATAGTGAGAGGCCTGCGCACCGCGATGAAGAGTGGCCCCCGCTTGCCGCAACTAGAGGAAGCCTTTGCACAGAAACGAAGACCCAACACAGCCAAATACATAAAAAAAAAAAAAAAAAAGAAAAAGAAAATACATTCCTCGTGTCCTAACAGTTGCAACAGCGAGTTAAGTGCACAACTTTTCCTGCTCTGTGTGATCTCAGCAGCCTCAGTGTGGTCTGGGGGGCGCACCTGGCTCAGCTTCCACTTGGGAAGGTTTCTGCGGACTCAGCAGCCCAGGGCAGATCCAGCCGCAGTTTCCAGGACCCTCGGCCGTGGGCAGACAGACAGACATCTGGTCTACTGTCCAGGTGTTTGCAGCCGTCCCGGGAGCCCCGTATCCCCTGAGATAATCATTAGCATCACGACCGTAGCTGCTGGTTGTTGATCAGCTCTGTGCCAGGCGCTGAAGGCACTAAGCTCCCGGCCTCCCAGAAGCAGCCCTGAGACAAGGGCTGGAGTGGCTTATTCCAGAGGTGAAGCACATCTCCAGGGGAGACGGGGAAGGGAGGGCACCATCCAGCTGCCACTGCAGACCACACCCTCTGTCCCCTGGGACTCTCTGAAGCCCATGTAGAGCCCTCACCTCAGAATCGTCCCACCTGGGCGAGGAAGTGCGGATACAGACTCCCCGACCCCAGTTGTCAGTGCTGGGGCCTCAGGGACCGAGGGGGGTATCGATTCCCTACCTTGCTGGGGGGAAGTGGGATCCAGGCCAGGAAGTGCAGCGCCGGTGCCGGGAACGGGACACAGGCGCGAGGCGGCCAGGCCTACGGCGGCGTCTGCATAGGTGCCTTCCAGGGCTGGCCACACCGGGGCCCATGGTAAGGCGGAGAGTGAAGCAGGCGGCTTGCCTAAGCTCTCACTGCTGGAGGCCAGAGGCTACAGTCAGGTGTCTGAACTACCAGCCCGCCGCCCCCGCCTGAGGACCTCCCGGAAAGGTCTTCCCCGCTCCCTGGGACTGTGGGAAGCGTGTGCAGAGACCGTTCCCTTCACTCTTCTCACGCCCAGGGCCCCCTTCCTGTGGAGCCACTGTTCTTTCCAATCCAGCCGAGGCCAGCGTGAGCCAGTACTGTACACAGCGCCCAGCATGAGGAGGTACGTAAACATTTGTGGATGAGTGAATAAATGAAAAAGATCAGTGCATAGGGGCCCTCACTGTCTCCAACTCAACAGTCCTCCCTCACCTGTCTCCCGTTTGCAGACTGAGGACATCTGCCAGAGTCCTGGTGGCCAAGATGCCAAGGCCCAGCCTGCCCACCGGCCAGGCCTCTGCAGCAGAACCAGCAAGGTGGTGCTGCCCTCGGGGCGTTCCAGCCTCCAGGAGGCCAGCTGACTTCTCCAGGCCCGGGCACGGTCCTGCAGGAGCCACAGGCCCTACAGCGACACAGGCCCTCCAGGTGGCAGGCCCCAAGCTGGGCACTGCAGGCACGGGCAGGCAGAGGGGACCCAGTGGTGGTATAAACAGCGTGGAGTGGAGTGTGGGGAGGAGACGGGACCCTGAGGCCTGGGTCCCTGCCCACAGACCAGCAACCCGGCTTTTCCCTCACCAGCCAAGAGGGCGCCTGAACTTTGGGGATGGAGAACCTCAGGGCAGCACTGGGGACACAAGGTTCTCTTTCAAAACCATCCCTGCTGGCATCCTCCAAGCTGGGGAAAGATGGGCGGCAATCCTGCGCCCACTCAGCCACTTCAGTGCCTGTTCAAGACTCTTCCCCACCTGGCAAGGGGCACGAACTCAAGGTCTGAACCTGGCAGAGAAAGCTCCACTGCCCGAGCAAGCGTAGCCTCCGCTGAGCCCTGCTTCCTCGTCCAGGTGGGGAGTGTGGCCCTGGAGCCACCCTGCTCCAGCCCCTACCGGTGGCCTCGCTCTCTGGAGCCCTAGGAGGGTAACAGGAGGGCGTAGGAGCAACCAGACCTCTCCACGGCGCGGGGAGGCGGGAGGGAGTGCGCACTGGGCCAGGCCCAGGCTGCCCATTAGAGGCGTCTTCCAGTCCTGGGCTGGAGCGAGGTTTGAAAGAGCCCTGAGGGGCGCGTGGTCTCGGCCACGGGCGGGGGTTACTCACCTGAAACAGTATAACAGCCAGTTATTCTACCAGCAAAACGTGTTTATTCTGGAATAGCAAAGGACTGCAATTTGGAATTTGCAAAGAATGCAGCTGTGGTGAACTGTATGCAAGTCTGGTAAAGCAAAGAAGAGGAGACTCTTTTGCAGAGGAGAAGGGGAGCTGGGAGGGGCTGTTACAAACAGAGTCCCTTGGAGGAAACAGGGAGTTGACGGAGTGGTGGCTTTTCACTGGCTGGGCTGTTGTCGGGCGGGGAGAAAAATCTTCCTTCCTCCTGCTGGTCTTAGTGTCACTTCCTGCCAGAGATGCAAGGTAGGTCTCTTCCTGTTGGGATCTGTATTGACCTTGAGGGGTAGGTGCATGAGAGCGCCCTCTTCTGGCATCCCGACTCCACTTTAGTGACTTTCCCTTTATTAATTTTCACAGGGTGCTGGTGGTGAAATGGGCTCAGGTCCACACCCACCCTCTGTGCCCAGCTTCTGGCAGCAACGCTGCCCGCCACACTCCTGCTTTGCCAGCAGAGGGTGCTAGAGGGAGATGGACACTGGAGGGCAGGAGCTGTGCCCGTGACATGGCTGTCCCTTGGCACCGCATTAAACAGGATAACGGCTCTGCCCAGGGTGCGCCGAAGTTTCCGTGACGTGTTGCTGGAACAGAACCCAAGGGCACCATCTCAGAGAGGGAGCCTCTCCCACGCGGACATCCCCTGAGATGGTGTACCTGTTCACCTTGGCCCCTGCTCTGGCTGGTGAGCTCCTATTCACCCTTCCTGGCCCATCGCTAGTGCCCCTCACTGGGGAGCCGGCAGTGCCACTCCCCCCCCCCCGACAACGTGGCTCAGCCCCAACCTGCAAGGAGGGCGTGCCGGGCTGTCCCAGGTGTGCCCTGCCAGATGCTGGCTGCTGGGACTCCCTTGTTTATCCAGTTTGCCACCTTCTCGCTCCTGGAAAATACCAGCTGCCCACGCTCAGGAGCACGGGCGCCCCTGCATCCTGGCTCCTCGCTGCCCAGACCAGCCCGAACAGGAGCAGCCCGCCCACCCGGGGACCCAGAGTGAATTATCCCCGTCCTCCACCTCTCTCTCTGTCCCTCCTCTGCAGGAGCCAGGGAGGCTCAAGGAGGGGCTCGCTGGGATACTCCTGGGCCAGGTGGACCCTCAGAGACCCCCACCCCGAGACTGGGTCCTTCAGGATGGGTATGGAGGAGCTGGTGTTCTCCCTGCTGCAGGGAAACAGAAGGCTGCAGTGCCGGGGGTAGGGGCCAGGCTCTGCGTGAGCAGGAAGGGAAGGAAGAGGGGAGACTGGCCCAGGGCAGGTGCCAGAGCAACTCAGGACGCCAAGCCTTCTACTCAGGACACTCGGAGTCCCACCAGCCTGAGCTCTCCGGTGGCTGCTTAAGCCCTGTGCGAGGCACCCTGTGCCCGTGAGCAAACCAGCCTTTCTTTCCTTCCCCAGCACTCTGGTCATGGGTCCTAAGACTAGAACAGCTTCCATTCTTTATGGCCAGGACTAAGGGTCAGCATGTGACCAAAGCCCAGGCTCAGAGTGGGACCAGGATCGGGGCTCAGAAGGTGACCAGGATCGGGGCTCAGAGTGTGACCAGGATCAGGGCTCTGGAGCCCCCTTGGTGAAATAGGCATGGGAACATCCCTTTTCCAGACCTGCCTGACAGCGTGGGGCCTGAGTTCACATCCTGGGTCCCCACCACTCTGTCCCCAGCACAGGGCGGGAGGAAGGGTCAGAAGCAGGGAGGGGAGGGAGGAAGGGGGAGGCAGGAGCAGGACTCAGCCTCTTGCTCATGTGGCGGTCCTGGGGTTCATAACTGGGGTCAAGGTCTTTTCCCAGAGGGTGGGATCGAGCTCCTCTGGGCAGGTGTCCAGTCCAGGGCCTCACTGGGATCTTAGTTTTCTCGCCTGCCCTGCACACCTGTGGGGCAGGGAGCTCCATGTCTCCTCTCAGCCACTCTGGGGAGTGGAGGCCAATGCCAGGCTTAGGAGGCCATGCGTTCATTGTGACCTGGGGTGGGAGCCTGGGCCTTAATTGGAGAATGTCCAGCTCGTAAAAGAGTGAGTTTCAAATGCCTGGTTAGTTTAATGAGGGGCGGCTCCACCCCCGCCCCCAGCCCCTGGGCAGGCTGCTACCTGGGACACATTTCTCTGCCCATCGCCAGGCCAGGGCAGCCTCTGCCCTCCTGGTGCGGAGGATCCCCCGCTTCCCTGAGCGCGTCTCTGCAGACAGCTGGGCCCTCTCAGGCCCCTGCCGCACAGGACTGCAGAATCTTTGCTGCGAAAGGCCCTTTGAGAGTCCTTACGTTCAGTATCTCCCACACTGCCCTATCAGGGGAACAAAAGCTCTTACAGATCCCCGGGAATATAGACCTCAGGTTGAGAAATGCTGTGCCCCTGGGTGAGATCCAGCCGACTTTGCCTGTGGGAGAGCTTCGGGAACCCGCCCCCTTGCCTATTGCGCTGCACTGGCTCCTCCTCTTCTTTCAAGCCCTGCCCTTCGTCGTCCCTACTTCACATGCAGCCCACCTTCTCCAGGCTGCGCGCAGGGCTCCCGTGTGTTACCCGACCGATCACTGAATGCGGGTCCCCCAATTCCTCACATTCAGCCCCTTGTCCCTGCACCCCAGGACCAAGGGGTTACGGAGTAGAAATCAGCAACACCCGGAGCAGGGGGAGCCCAGAGCCCCCGGTGCTCTCTCCCTCCCACAGCCTGTCTGTTGCACCCACAGACCCGAGGCCTGGCCTCCGCCTGCTGGCCTCTGAGCTGGGTCTAGGGCCGGCCCACTGCCTGGTGCGCCAAACAAAACTCTCACGGCACCAGTCTGGGCTCCATCTTGCCCTTCCCAGCCACATGCCCCTCGAAGCAAGATCAAAGAACTTCCTCAGGCCTGGGCTGAGGGCTGCGGTGGAGTCTGGAAAGGCACCCAGGCTTCAGAGTCCAGTCCTTATCTCAGGACAGCTCCAGGCAAGGCTGGGCTTCAGGCCAGGGAAGCCAGGGGCTGGTGGGCAAGGCCTGGCCACTGCCATGGGCCATGGGTGCAGGAGGTCACCAAGCTCGGAGGGATGATGGAGTGGGAGGAGTAGAATGGAGTGAATGGTGTGGGTGGGGTGGGTGGTGTGGACGGAGTGGACGGTGTGGGCGGAGTGGGCGGTGTGGACGGAGTGGATGGAGTGGACACCAGGATTGCTTGGCCCGTGTCCGTCCCATCTCAGTACACAGACGTGCACAATTTTAGGGGAAGTGATCAGAACTTTGGTTCCCTGCCCACCCTTATCTTTTGGGGCCTGGGGCAAATGGGAGCCCACATACCATATAGCCAAAAATATGACAGTTCTAAAAGAAGCTTTAAAAGAGTTAAACTAAAATATCATTGACAAATATACCATCGAAACAAACTGGACAGGGACTTCCCTGGCAGTCCAGTGGTTAAGACTCTGTGCTTCCAATGCAGGGGGTGCGGGTTCAATCCCTGGTCGGGGAACTAAGATCCCACGTGCTGCATGGCGTGGAAAAAACAAAAACCCAAACAAACAAACAGACAAAAACTGGACCATCTAGTGCGACTCTAGGTTCCCGGCTCCTTGGCTGCACAGAGCGCGGCTGGCCCCAGCCCGAGACCTGAGCTGCCCTGCGCTGCAAGGCCGGCCCTGCGTGCGTGTGGGCCCAGCCTGTGCGCCAGCTCCGCCTCCCACCCCCACCTCCAGCCGCCCTGCGCCACGCCTGGGCCTGGGGACGAGCACCCAGCAGCTCGGCCCATCCTCTGCGGGCGGGTGGAGGAGCGGTCCCCCCACAGGGGTCCTGGGGAAGGGTGCAAGCTCCAGGCGGGCACCTCTAGGACACAGGCCAGGGCGGGGCGTCTGACAGCGTTCTAGACAGAGGTGATTCTGCCGGGGAGGGGAAGGTGGGGAGAGGGCCGTGGGCACCGGCCAGGCCTGGGCGAGGGAGCGCCGGAGGTATGTGTGGGTCCACCCTGGAGGCGGATGTGAGGGCAGAGTCACTCAGAGAGCGGGGGCCGAGGGCTCTCAGCAGACGGTGGCCCAGCCAGAGTTGCCTCCGGAAGGGCGGCTGTAGTCGCTGGGGAGGGGACGGTAACCGCCAGGAGAGAGAGGCCGGCAGCAGCCCCGGGAGGGGATGGAGGAGAGACCCCGGGAGATGTGAGCTCCCACCCCAAGACACTAAGTGGGGACAGCCCCGTGTGAGTAGGCCATTTGCTGCACCCCCCCAGGGCACCCTTGTCACCCACGGTCCCTCAAGCCTGGCCTGGAGGCCTGATGGGTCGCAGAGCAGCTCCCAGTGGGATGCTGGGGGACGCCCCTGGCTCCGCTTGTCCCTGGTCAGTTGGGCCCACAGACCAGCAGCACCCGCACGCTAGGAGCTCGCTGGAAATGCAGGCTCAGGTCCCGCCCGGGGCTCCGAGTCAGAAGCAGCGTTTTGCTGGGCCCAGGTGGTCTGCGCGCATGCTCGGTCCAAAGCCAGCTTTCAGCCTGTGGTGCCTCAGTTGCCCCATTAAAATGCCTCCCTGCCGGCCCTGGCCCAAGAGAGAGGCCCAGGGGAGATGGCTATGCCTACTCAGAAGAGCTCTGGGGGGGCCGTGTCCCCCCAGACCCCAGGGCAGAGCTGTGACCCCCAGACCAGACCCCAGGGCAGGGCCCTGTCCCTAAGACTCCCAGAGCGGGTTGTCACCCACAGACACCATGCCCGTGCCGCCTTCCTTCTTCGCAGCTCAACCTGGGGCCTCGTGATAACTGCAGAGACAGAGAGGCCAATGGCTCAGCACAGAGGGACAGGCAGAGAGGATTAGGAGACCTTCTGAGAGCCCCTGGGGCCCCTGGGGGCCAGGGCGAGGGGAGGCCCAGGAGTCACGAGTCAGGCTGGCCTGGCCGGCCCAAGCTCATCTCCGGCTAAATTACTAGGTCTGCCTGGCCAGGAAGCCAGCCGTATGAAGGCCCCCGGTGTCGGCTGTGGGGGCCACAGGCGGTGTCCTTTGTCCCCAGTCCCAGCTGGCAGACGCCCCACGATGAGGCCACTCCTGGTGTTTCTGCTTCCGGCTGCGCCGTGCACTGACCTGAGTAAGGGACGCTGACCAGGGTGGGAGGTGCCGGGTAGGGCTGGCTGCGGTCTGAGGGTCTGCGGCCTTAGCCTGGATGGGGGGCTGCAGGGACTGGGGGGAGAGGCCCTGACCAGCCAGGCACGGAGACCTTGGTGTCCCTTTGGGCACAGTTTCTGGCATATCCGCCTCCTGTGGGGTGAAGGGCGCTGGTGAGCGGTCCGAGGCGGCAGAGCTCTGGGCTAGGCAGGGGGACCTGGGCTCCAGCCAAGGTAACCAATTGTCCTGTCTTCCTGGGATTTCTGGGAGGTGGGACTGCGGTGCTAAAACCGGGGGAAGGAATCGGTCACCCCCCTTCAGTCCCAGTTCTGGCCCTGCCTGATGACCTGGCTTTATGACCTTGAACATCAGCGCCTGCTGCTTTTAAGGTCACCGGAAATGGGGCCTGAGGAGTGGGTGGTACAGCCCGTGATTATCAGCTGAATGATTATCATCCGGGGATAATTAGCCCATCTGTGGCTTCCCTGAGCGTGGCTGGGGGGCGAGGGTTGACGGGGAGCAGTCAGCTGTCCGGGGAAGGCCCCGCGGGGTAGAGGGCAGAGGGGAACGAGGCACCTTGGGGATCAGTCCCAGATTGGGGGGGCCGGAAAGATAGATGGAGGGGACTTTCGGGCAAGGGTGTGAGGCTGGTTCCGTGGACCGGGCAGTGGGCAGGGTCGCTTCTCAAAAGAGAGCCTGGTGCAGAGGTGAGGAGCGGGAAGAGAGAGCCGGCGCTGGGCAGGCGCCCCACCGCCTGTGCCCCGGGTCCAGCTGTGGGAGCAGGGGAGGGGGCGAGCGGGCTTGGGACGCCTCTGTCCTCCAGGGCTTAGCGCTCCTGGGAGGCTGACACTGGGACAGCACAGGGACCTATGGAGCATTAACCCATTAATGCTCAGCACGGCCCGAGGACGTAGGGCCTATCTGGACCCCTGTGGGGGAAACTGAGGCACAATAAGGTTCTTGGTCAAGGGAACCTAGGAGTGTCTCCCCACCCCACCAGCACCCAGGACTTAGTTGCACACAGAGGACTAGGGTGGCCAAGGGTCACCCTCAGACACAGAGGCCTATTCTTCTTGGTGAGTTCCAGAAGCCTGACCTGGGAAGTACGGCCTCCGAGCCCAGGGTGGGGGCTCTGGAGGTCTGAGCTTGACCTCCTGCTTGCCCATGGTCCAGCCACAAGCGCCCCAACCCTCCCCATAGGGGGAAATAGCTTTGACATCAGTTGACCCATGTGGGCAAGGACACCCCACGGGGCACCCCGCCCGGGGCCCCCACAGCCCCCTCTCCCGAGCCCTGGCAGAGAGGCGCCCTTTCCTAGAGCACAACCCCATACCCCGTGTAAGGGGCTCCTAGCTTTCCCACCTGCCCGCTTGCCCTGTCGCAGCTCCTGGGTCCCCGCAGGCCTGGCCTCCGCCAGGCTGCACCTTCTGCCCGAGGGTTCTTTCCCCAGATGACAAGTAAAAATCCATTCATCTGTCCAGGCCCAGCTCCAGGGCCACCCACTCCAGGGAGCCTTCCCAGACGGCCCCCACCCTCTGTTAAGACCGCGGTGCCTCTCGGCCAAGTGCCCACAGAGTGTCCGTTGCACACTCCGCTCCAGCACACTCGGGGTTACACGCTGTACCTCGGGCGGCCACCCTTGGACGGTCTCCCTGTCGTGGGACCTAGGGCCGCCTGCTCAGCGTTCAGGGGCGAGCCAGGACCGGACCTTTTGCTGCAGACTCGTCATCGATCGGCCTGGGGTGGGGTGCACCAGCAGGCCCCAGGCACTGAGGGGCAAGGCCTTTCCTTCCTGTTAGTAAACAACCCTTAGCACCTACTGTGTGCAGGCAGCAGTCCTGAGCCTGGAGCCCCATCTTGTAGGTAAGGACACTGCGGCCCAGAGAGGGACAGGGGCAGTGAGAAGGAGGGCCCAGATCGCCTCTGTCCCGGGGGAGCCTGCGGACCTCCACCCACCGCCTATACCCTCACTCCTGCTGCCGGACGGGCACTCACACACACGGGGCCAGCAGAGCGCATCAGTCCCTGCCACCAGATCCTGAGCCCCTCGGCCTGTCCCAGGGGACCAGGAGCACCTCCAGGGGCAGGGGGGAGGAAGAGGAGGCGCTCAGTGTAGCCCCAGGCCCAGACCCCCAGGCCGCCCACCCCAGTGACTGTGGCCGCGAGCCCTGCGAGCCGCTGGCGGAGTGCGCCCCTCCCGACAGGTACCATGTGATTATGCACACCGATGAGTCCCACACCGCCCCGTGGCCCCCGCACGCCCGCCAGCCTCTCCTCGGCCCACCCAGACCCTTGGGGACACCATGCCCTCCAGCAGGAACCCCGCAGTGGGGCCCACCCCGGGGCTGTAGGGGGCAGGGACTACCCGTCCTTGCTTGTGTTACTCACGTGTCCATACAAGGGTCGGTTAAGAGACACTCCTTCAGCAACCCAACAACATTGTCACAGCAAGGCCCCAGCATGGGCTTCCCAGTTTGAGTGAGTCCATGTAAGATACTTGGGAGGGAGGGAGCAGGTGGTCCACGGATTCTGCAAGACGTGGGCATGGAAGGAGAGTGATGCCTGGGACGCCGGGCCTCGGTCGGCAGCCTGGCCGGGGTGGCTCTCCCGGGCTCCCTACCTCACATCATGGGTGGCAGGACCCCTGACCTGGGCACCTCGCACTGTGCTGGGGCCCCGGCCTGCCCTGCCCAACCACACCCGGACCCTGCCTTCTCCAGGCTCCCCCCACACCCCCAGGGCAGGCCCCTCCTTCCTCCAACCTCCCGGGATCCCCTCTTCGGGTCTGAGCAGCCGCGGGCTGAACCCGGGCCCAAGCTCTCGAGTAGGGCCTGCTGGTGACAGTGACAGGCAGGGCCGGGGTGCCGGTGGGCCCCGGGAGGTTACCTGGTGGGCGTCTGTGCAGCAGGAATGGTTGGCCTGGAAGGGGTGGCAGGGATAGGGTGGGGACCTGAAATGAAGGGGGCCCCAGAAGCTGCTGCCCCTCAGAGAGAAGAGGCATGATGTGGTGACGGTCAGTTATGGGCGCTGCGTGAGGTCCAGGAGAGGCTGGCCGGGCAGCTTTGTCTGTTTCTGCGAGGGAACGAGGAGCCCTCTCCCCTTGCAGGGTGCTGCCACCGTTGGGGTCACATCTGCAGAGGCCCCAGCCGTGTCCCCCAGGCTCCCCACAGGAAGCAGGGGCTCTGCCACGCACAGGGCAGTCCAGCAGCCTCACCAGGGGCCCACCCTCTGGGCCACAGCCCCTTGTCAATCCCGATGGTGACAGAGGCCCTAGCAGCCGGGACTCATTACAGGGGGGGCACAGTGGATGGCCAGAGCCCCCACGAGTGCACGGCAGGGCTGGGACCCATGCGGGGGTCTCCCCACCACCCAGCTGGCCATCGGCCTCCTTTCAGCCCAGGGACACCGTGCGGGAGCAGAGAGCCCCTCTGGTGCCTCCTGGACCCTCCCCTGTCTGTCAGGCAGAGAAAGACCCTGCCCAGAGACACTAGCATGTCACTTTCTCAGGGGCTAGGGGACAAGCCCCCCTTCTGGCAGAGCCCCAGCTGCAGGGGCCACAGCCAGGAGCTGCTCCTCCCTCAGCCACCTGGCAGATGGCCCCTGAGCACCTACTGTGCGCCCCTGACTTTGGTCCTGGTACAAGGCAGGGACCACAAGGTCCCTGTCCTCTAGGGGCTTACTGGGGGGAAGTGGCTAGGAAACAGTAAGTCTCAAAGTGAGAGGGACCAAGGGGGCACTGCTTCTCCCCAGCGATCCCCAGCACGCCCAGGACCACCCCCACCAGGTCTCCCTTCACACCCAGGGCCTCAGCTCTTTCACCCTGGACAGGACCAGACACCCTGAGGGCTGCAGTTCCCTCCCTGGGGCGGGGCCTTGCCCAGGCCTGCTGTCTCCGCCTTCACCCCACCTCCCACTTGCCCCTCACTGCCCATCTGTCTGTCCATCCACCTGTCTGACCCAGCGGCACTCCCTGAGTGTCCCCTCCAGGGGCAGCAGTCAGACCCAGCCTGACCATGTGGTCAGGGGGTCCCCCGGGCTGACAAGTGGGGAGGGAGCAGTGAGGCCCCACTGAGAAGGAGGGTGCTGGCAGACCCGGGCAGATGGGGGGCACTGGGGGGCCTGGGACAGCGAGTGGAGGGACAAGAGCCCTCTGGCCGACTCAGCCTGGGCAGTGGTGGGGCGGTCACTCCTCTGCGCCCCCCCCATCCCCCCCAAAGTGCCTCCAGTAGGTCATGGTGCCTCCCCAAGCCTCAGTTTTCTCATCTGACCATGGGGATGGTAGCTGGACAGTCCTGGGGGACGGGGTGATCTTTGAACCTTGGCTTCTGTGGATCTGGTGAGGAGGGATCTGGGACCACAGCCCCTCGGAGGTCCTCACAGCAAAGAGCCAGTCCCTGCTGGGCGCCAGGCCCAAGGTATGAGTCCATCTTCTCAGTCAATCCTCCAACAGCCCTGGCCTAATATCCCATTTCTCAGGCCAGGAAGCTGGAGCTCAGAGCCTTCCAGGGAAGACGTGCCCACACTGGGCGGTGTCACCAGCACCTGCTGTGTCTTCTCAGTAGTAACTCAGAAACGGGTTAGTCACTGCTACCACTGTTACCAAACAGAACTCAGGTCTGCTCACCTGACGCGCAGCAAAGCCAGTCTACTCACACTGGGTTGTGATGAAGGAAAGTACAGCATATATTTGCAGGGTGCCAAGCAAAGAGAGTGGGCAGCTCGTGCTCAAAAGCCCTGAACTCCCCAAAGGCTTTCAGGGAAGGGATTTTAAAGGCAACATTAGGGATGAGGGTTGCAGGGGGGGTGATCAGCTCGTGGACATTTCTCCATTGGTTGGTGGTGAAGTACGTAACTGGGGGATTTTCTGGAACCTTGACTTTCTGGTTCCAGCTCATCTGGGGTCTAGTGCTTGTGGCCAGCATGTAGCCACCATCCTCCACTGGGTGGGGGCCTTAGTTTCCATAGAACAGCTCAGAGATACGCATCAGATTGTCATCTGTGTCCCTTCCAGAGGAACAAGGAGTCCTGTGACTCTGTCGTCCTAATCATTACCTGCTTGAGTCTACTCTTTGGAACTCTAGGAAGGCCAACAAGAAGCGAGGACATGAAGGGGATTGTACCCGGGAGGGCCCCCCAAGGTCCTGCTGGGTTTCTCCAAGAATGCCCTATTATGTTCTATCCACAAAAACACAGCTCCCTATTTAAATAACTGAGCAGAGCAGTGACTAATCATCACGTTAATTGAAGAATCCACTGCTGGGGTAAGAGGTAAAGAAATGCCCCCATCCGGTGTCTGACCTGACACTGCCCCAGCGGATATGTCCACAAATGTGGCCTCCTGGTAGGGGACTGCTGCCCACCTGGGCAAGTTGACCTTTGCTCGAGGCCCCTCAAATGGTCACATTGGCCTGTGACACTCCTGGTCAGGGCACAGCTTCGATCCACCAGGAGCTGGCAGCTCTGTCCCTCTGCTTGGCCAAGGCCTTAGAGGGCAATGTCCTTCCTGCACTGGTGGCTCTGATGGCACCACCCTAAACATTGCTCCTAACTACGCCAACCCAAAAGTGACGTTTATTCAGCCTGCTGTCAACACCACTCATGAATGAATCCGTTTAACCCCAAACAACCACAGAAGTTGGCCCTCTTATTACCCACCTTCTCCAGACAAGGACATTGAGGTGCCTTGAGATAGACCCTCTAGTCCTCTGGGTTCTGGGCCGGCTGCGAACAGGAGTCCCCTTCGGTCAGGCTCACAGGCTCCAGCGCGCTCTGCACAGGACAGGTTGGGGGAAGCAACTCACGCTGACCCAGCACCACTGGGCTCTGAGCTGCCGACAGCGGCATCTCAGGAACCCTGTTTAGCGGCCCTGTCGTGCAGGTATGGAGGCCGAGCCAGTGCCCACGGGGGAAGGCGTCTTACCCGAGCGCCCTACTCACTCCCCAGGGGCCCCTGCCTCCCTGCTAGCACTTTCCCTTCCCCGTAGGGTTGTGAAGCTCTAAAGGCAACTGTGCAGCCTGCCCGGTGTCCTTCTAATCCCATACCCACCATTTCCTAGGGCTTTGCAGTCCCAGAAGGGGACGGGGTGAGGACAGGGCCTGGCATTCCCTCTGGAGCCTGAAACCCAGAGCAGAGAAGTGCCCCCACATGTGCCAGAGGGAGGGGAAGACAGCCTGGGCGTGGAGAGTCACCGTGTCATTCCCTGACCCCAGGTGTCACGTGGGCGCCCGGTCTCCCCAGACTCACCTGCGCACACAGCGGAAGGCTCTTTGGGACACTCACATGTGAGATCCCGGAGCCCAGAGAGGGGCTGTGCCTGCAGTGCCCACGGCCCCAGGCGGCAGGACTTCCCCACGGGCTGGCTGGCTGGGTGGGTGCGCACGGAGCAGGCACCCATGGGCCCTGGCCTTCTCTCCACAGCCAGCCCCAGAGGCATCCTGGTCATGAGGTCCTGCGCCCCGACGTGCCCCAGCAGCACCGTGTCCTCGGACGGCCTGGCCCCCTCCGTCTCCTGCTGTCAGGGCAGCCAGCGCAACAGCAGCGCGGCCGTGGGTCTGATGGGCGGCCATGGGACCCTGGGGCTCAGCGCCTCGGCCAGCCTGCTGTGGGCACTGCTCCAGGCAGCCCGGTGAGCCCACCCGCCATGGGCCGGCCCTGGCTCTCGCCTGACCCCTCTCAGCCTGGACTCAGGCTGCACGGGGTCCATCTGCAGCCCACGCATCCCCCCACAAACCCCAGCGCTGGCGGGAAGAGCCCTTGTCTCCCTGTCACTCCTCCCTGCTCCCCCCAGGCCACACCAGCCCCCTCCCTCAGGGAGCCAGCGATGCGGGAACACCCTCAGCCCTCTCCAGGGCTCCTGGGGCCCCCTGACCATCCCGGAGTGGGATGGGCACCTCGATTCTCCCCAGCACCCTCCATCCCACTTCAGGGGCTTCCCCTGGGGCTCCGAGAGGTCCTGCCTCCCAGGACCCCTGTGCTCCGTGGCCATCAGGTCCCTCCAGCCGCCTCCCGTGCAGGCAGAGGCAGATCTGAGGGTTGGGCTTTCCATGCGCCCCACCGGCCACTCCCGTGCCCACACGGATGCTCGTTCGTCCACCATTGGCCCCTCTTCCCCTCGCTCTCCCACCTTCCCGTCCACTGGTCAGCTAGAGCGTTCATGCATCACAGACCCAGGGGGCCTCCTTCCTGCCTGCCTCCGGGGCTCAGGGTGCTGAAATCGGGGAGGGACGGAGCCTCTGGAAGGCCACTGGCTCCCCTGCCAGCCCCTGCCAGGTGAAGGCAGACCTTTCCCATGGTACCCTGGCTGCCCACTGCGGGGGGCATAGGGACTGGGAGGTGGCCCTACCTCCCCCAGAGGCGACCCCCCAGGATGTTGAGAGAGAAGGATTAAAGCTGCAGGACTGCTCTAAGCTCAGTCTGAGACGTGGGGTCTGGTGAGTTTTCTAGTCCTCAGTCTTGGGGCTTGGACCCAAGGACCAAGGGCAGGTGGCACTTGGAGGGGCAGGTGGCACTTTATGGGGGGCGTCCTCAACAAGGCACATGCTCAGGTGGGGATGCAGCAATGTCCTCTTCTCTAAGAAGCCAACTTCTGTCCCGAAGCCCCTTGGCCAGAGAGGCAGAAACATGCTTTCAGCAAATCCCAAGTTGGGGGCTGACACGGCGCCCCCCGGGGAGCCCCTCGGAGTCTCAGTGTCCCCCAGCATGGGTGGTCAGCTCTGTGCCCACCCCTGCCCGTCCTACATCCCCGATCGGGGCACGCCAGGCGCCCGGAGCTCTGAGTCTCCTCCCAGGGCCCAAGGCCCCCAGCTCTCCAGTTTTGCTCCTCCACACGTCTGCCCAGGGCCCTTCCTCAGGAGCCCGTCTACCTGCCCCAGAGGGAGGAAGGCCCTTCCTGTTCCCGCCAGCCACCTCTCTGGCCCCAGGGCCTGTGTGCCTGGCCACTGTTGGTCCCCTGCTCCTGTGACAGGGCGGTGGTGGCCGTTCCGTCGGGGAGCACAGCGGTCCCGAGAAGTACTGGGCAGCGGAGGTTTCAAGCCAGGGGGAGGGGCCTGCCCTCTTGTGGGACTTCGGCCCGCTGTCTGCACCTTGGGCTGTTTGGGGGACAAGATAGGCTGAGGGTGGCCTGCCTTGAAATAAGGGTGTCAGGATTCCCTCGGGGGCCCTCCCAGCCCCCAGCACAGCCAGGCCTAGAGGCCCAGGAAGAGGTGGTTATGGGGCACGTATGGGGCAGCCGTCCCAGCAGCAAAGGTGGAGCCCAGGGTTGGACCACCCCACCCAGCCTTAGAAGCCTGGGCTTTCTTCTCTTAAGGAAAGTGGAAATTTCCTTTCTTGCCTCTCTTGTCTGACCAACCTTCCCTCTGGGGCAGGCCCCACCCCTACAAGTCCCAACGGAGAACCACGTTGGACGCCACATGAAGACTCATGGCCACCTCCTCCAAGGGCTTCTGTGTTCAGAAGTAGGGGTGGGGCAAGGGGGCTGTTTCCAGATGAAGACGCTCACTCTCCCTCACTACAGATTAGCAAACTGAGGCACGAAGAGCCTTCCTGGACCCTTGCCTGGCCCCCCGGCTCCTGGTGGCGGAGTGGTGGTCTGCACCCAAGCCTGAGTTCTCTCCACGCCCACCTACAGGTGCCCCCCAGTCATTAAATCAACAGACACTCAGAGATCATGTGGGCACTGAGACACCATGGTGACACAGCAGACCTGGGGGCCGTAGCCCGCAAACCGACAAGCAAAGGTGGGCCCGCAAGTTGTGACGGGGGCTCAGGAGGAGGTCGGGTGCTGCAGGGCTCACCGGCCTCTCAGAGGGCGAGGTTGTGGCTATGATCCTGACCACGGGCAGGCAGCCGGACGGCAGGTGCAAAGGCCCGGAGGTAGGGAAGGGCTGGAGGGACTTCAAGAGGACCCCTGGCAGGAAGCCTGAGGGTGGGCACCTGATGCGCCAGCAGAGCAGGGCTCGGGGGCAGCGGGGCAGGGAGGCTGGCTCTGACCCTGGAGCCCCTGCTGCTGCTGCTGATTTAGGGAGGAGCACTCGGGGGGCGCGGGGGTGGGGCCGTCCGTGGAAGGCTCAGGCTGCGACCTGTTATTTCTGAAATCCCTGAATAACAGGGATTTATTAATCCCTGAATAACAGGGGGTGGGGTCGGAGGGCAGGGAGACAGCTGGAGCTCAGAGGGCTTGGCAGCAGGGGTGGCTCTGCAGTCTTCTGGGTTAGAAGCCCAGACCGCCAGCCAGCAGGGGTCCTGGAGCACCAGGCCCTCCGTGTGCCCCGGGCTTCGCAGTCAAGCTGCTTCCTCTGCTCTGGGCCCATCCCCGGGGCTCCTGGGCCTCTGTGAGTCACCTTCCCTCCAGCCAGGGGGGCTGTCCCTGCTCCCTTCTTACATAACGTCCCCAAGTTATGACGGCACAAACCCTCTGATCCCCTGAGCCCCTGGGATTGTAGTCATGAGCTCCTGACAGGCCCAGATTGGGACCCACCTCCCTGCCTGGGGGCTGTCCCCACACCCAGAGTGGGCTGCAACAATATGCAAACCCCTGGACCGGGACTGGTGCCAGAGCCGGGTCCCTGAGGCCACCAAGCTGAGCAGAGAGCGTTGGAGCTGGGCTGTTCCAGACCCCAAGCTCAGCAGCCACCTGAGGCCTGGAGGAGCAGACACCGGCCCCGTGAGGACAGAGTGCCACTAGCTCCCAGGCCACGTGGCTGCTGCAGATGCCACCCTGCTGGCTCCCATTGCCCTGTGCCCGGGAACCGTGTCTGCAAAATGCAGGGTCTGCAGAGAGGCTGTCCACGTCTGAAATCGGGGTCTCACTGCAGACTGAAGACTTCCCCAACACATAGTCCCAATTCCACAGTTTCATCAGCTGTTTCCAAAAAACCTTTTTTTTTAAATTCTAGGTTGTCCTGGCCATGTTTTAGTGGGGCTTAAAGAGTGGCAGCACCCAAAAAGGGGTCATTTCCTGTTCCCAAGCGGCAGGGGACAAAGTGACAGGGGTGGAGGTTTGCCAAGGAAAGGAATTTACACTGCCCTGTGTAAGAGGTACTAGTGCCAAAGACGGACAGACACGGAGCGCATGATTTATGTTAGATATTTATTCCCCTCTTAAGGGTTAGGATCAGTGATGTCCTCCCAAAGCCCCCTTCTCCTCCCCAGTTAACATAATCTTAAATAAAAACGGAGTGTCTGCATGTCAGGTGTTGCAAGTTCCAGAGCTGCCTGCCAACCACCTGCAGACCTAAGGCTCTCCGAGCCCCACCAGGTTTCACTCCGTGGTCTTTGAGAATTACTGTTTTCTCCTGTCAGGGGTAGGTGTGTGTGTAAATGAGAAAGGGAAGAGGAGAGAGGAGATAGAGAAACATCATTGTAATTATTTCCTAGAGGACGTGTAAGTGGAATGAGTAGATGGGTAGATGGTGGATGGATGAATGGATGGATGGACAGATGGATAGATTGATAGACGGATGGAAGATGGATGAATGCATGGATAATAGGATGGGTGGATACATGGATGGATAGGTAGATGAGTGGCTAGACGGATGGGGAGGATGGATGGATGGATAATGGATGGATGGATGGATAATGGATGGATGGATAATGGATGGGTGGACGGATAGGTGGACGGATGCATGTATGCATGATGGATAGATGGGTGGATGGGTGGGTAGGTGTCGGGAGCAAGTGAGGGCAGAGAAGTGAGGGTGGAAAGTGAGAAGGGCCCCGAGGTCACTACCCCAGAACCTATACCCATGCCTTCACGGAAGGACGCAGCCCACACCTGAGGGCTTCGCCCTCATCACCCAGATCCCCAAGTCCCAGTGTCCTCTCAGGGACACAGCCAGAGGAGCTGACAGTCAGGGCCCACGTGGGGCTCCGTGGAGAGGTGCCCTGTGCTGGTCCTCGGAGCTGCTGTGAGCAGGGGTCCTGTGAGGCCTCTCTCAGGGGGGGTTGGTCTCTCTTGGCCCTAGGGCTCCTGCCCAGCCACTCCTGGCGACAGGCTGTGCTTCGAGGCAGGGAAGCGCTGCCCACGTGGCTACTCCCTGGATTTTCGGCCTGGCAGAGCAGGAAAGAAGGGCCCCGCGTGTATGAGAGGCCAGCGCAGAGGGGCAGAGCCGGCCTTGGACCCCAGCCCCCAGCCCAGCCCAAGGATATTAACTGCATCCAGAAGCCTCACCCAGCGATGGGGAGAAGGTGTCTCTGGAGAAGGGCAGCTGGTGGCCAGGGTCCCATGATCTAGGATGGATGGGGCCACGTCAGGCCCTGGGCAGTTGGTGAGAGAGACCCACATCTAGGCCTGCGGCCCTGGGTGTAAAGGCAACTCTCCTGCACCAGGAGGGAGGAGTGGAGAGGCCTGGGTGAGGGTTAGAGCCCCAGGCTGGGGGGCCAGGCCCCGCTCTGGCTCCCACTCACTGACTGGGTGACCCTGGGCAAGGCCCTACCCTCTGTATGTCAGCTGAGGCCCTGTATGCATGCATGTGTGTGACTTACAGGAACAGAGCAGGCCCAAGGGAGACCCTGCATCGCTCCGCTGCCTGACTCAGGGGAAGTCACCTCACTCCAGCTGGGGAAGACGAGAGAGACAGAAAGGGAGCATGACCCCCAAGGCCACGCACGGCCCCTGAGCCAGACCCTGGCTCCCTCGCCCGGATGCCCTTCCCCACTCCACCCCGGGGAGAGCGCCCCTGGGTCCCTCGGCCTCCCTGATCAGCATGCTCACGTCGGGTACACACACAGCATCACATGTCCACCCCCTCGACATCTCCCCAGCTAGACGGGGGGCCCTGAAGCCTGGGCCCTGTCTCTCCTCGCTCAGTCTCTGTTACACCCTCTGTGCCTGGCACGAGCTGAGTCCTTCTAAAACTCTGTTGAAGGAATGAAGGAGGGGGTGAATGGGGCGCCTTGAGGTGGAGGGAAGTTTGGGGGTGTAGCCAGGGCCGGGGCTGCAGCCAGGGCCGGGGCTGCCCTTATGGTGACCTGAGCTGAAGAAGCCTGTCCTGGCCTGAGGTTTGGAGGCGCCCGCCCTCAGCCCGGGGCAGGCCTGGGGCGGCTGCTGTGCCGCGCTGAGCGGGGCGCTTCCCTCTCTGGGCCACACTCCTGCTCTGCGTAAGCCCAGTGGCCCTGGCCCCTCGCCCATGCCCAGGCTGAGACCAGCGGGAGAGGGCAGGAAGGCAAGGTGCAGGGAGAGGGCCCGGGCAGGAGAACCTCAGCTGCAGGCAGAGGCCTGGGCTTGTCTTGGCGTCTGGCTTCCTGGCCAGCTGAGTTCAGGGAGCAGGCAGGGCTAGCGGGTGGGTGTAGTGGGTAGTATGCCCTCCAAGGCCTCTCCTGGGCGTCACGCCTGCTGGTACAGTCAGGTCTAGGGACCCAGGCTGATAGGAGGGCTCGGGTTCTGGAAAGCAGCTGCTCTCTCCAGCATGTGATGGGGGAGGGAAGGAGGGGTCAGTGGTGACAGAAACAAGTGCCAGTTTCTGCCCCACTCCCGGATGACCTGGTGCCAGCCCGGTCCTCTCTGGCCCTTATTTCCTCACCAGTGAAAGGGGTTGGTAGGGGACGAGTTTCAGGGCTCCTCTGTCCCCTGAACCCGGCCTCTAAGACCGTGGTGGCCAGAGCACTGCCTGCAGGAAGCCCTCCCCGACTGCACCGTCCTGATAACTCCCAGTTCTCTGAGAGCTCCTGTCATTGGAATCACCCACTTTGTCCCACAAGTAAAGTGTATCTGGGGTTGATGTTTCTGCTACGACGCCCCAGGGGAGGCAGCTCGTATCCTTGTGGGCAGCCCTGCCGGGGCAAAGGCCTCCTTCCCACAGAACAGGACCAGCTGCCGCCTCTGCTCCAGTGTCTAGCCCTGCCACCAGGGCACACAGTCACATAAAAGCCTGAGGTGCCTCATGGAGGTGGATCGGGGGTACAGGGCCCCCTCCAGCCCCACATGCGGGGAGCCCGCTGCCCAGCGCCCTCACGCCCAGACCTCCACTCCCAGTCGGCCCGACATCCCTGGATCCCGCAGCGCCACCGGCCCGACAGGAAACCTAATCCCCCAAACCTGTTTTTCCAGCAGCTTCCATGACCGTTGTCCCAAGTAGTCGCCACTCCCCACCTGCCATCCGCCACCCCTTGCCAGTTGCCACCCTGTCGCTGAGCCCTGTGCCCTGCTTCCCAGGGCCCCCTGGGCATCCTCCCTCCCGCTCCGGGGGAGACCTCGGAGCTCAGGGTGACTTTCTCTCTCTGGATCAGGGCCCAGGGACCCCCACGTCACCTGCCTTGTCAACCCGCACCCCAGCTGCCTTAAACAAGCCCCAGGGACCAGCCAGCGGGACAGGCAGCCTTCGCGGGCTCAGGAGGCTGATGCGAGGCTGCCTGGGGGGCTCCTGCCTGCCCCCTCCCTGTGCCCCCCAGGATCCTGGAAGGCACCGCAACACCGGCCCTCCACCATCGTGCAGGTCCTGCAGGTCCAGTGACTGCTTCAGGGTGGGCACACCTCTTTGGACCCCCAGCATCATGATATGCACCCCTGACTCGGCAGGGAGGAGGTGAGGCCCAGCTCACGAGCCAGCTTGCCCGGGGGCCTGCCAGGAGGAAAGGCCAGGGGTCTGGAGCCCAGACCTGACCGGCCTGAGCCTCTGCTCCAAAGAGCCTTAGGCTGGCCCAGACCCCCACAGCAGGCGCTGCCCCACCAGACCCTCAGGGGCGTGTCCACCGGCAGGTTCGGCTGCTGGAGGCGGCCCAGGGCTGACCTCCGTCGGTGCCCCGGCCCCACTCGGCGTCATCACAGCCTGCCTCTGTGGGTCCCACCCGCACCTCCCAGCAGGGTTTGCCGGGCACATCGGAGAAGTAGTGGGGTCCCAGGGCCAGCAAGCAGACAGGGAAACCTGCGGGGAGAGGGGCAAGGGAAGGGGGAGCCTATGCGCAGAGGCCCGAGTCCCTCCTGTGAGCACTGCCAGAGGGGGAAGGTGGGGCGGGATCTGCCCGGCACCCCCCAGCCGAACCCCGCACCAGGCGGGACCCTAGGCCTGGCCTGGAAGAGCACACTGCCTTTCAGGACCAAAGCAGACACAGAGAGCAATTGTCACAGAGCAGGATGCCGGCAGCTGCTGGAGGAGGGCCGGGCTGGAGCATGGCGGGGGGAGCACCTGGTGAGGAGGGGTCCTGGGGCCTGGAAAGATGGGAGGCAGGGGTGGTGGAGACGATGGGGGGTTGCGTCTTTGCCTCCACACCACCCCCTCCCCAGCAGTCCAGCCCCTGCCCCTCCTCCAAAGCCCCAGGTCCCGCTGGACTTCACAGCCCTCACCCAGTCGGCGCTCACCTCTCCGCAGGCACATCTGGCATCCACGTCCCTGCCCCGCCCGAGGGCTTCTCTTTCCCCTTCTCCCCCAGGTCCAGACATCTTAGTGAACACTTCACTTCCCCAGGGTCTTTTCCCCAGGATCCCTGGGGGTCAACCTAGCAACCCAGATCCCCCGGGAGCCCAAGAATGCAGGGCCTGAGCCTCCCTCCTGCACCACGCCCCTTGGCCCCAGCACAGCGCTGGGCACCCCCACGGCACCCACACAGGCTTGGGACTCTGTGACCCTATCTGAGGGTGGAAGTCAGAGACAAAGTGACCAGAGCTGGGCAGAGGGCAGAGAGAGGAGGTGAGCTGCAGAGCCAGCTGAGGCCTTTGTCCACGGCCCAGAGAGGGGCAGGTGGCGGGGTGGGGTGGGGTGGGGTGGGGTGGGGGTGGAGCGGGGGCAGGGATCCCTCCAGCTGGCAGGGCAGAGGTGTGCCTCGCTGGAGGGCGTGGGCCAGGCAGGGAGGGGCCGCTTCCCGCTCCTCCCTCCCACCAGCACCTGTCCCAGCTATAAGGCCTCTGGAGAGGAGGGGCTCCCACTGTTCCTGGGAACGCCCGAGATGAAGACAGCCCTGCTGTTCCTTGTTGCCCTGGCTGTGGCTTCTGGGCCAGGTGAGGGGCTGGCTGGGGGCTGGGGGCAGTGGGGAGCCGGACCCTGGAAGCCTGGAGTTGCTCACCTCTAGGCACAGAGAACCTCGGCGTTGTGAACCCTAGAACAAAGTGAACCCCGCATCTTAACTTTGTGGGATCACAGACTTAATATTTCAGAATCAGAGAATCAACCCCGAGAAGCAGACATTCTGAGAAGGAGCGATGCTGGGAGTTGTCTTGAGATGCCTCTCCTGGGGAAAGACAGATACCCAGGGTTCAGCCCCTGATCCCCCTCTCCAGGGCCCAGGGCCCTCCTGGGTCACCCTTCACCCTCCCTCCCGCAGGCTCAGCATGGCCAACCTGACAGCCTCCGGGACCCCAACGCAGCCTCAGGTCCTCACCGTGGGCTGCCCACCAGGAGACAGCCCCCAGGGTGGGGACTGCAGCCAGGTCCTGTGAGCCACTGTTAGCAAATTCCAGAGCCTCTGATGCCCCTGGGGAAGGGTCTTCAGTGCACCACATACTGGCCACCTCCTCACTGGTCCTGTAGGGATGCCCGGCACTGGACAGCTCCTCCGGGTGGGGTGCCAGGGCCCCAGCAGACAGGGACTGTCACCTCCTGCCTCCTGAGGCTGTGTGCAAGATCTGAACCCTGGCGGGGCCCAGGGGCCTCAGAGGGGACTGGCCTAGGGCAGGGGTGGCAGAGGGCTCTGTCCAGGAGGAGTCTTTTCCGGCAGTAAACCCAGGCCTCCCTGTCTCCCTGGGAGGTCTCCCTGGGGCCTGCTGAAACCCCTACACCCTCGCCCCCAGCCCAGGCTCTCCGCTGTCACATATGCACAAGCTCCACCAACTGTAAGGAACCTCAGACCTGCTCAGTCAACTCAAAATTCTGCAGGACCGTGACCAAGGGTGAGCGATCTGGGGGAGGGGAAAGGGGCCCCTGCAGGACACTCCAGGGCTCTGTCCCGGTGTCCCAGGGCTTGGACGATCATCCCTGGGGAGGATGGTGGGAGTGATCTCGGTGACCGTCCGGTCACGGTGGCGATGGAAGCTGGGAACTGGTACTTGGGAGGCCCTGGGGGTCGGAGGTGCTGCCTGGCCTGACCTCGCCCACCCGTCCCCAGTGGAGCCCCTATCTGGGAACCTGGTGGTGAAGGACTGCGCGGAGTCGTGCACGCCCACGCACAACCTGCAGGGCCAAGTCAGCAGGGGGTCCTCGTCCACCCTGTGCTGCCTGAGCGACCTGTGCAACGAGAATCTGGAGAGCGCTGCGCCCGCCCGTGCCCTGCTCACCAGCGCCCCCCTCGGCCTGGCGCTGGCCCTGGGCCTCCTCACCCTCACCTGGGCCCCCAGCCTGTGACCCTCGGGACCGGGGCCCCACCCCCTCCTCTCCCTGGCCTGGATGGGGGCTCCCCTGGAAGGTCTAGGGCAGGGCGGCGGTGCGGCACGAAGAGCTGCTGGCTTGGAGCCGCGCCTCCCCCAGCACAAGAGGACGCCCCTCCCTGAGCAGCGGGGGGAGGAGGGGGGACAGGAGGCATTCGGCTCCCTTCAGGCTTCATATTCATTCTGTTTGGTTTCCGTTTATTTTTCTAACCAAAGCCCTGCACAGGAATAAATGGTTGCAAACCAGTGTGGTCGTGTCTGTGCTGGTTCCGGGAGTAGAGGGGGTGGGGAGGAGCCATCCACACACACAGGCCCCCAAGTCCCCGGGTTTGTCACCCAGGGCCAGTCTTGGCAGCGTGCATGATGCCCGGAGGGCCACCGTCACCCTTCACCCCTGGAGGGGACACGACCCTCCCCAGGCACCTCCTCTGCAGCCCCAGACAAGGAGGGCCCTCCTGGGGGAGGCCTGAGCGGGCGCGCCGGCAGAAGCGTGTCAGTGGAGCAGTGATGGCGAGGCCATAGCTCCTCACCAGGCAGCCACCAGCCTGCCTGAGACCACGCGGTGGAGCCCCTCCCTGCAGGGCCGCCCCGCCCACCCTGCCAGCCCTTCCCCCACCCCTCACGGCCAAGCCCCGCCTGCCCAGGCTCGCCCGGGTCCCACCTTGTCCTACCAGTTGACCTTGAGCAACACCCTCTGCTCGCGGCAGTTCTCTCCCGCTCCGCGCTCCCTTGGGCTGCGATCCGACCGTAGCTCCTGCTGCGGCGGGAATATTCCGAGGACCAGCGCGGCCCCCGCGGTGGCCACCGGAGAGCCGGGCCGTGGGAGGAGCTGCCAAGGGGGGATGGACGCCTCTCCCCTCCCTCAGAGCCCACTCTGTGCCCTCGGCACCCGGCGCCCGGGGCAGGGAGTGGGAAGGCCGGGTCGGCCACTGAGGTCGGACAGAGGGGCGGGGACGCACAGGGCGCGGACCATCCCGAGTCCTCGGGATATCCCACAGCAGGCCGGCTGTGCGGCTGGGATTGGAATCAAGAGGTGGGGGGCAGGGACATCCGCCTCCGGAGAGTGGCCAGCTGGAGCCAGGGAGGAAAGTGCCTCCTGGTGCCAAACTCCAGAGAAGACCCCTCACCCCCACCTGGAAGCCACGGGTGCAGTCAGCAAACTTCCGGGGGCAGAAGGAGGAGGAGGCCGCCACACGGGGTCAGGGAAGGCTCCGCAGAGCGGCCATCCCTAAAGGGACAACCGAGGCCACCTGGGCCCCGGGTTAGAAATCCCCACCAGGTGGAAGAAGTTAACTGCATGATGACCAGGCTGTAGCCATGACATTAGCTGCCACAATTCTGAGAACTGGCCTCAAAGAAATGGGAATAAACCAACCCTGGAAATGAAGATTAACTGTACTTAAAACAATCAAGATGACTGCTGATCAAACCACGGATGACCAATTTCAAGATGACTGTCAGAGCTGCCTGTGCTGTTTCTGCATGGAGCCCCCTCTGTCTATAAAAGCTCTAGCCCACTGATTTTTTTTGGGGTGGGGAGGAGTCGGCCTTTGGACAGGAGTTCCCCTCGCCCTGGTTGCTGGCCTCGGAAATAAACCAAACTTTCCTTTTCACCAACCTGGCCTCTTTATTGGCTTTTGAGCGTCAAGCAGGCAGACCCCACTTTTGGTAACAATGTCATTCATAATGTTCCCTTATTATCTTTGTAATGCTGCTATGGCCTTTCATAAGGCTCCCTTTGTCATTCCTGATATTAGTGATCTGTCTTGTCTCTTTTCCTTCTGAGCAGTCTGGCTAGGGGGTTAAAAATTGTATTGATATTCTCAAAGATCAGCTTTTGGGTTGATTGATTTTCTCTTATTGATTTTCTTCTTCTATTTCCTTGATTTTTTTGCTCTTATTTTTATCATTTCCTTCATTTTGCTTACTTGGGGTTTGATTTACTCTTGTTCTAGTTTCTGAAGGTGGGATCATAGGCCATTGTGTCGAGAACTTTATTTTTTCTCATACAAGCGTTAGTGCCAAAACTTTCCTTCTAAACACTGCTTTAGCTGCATCCACTAACTTTGATATATTGTGTTTTCATTTTCATTCAGTTGGAAATACTTTCTAATCTCCTTTAAAATTTTTCCTTTAGCCCACCGGTTATTTAGAAATGTGTTGCCCAGTTTCTAAACATTTGGTGATCTTATTTTTCTGTTCTTGATTTCTTAATTTAATTCCACTGTAGCCCAATAAAATAATTTGTAGGATTTCAATCCCTGTAAATTTGTTGAGATTTATTTTATGGCCCACAATAGGTCTATCTTGATCAATATTCTGTGTGTCCTTGAAAAGAACGGGCTCTCCTTCTGTACTTATCAAGTAGGTCACATGGGCTGGTAGTGTTGTTCAAGTCTCCTTTATCGTTATTCATTTTCTGTTGACTTCTATGAGCTCTTAAGAAAGGAGTGTTGGGCTTCCCTGGTGGCACAGTGGTTAAGAATCCACCTGCCAATGCAGGGGACATGGGTTTGAGCCCTGGTCCGGGAAGATCCCACATGCCACGGAGCAACTAAGCCCATGCGCCGCAACTACTGAGCCTGCGTGCCTAGAGCCCGTGCTCCACAACAAGAGAAGCCACTGCAATGAGAAGCCCGCGCACTGCAATGAAGAGTAGCCCCCGGCTCACCACAACTAGAGAAAGCCCACGTGCAGCAACGAAGACCCAATGCAGCCAAAAAAAAAAAAATTCTCTAAGAAAGGAGTGTTGAAATCTCTGGTTGGAATTATGAATTTTCTTTTTCTCCTTTTTGTTCTATCAGGTTTTATGGCTTTGTGTGTTTTGAAACTCAGTTGTTAGGTGCATAAACATTTAGGACTGCTATGTCCCCTTAATGAACCGACCCTTTTATCATTATGTAACGTCCTTCTTTATTCCTGGCTATATCTTTTGCTCTAAAATCCACTTTGTCTGATATGAGTGTGGTCACTCCTGCTTTCTTTTAATTACTGTGAGCCTGGTGTCTCTTCCTCCGTGCTTTGCCTTTTAACCTACATGTGATCTTACATGTACAGTGGACTTCTTGAGGGCAGCAGAGACATGACTCTTTCTCTTTTTATTTAATCTGACAAACTCTGCTTCCTAGTTGGGGTGTTTGGACCATTCAGTGTGATTAGAGGTGTCATGGTTTTAACTGTCTCATCCTGCCTTCCGTCTTCCCTCTGTCCCACCTGTTCTTTTTCCTTTCCCCTCTTTTTCTGCCTTCTTGTCAATGACCAGATTACTCTCTGTGATTCCATTTTATCTCCTTTGTTACTTTATTAAGTAGAGCTCTTTGATTTTTCTTTTCTTGCTCTTTTTTTTTTTTTTTTTAGTTTTTAGTTCTATTAAAGAATTCTTTTTGCCTTTGCATGTCTGAAAGCATCTTTATTTCCCCTTCGCTTTTCAGAGATGTTTTTGGGGGGCATATAATTCCAAGTTGTTTGTTTTGTTTTTGTGTTTTGGTATTTCAAATATTGCTTCACTGTGTTGGCTTGTACTGTTTCTGACAAGAAATCTGCTGGCATCCTTCTCTTCTTGTGCATCACACAATGTCTGCTTTTAGTGGTTTCTCTTTATCACTGGTTTTAAGCAATTGATCACGATGTGCTTTGGTATAGTTTTCTTCAATTTCTTGTGCTTGAGGTTCATTGAATTTCTGGGTTCCATGAGTTTATAGTTTCCCTGAGGGGAATTCAGGATAGAGGAAAACAGGATACTCGCCCTAGATAGCTAAGATGCACATCAAAGGAATAATTTCAATGAGCCCAGACTCTTGCATCTTCCCGAACAGAGAAAAGCACTAAAATCATTAACTTACGATGTCTGCTTTTTGTGACTAGCAGTGATCTTTTGATGTTTGAGTACATTTGTTTGTTTGTTTTTTCCCAGCAAGAACTCCTGTATGTCCTGGCTCCTCCCTTACCTCTTTGGACCAGTTCCTCAGAGCTGAGAGGCTGTCTCCTGGGCTATAGTCCTCAGTAGGGTCCCCAAATAAAATATTAACTCAAGACTTTTAGCTTGTGTGGGTTTGTATTTTTTTCAGTTGATACAAGGTTTCTCCTCCAGCCCTCTGTGAGCTCTGGGAACTCTTGTGCCTGCTTCTTCCACATCTTGGGGTTGGTTCCTCAAATGTGTGCACTGATGGGCCCTCAGCTTAAGACGCAGGCACCCTCTGCTGACCTCCCCAGCCCTGTGGGTTGGAGAAGGGACAGCTCTCTCCTCTCTGCCCTGTGAGATCCAGCTGCTTTGGCTTCCCTGAACTCTCCTCTCCTCAGTCAGAGAATCCTGGGCTCTGTCTGGGTTTCCCCTCCCTGCGCTGTGGCCTGCAGCTCTTTTGTCGCCCCCACCTCCAGGGTCATGGCCCCTGCTGCCTGCTGTGCGACCTCCGAGAACCATGGCTTCATTTATTTTGTCCCATTTTTCAGTTGTTTAAAGGCAAGCGTAAAATCCAGTTGCTGTTAATTCATCATGATCTGATGCTGAAGCCCACAGCATACTTGGGTTTTGACCCACGTGTTTATTTTATGCCCCATTAGAGTGTGAGCTTCATGACTGTGAGACTATTTGGGAACGTTTGCCCGTTTTATCCCCAACTCCTGGCACCCTGTGGCATCTCAGGGACTATTTGGCAAATAGGGTTACCAACCATCCCAGTGCGTCCAGGGAGAGTGCCAACTTCGCGTTGGAGGCTCAGGGCCTAGGGTCCCCAAAGTGGTTCAACTCTTTTAAAGAAAAATAAAATTGAGGGTCAAAGAAAATGTTGCATTTTTTCCCTCACATTAGAAAAAAAAAAAAAAATTTAGGGCCCATGAAAATCTTAAATTTTGCCTTAAACATTATTATTACCGTGGAAGGGGGTCCATGAAACAATGGGCTCCTTTCAAGGCTTGCTTTTACGCTTTGTTAGGAGGGACCTGGTGTGGGGACCGAGGCCCAGAGATGCTAGGTAACTTGCCAAGGTCACACAGCAGGTAAAGCGGGGCCACGTGGGGACCCAGAAGCCGGATCCAGAAGTCAGCGCCCCCCCACCCCCACCCCGGCACCCGCTGCAGCTCCGCTAACATCCCTGTACAACTGGGCTAAAGGAAGAAGGGGCGCGGGCTGCTGCTGGGGTGCGGGGCTGACTAGCAACACGGGGGTGAGTGGGTGAAGGGCGGCGGGCGGAAGCAGGGAGAGGGAGGGAGGGGCAGAAGACTCCGTCCCCGTGGAGATGGCCCGTGCCCCACCCCGAGGTGCGCATGCGTCTGAGGGTAGCGCGGGTGTCCCAGCGGGGGGCCTAGGTCTGGGCGCGGTTGGCTCTCCGCGGTGGGCGCTGGGTCCCAGCCCCCGCGGGAAGGACGAACCCGCGGGCGGGGCGGGGCGGGGTGGGGCGGGGCCTGCAGTGAGGTCACGCGCGATGGGCGGCTCTGCCGCGGGGCGGGGCGGGGCGGGGCGGGGCGGGGCGGGGCCTGCGGTGAGGTCACGCGCGGTGGGCGGCTCTGCCGCGGGGCGGGGCGGGGCGGGGCGGGGCGGGGCGGGGCCTGCGGTGAGGTCACGCGCGGTGGGCGGCTCTGCCGCGGGGCGGCGGCGCGGCGTGGTCAGGGCGGGGCTCACGGATAGACGCATTGTCAGACCCGGGCTCGCAGGGCCGGCGAGGGGTGAGTCGTAGGCGCAACGGGGGCTCGTTGTGGTGAAGGTCATGGTTGAGGTCACCCCGACAGCCCTCCGAACTTGGGACCGCAGTCTTGGGGCCGGGGCTCTCCGGGAGGGGGCGGGAAGAGCTGGAGCCTCAGGCCCGGCCTTGCTCAGACCTTGAACATCCCAAGGTGCACGCCCGGAAAATGGGTCATGGAAGATGGATTTGTTGTTCTCGGGAAGGGGAGGGTCTAATTTAGTTCCCCGAGGCGGGGACCCGGGGCTGGACTATCCGCGCGGGGAGGGGAGTCGTACTCCAGACACCCCCCAGACCCTCTCCGAGAGAGTGGGCATCTCCGCTCCAAACAGCAGATCCAGACTGGGAAGTTCTTGTCTTGCCCAAGTGCCCTCCTGGAGTGCATTCAAAGCGCATTTCCCCGCAGGCTGGACAGAGCCCCGAAGCCTTCCGCTGCCGGTAGCTCTGCAGTACTGACTCAAAACCCCAGGCAGGGCTCTGGAGGTCTTCCGGGAGAGGGGCCCCTAGCTGGGCCCTGAAAGTGTCAGAAAGTGGGGGGGCCCACGTGGGGACACGCCAGGGGCAAAGGGTAGGGGGAGCAGTGAGGATAGACCCACCCCCGGGGCCCCAGGGCCCTGGGTGGGAGAGGGCTGGGTGCCAAGCTCCTGGGCCCCTGCATCAACCATCCCTGGTAGACTGTGGGTTTGGCCTCGCATTCAAGGCCCCTCCAGCCTTCTGGCCTCCCCTTGGCCCCCCACCCCTGCTTCCTTCTCATCTCATTCGTGTCTCCTCCTCCAGGAAGTCTTCCCTGATTCCCAGGCTGAGTTGGGGGGCTCCTCTGCCCAAGCCTGTGGGTCCCTCAGGCCCTGCTGTGACCACCTGTCCTCATTCCCCTCTGTGCAGGGCTATAGCGCCTCCAGTCGACCAGGAGCTCCCAGAGGGCAGGGGGTTGTCCCACCCCCTCTGTGCCTTGCCCCAGCCCTGGCCTGAGTTGAATTGAAGACCAGCTGCTCTCCACTTCCCTGCTCCCACTCTGCCCTCTCACCTCCAGCCATGGCGCCCCTGCTCGCCCTGTTCCTGGTGGCCTTGGTGGGCCTACCTGTGGGTAAGATGGATGGAGAACAGAGGGATGGACAGACCCACCTTTGGGGGCAGGCAGGCTGGAGGGGGTGGGGGCAGAAATCCCAGTGACCGCCTCTCCTCCCAGCTGTTCTGACCTGGGGAAGCTGACGGGACCAGGGGGCTGATGGGCTGGAGGAGGGGGCCTCTCGCTGTTCTCTGACCCCCATCTCCCTCCGGCCCCGGCCCCCGGCCCCCAGCCCAGGCTCTGGACTGCCACGTGTGTGCCTACAATGGCGAGAACTGCTTCAACCCCGTGCGCTGCCCGGCCATGGTCACCTACTGCATGACCACGCGCACTTGTGAGTTGCGGGGATGGCCCTCACAGCCCTGCCTGGGGAGCACGGCGGCGGGAGGGGGAGTGTGAGGGAGGCTGAGGAGGGAGGCTCCCGCCTGCCCCAGGATCCTTTTTGGCAGCTCCTGGCTTAGGGGAACCTGGCCTAAGGGCCCTGCATGCTGGGGCTTGGCCCCCTCAGGGTCCTGGCCCACCTCCCCATCCCTCTGCAGACTACAGCCCGACCAGGATGAAGGTGAGCAAGTCATGTGTCCCCAGCTGCTTTGAGACCGTGTACGATGGCTACTCCAAGCACGCGTCCACCACTTCGTGCTGCCAGTACGACCTCTGTAACGGCGCTGGCCTCGCGGCCCCTGCAACCCTGGCCCTTGTACTCCTGGCCACCCTCTGGGGTCTGCTCTAAAGCCCCGTTCCGCCCTCCACAGGCTCAAGGGCAAAGTGCTCAGCCGCACGGCCCCACCCTCTCCCCCTGCCCCCCCCCCCCCCCGCCCTCCCCAGACCCACCCAGCCGCATCCAGGAGTGTCTGCAAGAGGACTCTTGACCTCCCCCAGCCACCCTGGGGTCTGCTTCCAGGTCATGACCTGTTGTTTTCAGAAGGCCGATGTGGGACCACACCTCCCAAGGCATCTGGCTTTGATGGGGCAGCTCAGCCCCCTCCTCTATCCAAGGATGGGGTGTGGGCACGGTGTGCTGTTTATGGGGGATCTTCAGTTGGCCGGTGAACACTGATGTGAAGGTGTGTAAGTGTGCTGGAGGGGGAGGGGAGATTAGGGACCCAGGGGGTGGGGAACAGTCCTAGGAAGTAGGCTCTCCACGGCCCCAGGAGGGCTGCCCAGGGCAGGTGTGGCATGGCTGGCCGATTGGGGAAGCCCTGTGCCCACCCCCCGTCGGCCGTCCCCTCGTGTCTAGGCAGCCCTTGGCAGGGGAGGAAGTGGCTCAGGCTAAAGAGGCCCCTGAGGCCCCTCCAGACCCGGCGCTGGGCCCCTGCGCAAGGCCTGAGCCTGGAGAGGCCAGGCTATATTTGGTCGAGCTTGAGAGCTGATCCCAGGACTATTTTGGGCCAGGAGGGAAGGGAGCAGAGCGGTGGCCACCCGAAGCCTGGCCTTCAGCCCTAAGCAGGCCCTGGCGGAGTGCGCCTCTTTACGGGGGGGGGGGGGGGGGGGCGCCGAGAATTCGCCGGGGCGGGGGCGGGGGCGGTGCATCCTTGAACCGGAGCGGGGCGCCCTCTGGTGGACGCTCGGGGCCGCGCCGGGCAGGGGTGGGCTCGGTCCGCCGGAGGGGAGGGGGAGGCAGGGTCCGGGGAAGGAGGGGAGGAGGAGTCGGGGAAGGGAGGGGGACTGGGGTCAGGAAAAGAGGGGAGGGGAGAGGGAGAGGGGAGGTCCGGGGGAGGAGGGGAGGACGGGTCGGGAAAGGAGAGTGCAAAGGGCCACGCTCCCTCCCCGCGCAGCCGGGATCCCCTCGCCCCTCGCAGCGGCTTGACTGCCATCCCGTCGGCAGCAGGATCCCGACTGAACGAGTGCCGGGTGCGCTGGCCTTGGTGCCAAAGGGTTTCGCGGACCCCTCGACCTCTGACTCTGCCCACGGGGAGGGCGGGAGCTCCGCTCTGGCTGGAGAGCTCCAGCCTCAGCTCAGGGAGTGGCTCTGAGGTGCCCCGAGTCAAGCTGGGCCTTGGGACCCCCAGAGACCCAGGAAAGGGCATCATTTAAAAGGCACCCACCCTAGGTGAGCCCCACCCTTGGCCAGCTTGGGGAAGCCCGGGTCTGCCCAGCGTCTGCTGTTCTGGACCCGGGTGGCCCGGGGAGCCGGGCCCTCCTTCCAGTGAGGCCAGTCAGGAGGCGCAGCGTTGTGCCGGGGGTCACACAGCGCCTGAGGCCTCCTCAGCTGACCAGTGCCCCCAGCTCCAGTGTCCGGGGAGGGGCCAAGGAGCCCCTTCAGGTTGGCACGGCCCAAGTGTGCAAGATGGTGGCAGGTGCCCACGTGGGGGGTTGTCCCTGGAACTCCGAAGCCCTTGGCCCCTAAGCATGGCCCCTGTCAGGGGGACCTGTGCTGGAAATTCCCTCTTGAGAGCTTCCCTCTGGGACCGCCAGACCTCAGGGGATCAGGTCGCCCTGGGGGAGCCCGGGTAGGAGGTCCTTAGGCAGGCCTGGGTCAGGCTTCCCAGAGGGCCAAGAAGCAGAAGGACCGAACCCCAGACAGCCGGCCAGGTGGCCCCTCCCCCTGATGCCCAGTGTGGTGTGAGCCCCTCCCTGGAGGAGGCTGGGGGGAAGCCAGACCCCACCCCCAGCTCCTCCACCCAAAGACTCCCAGGAGTGGTCCACCTCAGGGAAGTGACCACACTCCCCGCAGAATTGGCTGCAGGGCCACTGCAGCTCCAGATGCTTCCTGGGAGGGAGGGCAGCCGTGGGCAGACTGCCCTCCTGACTCAGCAGGAGAGGCCTGGGAAGCACTGTCACTGCCCTGCTTGTGCAAGCACTTTGTCCTGGGTCCGGTGGCTCCTCGGCTAGATCGGGTCCTCCCTCCCTCCCTCCTGTCCTGGCGGGGATGGAGTAGAGCCCTGCCTGGCCCCCTGTGGGCTCTGGGGTCACTGAGATCAGGGATCCAGCAGCTGGGTGTGCTTGGTGTTGGGGGAGCTTCTCACACCTGCCTCTCGCGTCCATCTGTCCAACCCTCCTGCACCCTGACCTGGTCCCATCCCAATACCCATGGCACCGCCCCCAGTACCGGGGACCATGCTGCGCGTCCCACCTCCACAGACTGGGTTCTGCCTGGCCCGGCTGTGGTCGAAACTCGGCACAGACACGCCTAAGGTGTTGTGCTCACGCCCTGGCCGGGCCCCCTAGTGGGGAGTGCGTGGCACTGCAAAATCAGGGGAACGCACCAGTAGGGCCCTTGGAAATCAAACAAGTCAACTTGTCCCAACTGACTGTCCATGAGGTTAGTAACTAACATCTGCCCGTTTCCCTGCAGTCGTGGCTCTAAGCACTGCAAGACAACCCTGCAAGGTAGGAGCCGTTATCATGCCCCTTTCACAGATGAGGAAACTGAGGCACAGAGAGGTGAAGTAGTTGCCCAAGCCAGGTGGGACTTCTTGTCCCCCGCCCCCACTGCACCCCTGCCCCACCCTGCAGTCGCTTCTCCCATCGGCTGGGAGAGGAAGGGGAAGCTGAGAAGGTGGCTTTATAAATTTAAGAGGATTTTAGCATGTGAAATCATTATAACAGCTTAGGGTCAGGAAAGAGAGAAAATCAGCACCAGGAGGTTTGAGAAGCCATGAAGGACAGAGTCAGGGCGTCCAGCCCTGTGTCTGGGTGCTGGGCCAGGGGTGGAATAGCACAGAGGAGGGCAGAGGGGTGCCAGGCACTCCGAGCTCACCTGGCCCAGACCCCTTCCCCACCTGTGTCAGGATCGTGGGGCCCCAACGGAAACGAGAGCCCGCTCAGCAGGCGGAGAGGCCCAGGCTCTTTCTCGCAGCTCTTCGTGACGACGTTTCAGATCTGGAAGCAGCCTGCCTGTCTCAGGAGCGGCTGCTTGACTGTGTGGTGGCACCTCCATGGACTCCTGTGCCGTCCATCTGCCTGGAACACAGCTGCGGCCCCGGTGCAGGCGGACGTGCACAGGGGAGGCTGGACAGCTGCTTCTCACCTCCCTTTGTAACATCTGATTTGTGGTGATGAACGTGTATTTTTTTCATGATTCTAAACCTCTGAGAAAGGTAAAAAGAAAGTGAGAGGTCCCTTTCTTTTTCATCTCTCCCCCTCCCCCAAATTTTGTTGGATCCTGTCCCTCAGGCTGATCTGGAGCTTGTCGTTCACATCTCTGAGCCTCTGTTGTCTTGCTGATAAAATGGGGACAATAGCGCCCACCAGGCTGGGGCGTAACTGCCCAGTCTGGGGCCTGGCACACAGAAGGCACCGGGTGGACAGATGGATGAACGGATGGACAGACAGACGGATGGTGCCCTTTCTGTCCACTTCCTGACCCTACCCAGCATGGGCATCGACTTCAGGCCATGGCCCCCCTCCCTCACACGGCCTCCCAGAGAGGTCTCGTTTGCACCTCCTCGAGCTAGTGAATAAATGGTTGAATACATGTGTCGACTTTCTGTCCCACCAGCCACCCCTCCTGCGCTCACCTCCACCCAGTGGTCTGGTTTGCCGGTCCTGCTGGCTCTGTCTGTCCTAGACTCCCGCCCACCCTGGGTCACCCAGTCTTGACCTCGAACCAGCCCTGGCCCAGGGCAGGGGATGACCCACGGGAGGGGAGCCAGACAGGAGAGGCAGGAGGACTCCCAGGGTTCACAGGAGCGGCCCCAGTTCTGGTTCCCTGGGAGCGAGGCAGGCCCACCACCTCACCCAGCGGCCCCCTGGGGGAAGGCTGACGGGGCTGGTGGGGGAGGTGGGACCCCAGGAACCCCCCCACCACCACCACCCGGCTCTTCCTCTCTGCCTGGGAGCGGGGTCTGAGACCGACTGCCCACAGGAGCCCACCAGATAGAGGGATGGACAAAAGCCACTCGGGCTGCCAGGGCAGACAAGGGCCTCTGGGCCGGCAGGGCTGGCCCCCTTCAGACAGCCACCCACACTGCCCCAACGGTGCACCTCCCATTTTGGCAGAATGGCTTGGCTGGCGCATCGCTCCCACAAAGTCTGGCTCCTGCTCTCAGGAGGGTCCTTCTGGGCTCTCACCCATCATGGGGCCTCTCTTAATACCAAGGGCCTTTCTGCTCCCCGCCCCCCAGCACTGGAGGAACACCCACAGGTCCTGGGCCCTGCAGTACAGTCACGATCATGACCAGGGTCCCTCATCACTCCCAGGGGGTAGACAGTGCAGAACCACCACTTCTGGAGGGAGGCCCATTTGACAGACAGGAAAGCTGAGGACCGTGCTTTGTGGCTCTTCGGAGGGCAGCTGCTCCGCTAACTCACCGCAGGGGGCCGTGCTGGTGAAGCTTCTGGCTTTGGCGGGCCCTAAGCTTTGTTTGCATGTTTAGGGCCGGGGGCTAGGCCCCCAGGCCGGAGCCAGACCCTCATTCCTGTTCACCCGGGAGGCCAGAGGCTGTGCGCTGAGGGTTCATCGTGTGCCACGCCATCTTACGCGATCCACAGTCGTATCGTTTGAGGACCAGGAAGGAGGCTTATGGAATTAAATGAGGCTCTCCGGAGGCCACACAGCTATCGAGCCTGGGGACCAGGCCCCAGTCCAGTTCCGCGGCTGAGCTGGCCTCTGGGGCGGGGCAGAGCAGCAGCTGGTGTAAGACAGCAGCCCGGGCGCCCTGGGAGCCAGGCCTCTCCCCAGGAGGACACGGGGCTGCTCCCTGGGCTCCTGCTGGCCGCTGCCTTGAACCTGGAGCTGGGTGAGTCCAGGCTCAGGGCCGCCTCCTCTCCAGCCCTCCCCGCCGGCTCTGAGCCTGTCCCTCCGATC